>NC_028358.1:17241750-17289879 GCF_000741045.1 Vigna radiata var. radiata | reverse complement strand
GTATATCCTAATGGGGCAGTTGAATAGGTACATCCAGTTGATAGGGATCCGTAGAAAAGTTAGGTGGTAAATGGTCAAAGACTCAAACATTATTTGGGGGGAGAAGTGGAGCAACTTTCCACGGTGATGAAGTTGCTAGATCTGTGAGGTTGTTGGGTCAGACTCGTGACGTTAAACAAGTGCTTATTGGGAGGCAACCGAGGTTTTATCTTTCTTTGACTTTTGTACTTTGAATTTCTAGAATAGGTTTAAATTATGTTGAGTAGTGTAGGTGTTTGTACTTGCATGAACACCTTTTCTGACTACGGTTTGACTTGATTTTATTGCATGATGAGTTGCTTGATGAAGTTTGATGTGAATGACAAATTGAGATTGTGTTGCATGCTTATATACAGGTGAATTGTTCACTAGCTTGTGAACAGGTGAATGATGATTTATGATTGTGATTATGATGCTAGGCAGGATGTATGATTGATGTTTGAGAGGTGAGAAGAGCATAGCTGTGTGAGGTTTTGAGCTCCAAAATGTTTTGTTGATATATTTACTATTCATTTGGAAGCATGAATGATATAGCCCGAATCTTTATGATTGACTGAATTACATGCTTATGTCATATGATCAAGGCCATTTTTGAAAGCCCTTACTTAGCCAAATTTTCGCCCAAAGTAAAGAGAACCATGTATTCTACCCTTTTTGAACCTAAGCCTTATACAGAATGAAAACCCTTGTTTTGAAAGTCTTTACCTTTTGTTAGGTTGAAGAAATACTTTGTGGTGTTAATAAAAGGTTCAAGTTTGGGGTTGTTGGGGGAAATTGAAAGGCAAAAAGAAAGGCATTGAGTTCAAGTGGTGAATGAAAAAAACATGAGAAAAGAAAGAAAAGAAAAGAAAAGAAAAAGCATGAAAGGTTACCTCAATGTAAAAGAAAAGAAAAAAGGGAAAGTTGGGAATGAGTGAGATTGGTAAAAAAGAGAGTTTGTACTTGAACTATGATTATGTGAATAACTCTCTTAACTCAAGGATTTTGTGATCTGAGAAACCAATGTTTCTTGTTAGCCCAACCATATTATAAGCCTTGATAAAGTCCTTGTGATGGCCTTTCTATGTAAAGATGTTGATTGTATGAGATGAATGTCAATTTTGTTGCATGTGACAGGTGAATAGTAGAGAGAAGGGTAACCTCCTGAAACACTTGAGTGATTGAGTGAAACACTTTGCTTGGAAAGGATTGATGAATTTCTGATGAAGGTTGAAAAACAGTTATTTTCATATGTCAATTTGGACCGAATTACGCCCTTTACTACTTGGAATGAGCCTAGAATCAAGCAAAACTCAATAAATGAGTCTGTAGAGAGTCAAAAGTTGTTTTTAGCGATTTTATGCTTGTTTTGCATTGTTTTGAAGCTATTTTGAGAAAGTGAAGAATGGAGTTAAAGATACAGGTTGTTGACTCAAGAAAAGAGCAGAAAAATGAAGATTTGAATCGTTGGGCGGTCCAGGACGAGGAATAGGCATGGCGATTGACGCTGGGCGGTTCTGAGGGAAACCGCCGGGCGGTGGCGATTGCCGTCGGGCGGTTTGGAGTATTATGGCTAACCGCCGGGCGGCACACTTAAACCGTCGGGCGGTGGCTCGCTGGGCCTGGGTCTGTTTTCTAATACGCTCCTCACCTATATATACCCCTATTGCGAGTTCAGAGTCATTCTTTTGACAGGGGAGAACGACCAGACCTAATTTTGCTCTCTAGAGAGAATCTCTTGGATGCTTAGGCTCCTTTTCATCTTTTCTAGGGTTTGCTCTTCCATTCTTCTTCCATTTTTCATCTAGTTTCACCATGTCTATGGTGAACTAAACCCTATTATTGTTGGGGGAAACAATGTAATCTTATGATACTCTCTTTTATTAAAACTCTTGATTATTTATATGGTCTCCATATGTTTTGATTGATAGTTGTTGGGTTATCATTTGTGCTTAAGGCCTTTATCATTTAACTCATTCGGTAACTGATGTTTGTCTTTATTGATATGGGGACGTACAGTAATGACATGAACTGGTGAGTAATTTCTTGATTTTGTAATACCACCTAGGGATAGGGGTAGGACGATCAATTGCGCTAACTTCTGTTTATAATGCGGTATTAATTACTAGGGGAGGCTAGGGATAGCAAGCTAGTAGTTAATATTAGGCCCTTTTTGTCGAGGGATCAGGTTAAGGAGAGGCTAAGAAAGTCGCATAACAATTAATTAATCAAACTAATATTCAAGAGGAGTAGGTAAAAGAGAGTGGATTAGATGAAATTGTGAACCCCCAACAACATTCATTCATCCATTGTTTTTGTTTGTCAATTGAATCACCTTTATTTTGCATGTTAATATTTTTGTTCTCAAATCCAATTTATTAATTTTTATTTTCAAGTCTTATTATTTTAATTCACGCAAACGAGAAAGCCATTCGAGTCTCTTGGGAAAATGATACTTGGTCTTACCATTTATATTACTTGTACGATGATGAGTGGTTATTTCTTGAACTATATTTAGTTTATTGTACTTAATTAAACTAGGGAATTGTGTTTAGTTTTCTGTTATTTCCCCGTTTTCCGATTTCTGCTTAATTTGGTCAGAAATTCGTAATTATGCTAAATTGGATTTTCTGAGCTGATTAAGTGCATTTTGATTACAGGGAAATTTTGGGAAACATCATTTGGAGCATTAAGGAAGGTGGCGTGATCATTCAAGACCCAACATTTAGTCATTTCAATTTTAATTAAGTTGTAATTTCGTTTTCTAGAAGACCTTAATTAGAATTAGGTGTTTTGGACCCTTTTAGGGGCATTTTTGTAAAAAACCCATGTGTGGGACATGTGGCACCAATCCCTAGGGTTTATTAGAGGTGGACCCCACCAATTTTAGAGGTTTGGACGGTATTTGGAGAGGAATAGCCGACCACACTCTCCGAGGCTCTCACATTCTCACACTTTGCATGGTCTCATGAACTTCCTCCTTGGGAGCTTGTAGGGTTTCGTTTTCTTTGAGCTATGGAATGAACAAGACAATGTTTTTCTTCTTCTCTTGCCTCAATCTTGATTATCTTTGCTTGTTGGTGATGCAAAACCGTCCCATTCCTCATTCTATTTCTTGTTCTTTGAAGTTGGAAGCATGAGCTTGAAGGGTTTCTCTTGCATTTTCATGATGGGTCTTTGGTTTGAATGAAGTTGTATTTCCGTTTTCCTCTCCATTTGCTGTAGTATTTTCTGTTTTATTTAAGTTTTCTTGGATTGAATGATAAAAATGGAGTCCTATGTGAGTTTTGGGTTGAAAGGAGCTTAAGTGATGTGTTGGTGTTTTGAGTTTTGAACCTTTTCTTCTTGCATTTCGTTTTTGATGTTTGGAAACATATTTGGAACTGCACATTGTGTTTCATAATGAGTGTTGGACGGTTCTTGAAAGAGGTTTAGTGATTCCATTTTATTTTTGTCAAAAATTTGAAGAGAAGAGAGTTAGAAGTGAGGTTGAAGGAGGTAGACTTTGTGTTTGATGTGTGTGTATTGTTTTGCATTTGGAACCTTGGGTTCTTGGAGCATGGTTTTGGTACGATGAAGGAAGAAAACCTGAATGATGTTTGTTTGTAGAGAAAAAAACGAAAATGAGGTGAGAAGGGAGAGAGAAAGGTGCATTTAATTTTTACCCGATTTGGACCAACACATGAGATGCTTCTTTTCATGGAAGGAATGTTTCCAATTTTGGTGGTCATCTTTGCTAGCATTTGAAATTGCCGAGAGTGGCTTTGAAAAGGGGGATGTATTGTGATTGTTTTTCCTTGCTTTGACTTTGCTTACATGGCACATGGGTTGGACCATTCAAAGTATCTTCCATTTGCACATTGGTTTTTGAAGCAACTTTTGTAGAAGCTCTTTGCTTGCTCACGGAAATTGTGTCTTAGCTTGTGTATTTCATTTTCTTTGTTGCATGGTGGAAGAGAGAGGATGGCTTAATTGTTTTTGGAATGCACATGTTCAATTTTCTTGAAGAAAGAAGCACATGGGACAAGAGGCAACATATTTTATAGTTTAGTGAAGGTTGACTTTGAAGTTGGACTTTGGAATGCCACAAGCTCATGGCCCAAAGGGTTTTTCTAGCCCTTTTGCACTTTTAATTTAGTTTGGTTGGATGCACTTGGTCACATAAATTACTAGTAGGAAAAAGTTGTGTTTGCTTAGTTCTTTTGTTTTGAATTAGTTTGCATAATAGGATTAGTTGTTTTTCATTTCTTTAATGTAGTTTTGCATTTAATAATTTTAATTAAGCAAGATATTTCTTTGTCACATTGTTGGGGTCTAGTATTTTAATTTATTTCAATGTTGTCTAAGGTTTTTAATAATGTTAGTTTAATTACCATGCTAGCCTAAATTAGTTTGTTTGCATATATGTCTTTATTGACTTTAATTTTTGCAAAACCATTTTCACAAACCCCTCCTCTTTTCGTGTTAGACTCGATTCTTGAACTGCAAAATTAGTCTTTGGGAGACGACCTAGGGGTCATTCCCTAGCGATACTGCATTTCTAATATGCAATTAAATTTGTATGGGCCGCGACACCCATCATACGATTTGGTACACTTGCCAATTTGTCAACAATTTCATGATTACATTTGTGCTTAGTGGATTGATCATTCATAGAAATAGCACCTACTAGAGAATACATAAATATGTGAACTGGAATGAATAAAAGCATGTATGCATCTTGATTTGATTTCATTGAAAAGCTAAATTGAGAAATCACTTGTCATGACAGAATGATTTTTGAAAGAGTTGAACTATCTTTAATGATAAGGTGGAAAGGTTAAAGTTGTGTCTTGTTTGCTTGAGGACAAGCAAAGTTCTAAGTTTGGGGTTGTGATAATGGTCTAAAAACCGTTCTTTTTATACTTAAATTTGATATCAAATCACACCCTTTATCGCTTAGAATAAGCTTAGAATCATCTAAAACTCCTAAGTTTAGTTATAGGATAGTCAAAAGTGGTTTTTAGAGATATTATGCCTGTTTTACATTGTTTTTGCAGGATTTAATGAGAATTGAAGGGTGGAAGTAAAGAAGGATGGACTTGGACTCAAGAAAGGATGAGAAAAGAAGTAAAAGAAGAGGGAGGTCCACCGCCCAGCGCTTAATTCAGCGTTGAGTGCCAACTTCGAGGAAGTGGTCACTATTTCTCACTTGAGCGGCATCGCTGAGCGTCTTGCACCTTTGAGGGTCAGCGCTGAGCGGTCACTTCCACCGCTGAGCGGTTTGCGATTAAGGGGCCCACCGCTGAGCGGTCAACTGGGCGCTGAGCGCCTAAATGATGCGCCTGGGCCGAAATTTTGTTACTTTTCTGCATTATAAATAGCCCCAGTGCGATCCTCATAGTAGTCTTTTGGCAGAGGAAGACGTCCAGAGCACTTCTACACTCCTTGGAGGCGGTTTCTTGGATGCTTAGGCTCTAATTTATCAAATCTAGGGTTTACTCTTTCATCTTTTCCATTAATTCCATCTAGTTTTACCATGTCTATGGTGAACTAAACCCTTTGTTGTTGGAGAACAATGTAAATCCTTTTGAAACTCTCTTGTATCAAACTTCTTATTATATTCACATGCTTTTATTATCAATTGTTTGGGTTTTCTTTTCTGTGTTTTAATGCTTACATCGTTTAACTCATTCGGTGGTATGATCTTTCGTTTTTTCGATATGGAGACATACGGGGAAATCTAGAACTGATTAGAATTCTCTTGATAATGAATTACTGCCTAGAGATAGGGGTAAGACGATCAATTGCTTTTAAGCTTCTGTACTATAATTCATTTGTAATTACTAGGGAGACTAGAGATGGTAAACTACTAATTGGTAATAGGCTCTTTTTGCCGAGAGATCGAGTTTAGAGTAAAATAGAAAGTTGCATGACATTGATAATACAGCGAATTTAATAAGAATAGTAGATATAAGAGGATGGATAAGGATGAAAATGTAAACCCCAACAACTTCATTCATTCATATTTCTTATTTGCCAATTGATTCAAATTTTCATTTGCATGTTTAAATTCGGTTTTTGCATTAACACTACAACTTATTCTTCTTTTAAGTCTTATGCAATCAACTTTCATGAAAGATAAGGCCTAAGAGTCCTTTGGGAGAACGATACTCGGTCTTACCATTTATATTACTTGATAATGATCTGATACACTTGCCAGGGGCTTAACATGAAACCAACGTTGATAGAATTGGTGAAGAGAAACCAATTCAATGGACTGTCTCACGAAAGTCCATATGAACATCTGACCACATTCAACGAGATTTGCAACACTGTAAAGATCAATGGTGTGCCGGATGATGCGATAAAGCTNAGTTTGTTTCCTTTCTCATTGGGAGGCAATGTTAAGCTATGGCTGAACTTTTTCTTGGAGGATAGCTTTACTGACTAAGAAGCTGTGGTTTCAAAGTTTCTAAAAAAGTACTTCCCGCAGTCAAAAATCAACAAGGGTAAGCAAGAAATTTCTTCTTTAAGACAAGACACGGAAGAAACTCTAGGTCAAGCACGGGATAAATATAAAAGTCTTTTACGGAAGACACATATGCATGGCTTTGATGAAGCATCAATAGTCCTTTTCACTACAAGAAAATTGCAATTTACATATTGATTATTATATATGAATTCTTTTGATCTGTATCTAAGGAGTTTTTTACATACCAACTTTATATACGGATTATTAAATAATTAATAATTAAAAATTAAAAATATAACTTAAATGAGGTTTCTCAGTGTTACACAGCTTGAGCACTGCAACCCTCGTTCTCTCCCACTCCCTCGTTTTCTCTCGCTCCCTCACCGCCTCTCTCTCAAGCACTCTAACCCTCGTTCTCTGCCGCTCCTTTCAAGCCTCTCACTCTCTCGCTCACTAAGCTCACTCTTGCACTCACTTTATGTCCATCTCGTTCACTCTCACACAGTTCACCATTTTCTTCTTCTTCACACTCCGCTAACTCCCTGGTCACCATTGTCTCGCACTGACTTGCAAAGAAGAAGAAGTTCGTTTTTCTCGCTCTGACTAAGTCTTTCGTTCTTCTGATTTAGTGTTTATTGTTCATTCATCTACAAGTAATTGTCTTTGTTCATTCGTAAATCCCTAAATTCGTAGAACTAGAAAACCCTAATCCCTTTTTTCTTTCTTTCGATTGGCACAAATGCTTTGTGGTGTGGTTCAAGTGTTGTGTGTGGAAGACATTGCATTGTTAGGAGATTCTGATTGAGGAGGGTCTTGTGTTTTGGGAAATTCTTGATTCGTAAAACCAGAAACCCAAAATCCCTAAATTTGTAAAACCAGGATACCCTACATCCCTTTTTTTTCTTGATTCTCTCTTCGATTTTGAATATGAAGAAGCAGTCAGTTTTCTGAACAAGATAAAGGAGAATCAGTTTTTCTGGTGGTTTTGCTGATATAGTTTACACTCTTTCTTTTAAAAAAAAAAAATAGGTTGCTACCCTCTTCAAGGACCATCGAGATTTGCTTAAGGAGTTCACTAGATTCTTACCGTATACCTCTGCTACACCTTCGACACAGTATGCTCCATATAGTCAAAATTTGTTGCATCACTTTAATGAACAGAGTTCCACAACTCTAATGATGCGCCAAATTCCACCAAACAGGGCAGTAAAATTTGTTTTTATACCACTTATATATGGATCTTGTAAACTGCCTTTTTTAATGTTTGGGTTTTGAACATTTTTCTACAACAACTTTATTTATAGAGAAGGCTGAAGGTTTTGGAATGGCTTCCCACTTTCCTTCTTATGAAGACAAAGATACCTTAAAGAGTAAGCAATAATGTTATGCTTTGTGCAAATGCATATGTTTCNTGGTTTTAGATTCATATCTTATTTTAACTTGGCAGTAAGATATCTGGTTTAAAATATGGTGCAAACTTTAATCTATTTAACTGGTGCGATAATATGCACAACATTGAAGTAAACCTCCACTTAAGAAAACCAAAGAGGATAGGAAACTATAATAAGTTTTCTCTGGTGTTGTTGTTTTGTTTTTAGTTCATCAATGGAGATGATAAACACACACAAGAAAATCAGAGTATATAAATATAATTTATATGAAGGGCGTCCTGTTTAAAATGGCGTCTTGTTAGGAAACACATTTGTAGCCTTGTAACTAGATAACACCACTTTCTAGAGCAGCAAATATAGAGAGAATGGAACTTGATTGATTGGCATTTCGATAAGCTCCACTGAGTTCCAAACACACTCTTAATAGTTTAAATTTTGCTAAGGAACCTGAGTCTATAAATGCTAAAGTAAAATAATTTATAATTTTGGGTGTTGCATTAGTATGATGATTGACATGTGCTTAATTGATTGAATTCTTTATAATCTCTTGTACAGGCTGACTTAAGTGTGAGGCAAAAGATATCGACTGCCACGTTGGAAATTTTGTTGCCAGTGAAAGGTATGAGTCTTTTACCACAAAGTGAAAGCTATTAGACTTTTACAACATGGATGACTATTGTTTGATTTTTTGTTGGTAAATATGTCAACTTTTAATGTTTAACCATTTAATGTTTGACTGAGTTTTGAAAAGAAGAAAGGGGATTGTTAAGAAAGGGGATTATGTGATAGCAACAAAAAGGGCACTTTATTATGTTACCCCTGTGACAATCACAGTAATGCCTCAACGTGAAACAAGGTTGATATGATTGTATATTTGATATGATTGGACAGGGTATTTCTTATTGTATTTATTTTTGGTCTAATAGAAGGAATTTTTGCCATATGGAAAGCAAGACATTTAATACTGAAAAGTTGTCAAAATCTTATTGCTACGAATTTTCAGCAGTTATTTTTTATTTGCAGGGCTATTGTTCATTTTTCTTATGTTTTTTTGTGTCATTCATTTTAAGAACGACAATCGGAACATAGTGTTTCATTGCTCACCATGAATTTAGTTTCACATACATCTGTGGGTGGTTTTAGCTAGCACTCTGATTCTAGAGCATCAAAACTGAATCAAAACAGAAGTACAATTCAATCAATTTTTGTTTAAATTGTTGTTGATCACCATCGAGCATATTATCTATTGTATCTTTACTGTGCATTTTATTTTCCTCGCCATTTTTTTATTCTTTGCACGTTGTTTTAGTGTAGGCCATTGATCACTTTTAGGAAAATGAAAATGATTTACTTGTTGCCAATGTTGCTGTCCGGAGTCTTGATGTTCTTGGTGTTAGAAGTGTTGTCCACTATCAGTTTCCACATTCGGCAGAGGTATGAAATACCTTGTTTTTTTTATTCTTATATATATATATATATATATATATATATATATATATATATATAGTATCTCAAATATGTTTCTTATTTTAAGGTTTATGTTCATATAAGTGGAAGAACAACCAGAGCTTCCGCTAAAGGTTGTAGTATTGCTTTAATATCACCAAGAGATACGTTCAAGTTTGCTTCATCGTGCAAATCATTTTCTAAGGTGCCTTTTGGTTTTAATTCAAGCATTTATAGTAGACATTAAATAGTTCATGAAAACTAGATAAGATATGTTTTTGAAGGAAATGAAATAAATTTACATATCCTCTGCTTGAAATAAGTCAGTAATTTATTTTGTTTCACGGTCTCGATCGTATATGTACAGGATAACTTTCAACGATTTTCTTTAAAGAACTCTTACATGCCAGAGGTCCTAAAAAATTGTCTCTTGCACGATAAATAGACAAGAAGGAAGGATTCTCAGGTAAATGATTCAAACCTAAATTCGTGCTGATTAGTTTTTGGAGTTTATTCATGCAACTCCTGTTAGTTACTTGAAATTAAGTCACCTTTCAATTTTTCGTTTGTGTATATGATTGAAATTGGTTTTGAATTCAAGATCAAGATAACATTGACATATCCGAATTTTGTTACTTTCTAAACCTCCTTAAAAGCAATATAAGAATTAAAAAATAATTGTGATTATTTTAAGTTGGATTCAAAAGACATTGACTATTTTGAAACAGATAAGGTAGAATATGTAATTATTTTATTACATGCCACTTGCCAAAAGAGTTTGGATAAGGAGTAAATGAATCTACATAATTATCGATTTAATATTTTATTGGATACTATTTTAAGATAGTTTTTGGGTCAAACAAATCTTTGTCATTGTTTGTTTTGAATTATAACCTTTTTTCTATTTCCAAAATAGTATTATATATACCAGATAATTATATATGAGTATTATATATATATATATATATCAAAATTTAAATTATATTAATTTAATTATTAAATATTTGAATATTAACTCAATGATCATAAAGTTTTGGACAAATTGGTTATATTTTACAGTCAAGGTTTACTTATTTTAATTTTTAAAAACACATTACATGTTAATTAAAAATGATCTTAAAATTTTATGGAAACTTGACAGCTTTAATTTATTGAATAAAACTTCAATTAATAATGGTTAGATCAATAAAATTAATTTGAATAAGAAATTTTCAATGCATAATTCTAATATGAAATTAAAGTGCTAAATAGAATTTTCAATGCATAACTCTATAATATGAAATTGCAGTTCTAACAACTTAGTACTAAATAGAATTTTCAATGCATAACTTTGTAATATGTAATCTAACTGAGTCCCATACTTGCATGTACCTTGGACACCTGCATAAAAGTTTTAATTTTAACCAACTTAATACAAGAATATACTTGAACAACCTTCATAAAGATAAAGAATATATTGTCAGAATTGTTAATCAATTATTCCCGTACCTCTTTTTTCTTAGCTGCTCAAGATTAACATTTATGGGGTTACCAAGAGATAAGATTAAGTCACAACTTAATTCTTTTGTTCTTCTATAATAGTTGTAGTGGAAGCACTATGAAGATGATGGAAAAAGTAGAAGAGTTTAACATAGAGAGAGTTATAGAGGAATTTGAGAGGGTGACAAAGGATGCTAAGAGGTTCAAGACTGCTAACATTATGGTCCTTTCAAGCTTTTTAGACACATTAAATTTCTTTGAATATCTCTTATTGTATAAGGATGCTTTTGGATTTACTATGTAATATAAGGAATATGTAATATAAAGAATGACTGAATCTGGTTCGGGTTGCAAAAGGAATAGAGAATTAGGATAATATTTTCTTTTATAATCAGAAAGTTAAATACGGATTTTTCTGTATGTAATTATATTTTTAATTATATACGAATTTTATATATAGATTTTTTCGTATATAATTACATACAAATTTTATATACAGATTTTTCGTATATAATTATATACGGAAAATCCGTATATAAATTATATACGGATATCCGTATATAATTTATCTACGACAGTTTTATATACGGACTTTTATCTGTATGTAAGTCGTATGTAACCAAGTGTTATATATGGATTTTGGGCCTTATATACGGATTTTATGGCTACTAATGATATGAAGATTCAAATTGAAAGAGGAGCTTCACTTCAACAGAAGGAAGTTCTACAATTACAGCCTCAAGATGCCTTGCTTGCATAGAATAAGATCATAACTCAATAATTGGAGAATTTGACAAAGACATTCGCTCAGTTGCCAAAGGAACTGAAGAACGTTTCATAGGTTCAACAATAACTCTGTGAATTATGTGGTGGTGATCATATCAATGGTCAATATGCTTATCCAGTGGAGGCCCAAGAAGAAGTCAATCACATGGACAATCAATTCCAATTTCGCCAAGGTAATTCCAACCAAGGGTGGAAACCTCACCTAAGCATGGGTCAAGGTCAGAATGGACAAGCAGGGCAATTCAATAGACCACAACAACAACCATCACTATGGCAACAGGTATCTGCTTTGAATGAGAGAACCAACAAGTTGGAAGAGATGTTCCAACAATTTATGTAGGTGACTACCTCCACTAATAAGAGCACTAAAGCTGCCATTAGAAATTTGGAGATGCAGGTTGGCCAGCTGGCCAAGATGATGGAGGACAAAGCAAAAAAGCAATTTGGGGCTAACATTAAGGTTAACCCCAAGGAAGAATGTAAAGTCGTAGTGAGTATATTTGATGAGGGAGTAGAACAGAAAAAGATAGAGTTGAGTTAGAGATGAGAGAGGAAAAAGAAGAGAGAATATGTGAAGGTGAGATGAAAAAAGAAGAGAAGAAGAGGGGAGAGAAAAAAATATTTCTTGTGTCAGTTTTAATTTTATAGATACCATTACTATAAAAATAGAAGACAATTGAACCATTATAATAAGTTATTTCTTGTGTCAGTTTTAATTTAAACTCATATAATAAATCCACCAAAACCTCATAACTCTACCCTTTATTTTTTTCTTTTTTTTCTTCTAGAACAAAAGTATTCGAATTCCAAATTCTTCTCTCTTTTCTAAGTGCAAAAGCAATCATGATTCATCATTTCTAGTCGTCTCTAATAGTAAGAAGAACTCTAGTTCATACTTCATCTTGTGCTATTACATCTATTTTATTAACTTAATCAAATATATATTATATATATTTAATAAGGTAATAATTTTTTTTATTTTTTAAATAGAAAACCTATGCTTATTATTTACTATCTTAATAATAAAATATTAAAGCATCAACTGAGCATCATTTCTATGGGTTGTTGGAGGACATCCTATAGCAAAAAAAATAGAACAAAATATGTTACACTATGGATTTTAATGCCTAATATTTTCAAAGATGTCTAGACGATCTCGTCTATATGTGACATATGATATGATCTTAAAAATTTTAATTAGAAAAATACATAAATGAAAGTTAATAATTTTAAGTATAATATAAAACGTTGTTATAGTTTAAAAGGTTTATTTTAATTAAAAGGATTTTTTAAGATATAAGGTTTGGTGAATAATTATTTAAAGGTTAAATATGCTTTTAATCCTTCAACTATCATGTGATTTTAGATTCAGTCTCTTTTTCAAATTTTGGTATACTTTAATCCTTGTCCTTAAGGAAACTATAATTTGTCATCCTCCAAAACCAATGTCGTTAAAATTAAGCTAAACTGGCTAACATCTAATGATTATGTGTAATGGCTAACATTTGCCACGTTTCATAACATGTTTGATGACATGTGGTCACTGAGTAATTTAGTTGAAGCAAATTAGGGTTCCTTACTTAATTAAATGTGGTCAGTAAGTAACTTTTATCTTGAAGGTAAATCCAAAATCGCGATTACGATTCGTGAGTTAGTTCTGTCTTCGATCAATTTGCTTGAGTGCTTGTTGTGGGTGCAATGGTTGTTGCATTTGGTGTGGCTTGAAATTACTGGTTTGAAACTCAGTTTTCATGATTTTAATGCCCAATATTTTCAAAGATATCTAGCTGATCTCGTCTATATGTGACAGATGATATGAGATTTTAAAAATTTTAATTAGAAAATACATAAATAAAAGTTAAATATTTTAAGTATAATATAAAACGTTGTTATAGTTTAAAGGGTTTATTTTAATTCAAAGGATTTTTTAAGAAATAAGGTTTGGTGAATAATTATTTATAGGTTAAATATGTTTTTAGTCCTTCAACTATCATGCGATTTTAGATTTAGTCTCTCTTTCAAACTTTGGTATACTTTGATTCTTGTCCTTAAGGAAACTATAATTTGTCGTCCTCCAACACTAATGTCGTTAAAATTAGGTTGAGCTAGCTAACGTCTGATAATTATGTGTAATGGCTAAGGTTTGCCACATTTCATGACATGTTTGATGAGATGTGGTCTGTGAGTAATTTAGTTCAAGCAAATTAGGGTTCCTTACTTAGTTAAATGTGGTCAGTAAGTAACTTTTATCTTGAAGGTAAATCAAAAATCACGATTACGATTTGTGAGTTAGTTTTGTCTTCGATCAATTTGCTTTAGCGCTTGTTGTGGGTGCAGTGGTTGTTGTATTTGGTGTGGCTTGAAATTGGTGGTTTGAAACTCAATTTTGCTGAACACTGGCTCTAACTCAAAGTTGATCACTCCAACAACTTTGTTTAGTGATTTGAAATGTGTTCAAACTCTAAAATGACTTAAAACCAAGTTGTTATAGAAAATCACCTTGCAGCTTCCAATTTTGGTTCAAAAATCATGGTTTACTATACTATTCTACAGTTAAACCAATATGTCACGAATTGAACCTTGCTAGCAGTTTCAAAACTGTCAGAATGGCTGCAACAGAATGGTTAGCGTGGGATAACAAACCAAGAGGGGGGTTGAATTTGTTTTTAATAATAAAGTGTGCCTTTTAAAATTTCTTCTCAATTTTACTTACTAAGCAGATAATAAAGATAAATAACAAGAGTAAGGTTGAGAGAAATTTGCACAAATGATTTTATCCTGGTTCAGATCTTACCAATCCTACGTCCAGTCGCTTATCTCAAAACAGAGTTAACCGTCCATTAATCAAAAAACAATTACAAATTACAATCACAAAACAACTACAAATTACAATCACAAAGAAACAATTTGTAAACGTTTAGAAAACACCTCTCTTGATACCACAAGAGATGAACCTGTACCTGCTTTGAGTCTTCACAAAGGATGAAACACTTCCTCCGAATACTTCACGAAGGATGAACCTCTTCCGAACACTTCCTCAAATGCACCAAGGATGAACTAGCTATTCCTCTATCACTGCAGTAGCACTTCAACAGCTCCATAGACATGAGTTTCTTTAGCTGAGCAAAAGTACACAATTCTCAATGATTTCAGAGTTCTAGAGCACAAGGGAAGAGTTGTTGTTGATGGAAAATGAGAGCCTATTTATATATTCAAGCAAATACTGTTTTGTTCTTCATTTCCAGCCATTTAACACTTTTAATCGATTAATATTATTGTTAATCGATTAAAATGAGTACAACGACTAGTTTTAACGACTAGAAAACTCCAATGGTCACTTTTAATCGATTAAAAGGTATTTTAATCGATTAGCTAATAGATTAAAAGGTTGAGTTTTTAGCTTTTACTCTATTTAATCGATTAATACTAGTTTTAATCGATTAAAACTGTGCAATTTTGACTCTGAACATCAATTACATAATATGAAAGTGCATGGAATCAAAACCACTGAAAATCTAAGTCCTAGACACTGAACTACAATTATTACAAAACCTTTCCATTGCAATACAAGTCTTCATAAGATCTTCTTGAATCTTGATTTCTCTTGACTTGATTTGGATATCATCAAAACTTCATCTTCATCATTTTGCTAACATTCTCCCCCTTTTTGATAATGATCAAAAACTCCTTTGATTTAAAGCTTTTAGTAATAATTTGGATAAAAACACAACTTATGGAAGAAAAAAGCATTAATGAGTAAACACAAATAAGCAAATAACCTTTAAATATTTTCTCTCCCTTTTTGATCAAAATTAAAAAGTTGTGTTTAATGTTCTCTCTCTAAGATAATACTCCCCCTTAATAAAAGCATGTATGCATATGAGCTAATGTCAACACCCAATTTCGTCTGGGTGACTCTAATAGGACTAGTTTTTATTTTTGTTTTTGTCTTATTTCATTTTATTTTGTTTTCACCTTATTTTCATTTTATTTTATTTTTGTTTGTTATTTGACTTAGTTTTTCTATCAGATTTGATTTTTCTATATTCTTTTTAAAAAAAAGAAGAAAAAAAAAGAAAAGAAAAAAAGAGAAAGGAAAAGAAAGAAGAAGAAAAGAAAAAGAAACGAAAAAAAGAAGAAAAACAAAAAGAAAAGAAAAGAAAAACGTGAATAAAAGAAAAAGAAGAAAACAAGTTTGTTGTCAAAAGGGACACGTTTTGTACTGGTGCAGTGGTGAGAAAAAGGACAATGATATTTTGACAACTCTTTTTAACAACTTTTTGACAACAATACACATGTCATCATTTTATTGGTTTGTTTGAATTTATGTTTAAAAAAATATTTGAAACGGACCAATCATAGACTGTCATGTATGCGTTGTCAAAAAGTTGTCAAAAAAGAGTTGTTAAAGAGACTTTTTCTGAGAAAAAAAACAGGTATAGATAATTGATTTTGGGATCTCATGACCCTAACGTCAGACTTTTTTACCATTTTTACACTTATCATCCATTGGGTGGGCTCTCTTGGATTTTATCCATCATCACGCAGCATACACACTGACCCATCTGCCCGTAAACCATCCAAACAAACACGCTCTGCATCCTCACAATATTCATCTCTCGGGCTCTCTCTCAGGGAGGCTGAGATACACTCTTCCATTGTTTGCTCTCCAAAAAAATTCCAACCTTTTTCTCTCGGTCCCGAACATCACCACCCAACCCACTACATCATTTTTCCATCTCCCTCACTAAAAAACAACACTATCCTCGCGCCAACCATCGGGCCACTAATAGAAGCTGCCAGCATCCTCCCACCATCTTTATCCTCATCAACTCTCCAGCCAACTTCAATTTCTATTTTTCCCTTTCCATTACCTCCAACTCCATCATCATACACACACATGACTCTCCAATTTTTGTTCTAAATCCATTCTCTATCAACACGGACAACCCATATCCCGCGCATCTTCCACCGTCACACGAATCAACAACCAAAAGTCATATTGAAGCCATAGCCATCTTGCCATACACAACTTCTACGAATACCATTCCACCATCTCCATCAAATCTTCATTTCCATCCTCTGTATCATACTTCTCAACTATTTTTCCTGCATTCAAACTAAAAAACAAAAGCATAACCACAATTATCCTCACCCGCTCTCACGACATTGTCATCATCAAAACCCAAGAATCACGCCCAGCACGGCACGACATAAACAAGAGGTTAATTGCTGGTGGTGGATTTGGGTTCTAAGTAGAAGTAAAGCGACCACGACGCCTCGCATAACAGGAGAAGAAGAATTTATCTCGCCGGCAATGGAGTGACGGCCTTAGCTGACGACAACGTCTTTAGGCGAGCGGTAGTGAGAGCAGTGAGCTCTTAGAGGGGAGGAGACATGTGTTTTCAACCACCGTGGAGGCGCAGTTTCTTGCAGCTTAAGTTGGCGCGACGTCTGGCAGAGTCTGTGGCGGCAGTCGGCGGCGTCACAGAGTTTTGGGTTGCATCTAGTGGTGGACAGCTTGATGGAGGACGACGACCTCGACTTGGTGGCTCAGGCGACGAGGATCGCTGTCGGCGACACCGTTGGACCTTGGTTTGCGGTGGCCGGAAGGTGAGTAGTGGCCGTGAGCAGCGGAGAGGCTATGCGCACCACCATTCCATTTCTTCAGACAAAAAGACATTTGGGCATTGGGCCACCTCCAACTTTGCTATCGCACCCCCTATCTTTGGGTTTGGACCCTACTACATGACATCTCAACTTCACTCTCGCACTCCTATTTTTGGGCTGGACCCAGAAATCTCATGCTCTACACCTATGGTTTTCATCTCTACACCCCTATTCTTGTTAGGCTTCTATTTTGCTTTTACTTTATTTTATTTTATTTTCTTTTGTTTCTTTATTTTTATTATTTGTTTGATTATTAGTTTTTACGGTATGTAGTCCTTTTGCATGATTAAGTCCACCAAAAATAAATAATAAAAATAACAAATAAAATTTATTTTAAAAGGTTTTAGCACACGTGCGACCATTCTGTCTGCCTTGTGCTAAAAACCTTTTTTTTCTTCTTTCAAAAATCAACAAAAATTATTTTAAAAGGTTAATAGCACACGTGCGACCATTCTGTCTGCCTTGTGCTAAAAACCTTTTTCTTCTTCTTTCAAACATCAACAAAAATTATTTTAAAAGGTTAATAGCACACGTGCGACCATTCTGTCTGTCTTGTGTTAAAAACCTTTTTCTTCTTCTTTCAAAAATCAACAAAAATTATTTCAAAAGGTTTAAGCACACGTGCGACCATTCTGTTGGCATTGTGCTGAAAACCTTTTTCTTCTTCTTTCAAAAATCAACAAAAATTTATTTTAAAAGGTTTAAGCACACGTGTGACCATTCTGTCGGCCTTGTGCTGAAAACCTTTTTCCTCTTCTTTCAAAAATAAAAAAAAAATATTTTAAAAGGTTTAAGCACAGGTGCGATCGTTCGTGTAGGCCTTGTGTTGAAAACCTTTTCTCGTTCTTTTATAAAAATACCAAAAAATATAAAATCTTTAAAAAACTAAAAACATTTTTTGACAAATAAACAATCTCTCAACTAGAACTACGTAGCCTTGATTTCTCATTCTGAATAAGAATACGTAAGAGTAAGGTCAATCCTTGTCGGGCACAAAAAACAAAAAATAAAAAATATTTTTGTTTCTTTAGAATTTCATTTTTAGGGATAATTAAATATTTTGAAAAACCACATCACATTCGCGCATTTAATTAAAGGTACTGCCTTCGGGTAGGCGTTGTAGGGTGTTAATACCTTTCTTACACGTAACCGACTTCCGAACCTAATCTTTGGTTTATCATTTTATGGTTTTTCCGTAGTTTTCCAGAATAAACTATGGTGGCGACTCCAAATCTCTTTTTCTAAAATCGTTTCCTCTTTTTGGATAGTCGTCCTGTCGCGATTTCGGTTGCGACAGATGGCGACTCCACTGGGGAAATGTGAGAGTCAGACCATTTAATTAGATGCGCGAATTCGATGTGGTTTTGCTTTATGTTTTTCTTTTCCCTTTTCTTTATCTATGCTTGATATTTGGAATAACTGCATGTGAATTGTTGGATATTGAACCCTAGGGTAGAAAACATGTTTATATATGCCTGGGAATCTTCTGGTTATTTTGTAGGTGAAGGTTTGGGTGCATTGCATTCTCCCTTCACACACACACATATTATGCATCTATTGGGTGAGGCCCTATACCCGGGTCTGAGTGCAGCTTAGAAATAGAGGGGTTGTGTAGCGGTGCCACTTGGGCCATACTGCCTGTTTGGCTATCATGAGAACCCCAACTAGAGTCTGTTCTCTTCATTTGTATTTTCACACCTAGTTGATTACTCGACTGTTGTGGAAATGTTGTGGAGGGGGCCATAGATCTAGTGACCATTGATCATTAGGCTTAGGGAACTATCCTGGTGAGATTGCATATACTTGACCTTGAATCTAAAATGTTGAACCTTCAATAGGGCACAAAGGGAGATGTGTGCAGTCTTATAACCCTCATTTTTGTTTAATAAAATCAAGCATCTTGTACATATCACTACATTCTTTTTTTCTTTCTTTCTTTGTTGCTCATGTTTTTATGGTCTTGTCAAATTCTGTGGGTTCTGGTCAAGAAATTATAAAGTCGTGATTACGGTAAAAATGGAAGTTAACATGGGATTTTGAGTCAAAGGGTATTTTAGTTTAGACTTTTTGAAGAAAAGCATACGCATTGAGGCCAAGGGGGGTAGTATCGATCACTTGAGGGATCTGGTGAAAAAAGATAACCTTGAAAAATGCATTCAGGAAGGAGCGTGGGAATTTGTTGATCCTGTCGGAGGTGGAGGTTCAGGCAACAAAAATTATTGTGTTAGCCCAATACTATGACCCATTTCCAATTGGTGCCCACAGTAGAAGAATTTGGGTTGATCTTAGATGCATTTCTTGAGGGCAAAGATCCAAACAATCACCTTGGGCAATATACCCCTGTCTTGCAGCTAACGAGAATCATGAAAATGCATCCTATAAAGTTGGAAAGCGAATTCATACTAGCTCAAGAATGACTAGAGTGGTTTTTGCATTGATTAGCCAAGGAGGAAATTTGGGAAACATTCATGAATGTACTAGCTCTTGTCCACTATGGTGTCATGCTTTTTCCTAATACTCGAGAGTTGGTTGACTGCACCGACATGAATGCAGTTGCGAGGTACAAAGTTCGCTCTAAGAATCCAATCACTATTGGCCCAGCTGAAACTTATGGGACCCTCGGTCGATGTGGTGAGCCAAGGAGAAAGAAGATGTTAGCTATTTACCGATGTTGAATGTATGCTTCATTTCTCGCATGAGTAAGGACGCTTTGAATGCCACATGTCCCCTGGGTGAACTACTGCAATGTAAACTAAAGATGAAAGGGGTAAATGAATGAACGCAGCTCTGTACAGGCTCAAAAGAGGAAACATTTAAATGGTGTGTCTCTTGGCAGCAAATATCATGTATTGCACGTCGTTGCGAGAATTACCCTAATGTCCCCCTCATGGGTATCCATTGTTGTGTGTGTGTAAAAAAAAAACAAAAAAATAACAAGAAAAAGAAACAAAAAAAAAACAAAAAAGGAAAAAGAAAAAAAAAACAGTTTGGGTATCCTATGAGAGGGTCGCCAACACCTGCATCTCTTGCCACATTGCATACCTGCTGAGTTAGGAACCTTTACTGAAATGTTTCATGTTAGGGATGCTTGGGACAACGATGTTCCATTAGAGAGAGACCCAAGATCATGGACCGTTAACGAAGATTTCCCTTAGCCAGATTGATCACAAAGAGGGTTAATACAGTCAAGTTGTCATTCAAGTTAATTTCTCTTGACCCAAATTGTGAAAAGAAATTTCACGATGATGAGCAGCGTGCGAAAGCAGTAGTGGCAAAATTGAAGAAGGAAAGTTGGCATTGAGCTAAAAATAAGACATCAAGAATTGATGATTCAAATGCAAGTGAGCATATTGTTGAATAAGGGCGAGTTACAAAGAATTAGAAGAGAAGTTTCTCAATATTAGTTTCCCTTGCTAATAGAGTTATTGAAGGTGCCTGTAAGCTATTAGCTAACGTTGATTCTATAATGCCATCTTTGACTTGCTTAAGGGGATTGAATCTTTTTTCAATTGTTGCAAGAAACTAATTGGAGAAATGAAGAATGTGAGACCTAAGGCCTGAGTTAGTTGACCAAGATTTCCTGACTCACATCTTGGGAACTTCTGAATGATGGCCCCCCCTATTGACTCTGTTTCATGTTAATTTCCAAATTATACCGGCACGATGTTTTCATGGCTTTATAATTTCTGACTAGAGTATTTGAACTACATTGTCTTCTCTTTTTCTTTTCATTTTTATCTAATAAATTTCAAAAAAAAAAAATCTAAGATACCCTAAAGGACTCGAACCAGTTACCAAATCTTGGAGAACCAAGGAGAAGTTCAAGAATGGGCGAAATTCGATGCTCAACAATTGAAGGGGCAAATGAGCCAAGCCTTAGAGGTCCTGAGTGCCTTGAAAAACCTTGGGGATTCATGCACACCACAACCTCAACATAGAGTTCGAAAGGCCCAAAATTTCCTCTCATAAGACCTCTCCCCAGATTACACCTCGCCCTCAAGAGCCGACTTGGGACAAGTTCACACTCGAAAGGTCGAAGATAACGTAGTTGAAGGAGGAAACGAGCTTGGGGCAGCCACTTCCATGGTACCTAGGGAAACATTTCAGCTAGGTATTGTGAGCAAGACAATGACAAAGAAACTTGAGTTGAAATCTTCTCCCAATGTCGTTACACCAAGGAATGTTGAGGTTGACGGACATAAATTTGAAATGCTAGAGAAAAGAGTGAGAGCCAGGGAAGAAAATGGTTGTGCATGCATATGATGAAAAGTTGCCAATTCGTTTCTTTTGAGAATTTGGATGGCATGTCACTAACTAATATGCTCATCTTGAACCTTTGTGCATCCGGTCTTGGGAGGATCTGGTGGATGTTTTCTTGAAGCGGTACAAATATTACATGGATGTGGCACTTGATAAATCTCAACTTCTGAGCATGGTGAAAAAGGACTCAAAATCATTCAAAAGTATGCCCAAAGGTGGAAAAAGTGTTGCTCAAGGAAAGTCTCTTATGAGTGATAACGAAATGGTTGACACGTTCCTAAATACTCTGCAATCACCCTTCTGTGAGACCATGGTGAGTAGTGTTTCCTCAAACTTTGCAGACCTGAATACTTGATGAAAGAATTGAAGTTAGTGTGAGGATTGGAATGATCACGCAAAGTCATACCATGACAACAAATATGAACGAGTCAGGTTTAAGCTTGGGAAGAGAAGAAAGGAAAGAGTTCAATCACCTCTTATCACTCAAGTATCGTTGACTTACCCTCCATTTTAAAAAATTGCAAGACGAATGGGATACTTGACCCAAACTCAACTTCCCACCAAGTTGCTAGGTAGAAAAATGTTGATCAAGACAAAAGTCCTGTGAGTTTCACTCCTATAACTTTGACTTATACAACATTGCTCTTAAGTCTACTACAAAAGGCCTTGCCTCTACTTGTTACATGAAGCCTTTAAAGCCTCAATACCTCAAGATTCATGATGCGAAAGGTGGTTACCACAAAGAGGCTATCGATCATTCCATCAAAAGTGTTGGGTGTTCAAGTTCAAATGCAATCTTTGACTGATTCAAGATGGTTCAAGTTTGAAGAAAGTCAGTCTACTATTGGGGCACGACTTGAGAATGTCTATGCAGATGCGATGAAGCAATGAAGTGGGCTATAAGACCACATGAGAAAGTATAAATCATTGTACAAGCGAATTTGATGTTGTGAAAAGTCTTGCTACCGGGGAAGTATGCGCATTGATATCACACTTTCATCCATGACTTACAATGCTATCATTCACCACAAGGTTTCTCCAAGTAGTATTGGAAATCGAGTCCTAAAAGGGTATCGCGAAAAAAAGGGAAAAAAACAAAAAAAAATGAAGGAAATCTTGAGTCACTTGTCTTTCTTGCGAATCGTCAAACTCTTGTTTTTTGAAAATAAAAAGAAAAAGAGGAAAAAATGATAAACCAAAAAACAAAAGTTGTAGTGTCATACTTTTCCGAGGTCAAATGTCTAGAAAAATAGCAATTTGACATTTCCTTTCTAGACATTTATGCACATGTTGCTTGGAAACCTCCACCCTTTACTTTCCCAAAATAAAAGATTTTCTCCACAAACATTGTCATTGCCCTCAATAACAAAGTAAACCTTCACACTGGGGCAGATTGGTCTGGTCAAAATTTTCTCGCTTGCGCTAGTAAACCATCATCACACAGCACACACACTGACCCCTCTGTCCGTAAACCATCCAAACAAACAGGCTCTGCATCCTCCCAATATTCATCTCTCAGGCTCTCTCTCAGGGAGGCAGAGATACACTCTTCCACTGTTTTCTCTCCAAAAAAATTCCAACCTCTTTCTCTCGGTCCCGAACACCACCACCCAACCCACTACACGTGCGACCATTTTGTGTGCCTTGTGTTAAAAACCTTTTTCTTCTTCCTTCAAAAATCAACAAAAATTATTTCAAAAGGTTTAAGCACATATGTGACCATTCTGTCGGCCTTGTGCTGAAAACCTTTTTCTTCTTCTTTCAAAAATAAACAAAAATTATTTTAAAAGGTTTAAGCACACGTGCAACCATTCGCGTAGGCCTTGTGCTGAAAACATTTTGTCGTTCTTTTATAAAAAATACCAAAAAATATAAAATCTTTAAAAAACTAAAAACATTTTCAGACAAACAAACAATTTCTCAGCTAGAACTACGTTGCCTTGATTTCTCATTCTGAATGATAATACGTAGGAGCAAGGTCAATCCTTGTCGGGCACAAAAAAAAATAAAAAAATATCTTTGTTTCTTTAGAATTTCATTTTTAGGGATAATTAAACATTTTGAAAAACCACATCACATTAGCGCATTTAATTAAAGGTATTACCTTCGGGCAGGCGTTGTAGGGTGCTAATACCTTCCCTACACGTAACCGACTCCCGAACCTAATCTTTGGTTTTCGTGGACCGTACTTTATCATTTTATGATTTTTCCGTAGTTTTCCATAATAAACTATGGTGGTGACTACAAATCTCTTTTTCTAAACTCGTTTCCTTTTTTTGGATAGTCGTCCCGTCGCGATTCGGGTTGCGACAACTAAATATATTTCAAATTTAAGGATTCATTCAAACAAAAGGCCACAGATGCACCGTTATTTCAAGATGATATTCTTCACCTAATTTTCAATCAAACAATGATTTTTTTCCTCAAGAACCCTAATACTAAGTCCTAATGTTTTTTTCCCCTTAATCTGATTTCGAATGCGCAATTGCACATAAATCTTCTTCCTCTGATCTGATTTCAATTTGGCAATCGAAAGAGAAAGAGAAGAAGTTGTTGTACTTAATTTAAATTCTTTTCACCACTTTTTCCTTATTTAAATTTTATTTCCCTTGATTGTAGTCATTTTTTGATTAAAAATTAAAAATATACACTTCACACACTACTATCATTTAAAAAATCATGTCAACATATTAATAACACCTTCATTAACAATGTCTTCTTAAATTGATAAAAATCCATATTTGATTCAATTTTATAAAAATAAAAATCCAATTAAAACGCCCAAAAAAATGAATTTATCTAAAATTCTGAATGAAAATAAAGAATTAACAAACATTAAACCTTTAAAAATTATAACTTTTTATTTTATAAAATTAACAACATTAAATGAACTTATTAATTCTAACATTTCTAATAATATAAAACTAGGTGTAAAATAATTTTTTTAAAAATACTTTTGTACATAGATGATATGATATTTAAGAATATCATAAAAATAAAAGCAGTTTTATTTGAAAATGTGAAAATTGTTATTCTAATCTGTTTTGTTATATAGTAAAATTTTATATTATAAAAATCAAAATAATATATTAGATAAACTATTCTTACATATAAGGAGTAGTTGGATATTCTTACGTGCTAATATTTTTTCTTAATAAAATATAAGTTTTTCGAAAAGTTTAAAAATTAATTGAATAAATTAAAAATATTAATTATTACTTGGATTGGTTGGATTGGACCCATGTTTCCACACCCAAGATTTTGATAGATTTGACTGGTAGCTCGCTCAGGATTGCATTATTCCATACTTACCGACTACCAAAATATTAAACTATCAAACTTTGTAAGTTCATCTCACCTGTGTATAAAGTCAAAAACTCCCAAATCAATCATCTCTTATTTTATAAGAAAAAAAAAACTTCTTTTAAATCCCCATAATAACTTTTAAATATCAAATGAAATTTCAAAAAATTAATTTAAATATCTCTCTGCATGAAATTTTATTCAATTATAGTAAAAAAAAGTTAAAAAAAACCCCTATCTATTTACCTCGACACATAAATTTTTGGGGGATTTTCTTCTTGCATTTCATATCTGTTTTCCTTCCCCATCAAATTTTACAATGATGTTCATTATAACTCTACATACTATATATAACTTTTTAAATTCTTTTCTTGGAATTTCTCATATTTAAAAAATTAGATCTAGAATTCTTTGAATTTCAAAATTATTCAATATTTTTCCAGGAATTTTGAAATTCAATTTTGGATTTTTCAGATTTCATAATTCAATTTTATATTTCTTGAATTTTGAAAATTGGTTCTAGATTTTTGAATTTCTTGAATTTTGAAATTCAGTTTTAGAATTTTTAAAATTTTGAAATTTTATTCTGAATTTTCTCAAATTTTTGAAATCTAATTCTTTAGATTTTTCATAATTTTGAAATTTGGTTTGAATTGTTAAATTTATGATTTCAATATCTAATTTTTGAGTTTTCAGATATCAAATCTGATTTTGAAATTTTTTAGATTTCGAAATTTGATTATGGTTTTTTTTGAATTTCAAAATCTAATTTGAAATTTTCGAAATTTAAATTTCAAAATTAATTTCTTAATTTTATATTTGGTTTTTGAGGAAGGAAAATGTGAAGAGAAATAAAGGAAGTGCAAGGATGAGGCCTAAATG
This sequence comes from Vigna radiata var. radiata, assembly GCF_000741045.1. Lineage (NCBI taxonomy): Eukaryota > Viridiplantae > Streptophyta > Magnoliopsida > Fabales > Fabaceae > Vigna > Vigna radiata. The sequence goes on along the minus strand of NC_028358.1, from coordinate 17,264,190 downwards.
GGAAGAAGGAGCCGCATGTGAAGTATAAGGTGCAAATGGAATGCACGCAAGGTGTCAAAAGATTTTGAACCTTAATCAAAGTCAATGCCTAAAAACTCATAAGGGTAATTTTAGGAATATAAGAAAATTTGGGGATGCATGAAGATAAATGTGGAGTTCAGTAAGAAGCCCCAAAATTCTTTTGCATGACGTTGGCCCAACAAAAGCCGTACCCTGAGTGGACCATATTACCCTTATTCTCTTCCTTTTGATTTCAAATCTGTTCTTTTTCTGTCCGAGGAAAGGTAGAAGGAAAACGCTGTGCCCTAGATTTGCCCTTCTCTGCTTCGGAAGAAAGTGAAACAGAACAAAATTGCAATGGCTTTCGCTTCTTTCCTTGGCAGAGTCCTCTTCGCTTCCGTTTTTATACTCTCTGCTTACCAAGAGTTAGTACTTTTTTCACTTTTTTCATAAATTTTTCCTCTTTTGATTTGTATCATAAGATGTCGTTTCTGTCATTTTAATTCAAGAATGAAGTAGTAAATGTTTGTGGATTTTTTGTATGTTTGGTTCATAGATTCAGTTATTTACATTCTGCAGTAGTTGGATCCGTAACGCTTAAGTTCTGGAACCGTTTCTCTTAGTAAATTAGCCTCGTAGATCTGCGTTTACGTTTTTTCTTTTGTTCTATTTAGATTTCGAAAGCGTTACTGTGTTAGATTTCCTGTTTTGACATTGATGGACCGTGTTAATAAGTTTATACTAAGATTTGGTAGAAGTGCGAGAAACTCGATCCTATTTTTGCATTTTAATATTGTTAATTGTGAAATTATCCCTAAGTTCTTGTCCAGTCTGCATATTTGATTTTTCGGATTAATTTTTATGGTAAAATATGGTATAGTTGTCGTTATGTTTGAAAATTACCATGTTTTTCTCTGTTTATGTGCACTTTTGGTTTGACTTTATCGCGTTTTTATTCTTCCTGAATTGGGTTACTTTGAATTATTGAGTATGACTTCATTATTGGATAATTGTGCTTGATTTGGAAATTATTCATTGTGATTTTGGTGGGGATGGCGGAGTTGGTTGTTAGTACTAAATTATTCATGACCGTTCTTTTTGATAAAAGAATATGTGGTTCATCCCCTCTTTTTTGTTGCTGAAGTGAAGTTTCTTTTTTCTCGGTCGTTCTTTACTATAGATTTAATGAGTTTGGACTTGATGGTGGGCCTGCAGCGAAAGCACTCAGACCAAAGTTTGATGCATTTACACATCGCGTGCATTCTCAAGTTGGCTTTCAACTCCCACAGATTGATGTTAGTTTCTCTTCTTTCTCTATCATGTGTATCTTCTCTGGAAAATTATGTCTGATCATCATGTCTTTATTTCAAAGTAATTGGAGATTAATTAAATGCTATAATAAATATCTATTTAATACTATCTCATAGAACATGCAATTTATGTTGAACGAGGATTGTACCTTTATCCTTCAGGCTTATTGGTGCTTGCCCATACAAAATTTATCAGTCTGTGTTGGCCATGAATGAAGCTGTTGTGTATATATATCACCTTAGTTTACTTAAAAATTGTACTTTATATCTCGAATGTATATTATATTATCTTGTATGGTAGAATTTCTCTGATATGGTTGATGTCCTGAGCAGATGAAAATTTTAATTGCTGTGGCCCTTAATCTCAAGGGCACTGGAGGAATTCTTTTCATATTTGGCAACTCTTTTGGAGCTCTCCTTCTGGTTTGTATTCAGATTTTCTCTAATAAATTGAATTTCATATTCTTCTGACATTTTTTTTTCCTAGTTTTGACTATTTATTTTGGCTGTAGCTCCTGCATCAGCTTATTGCTACTCCTATCCACTATGATTTTTACAATTATGAGAGCGAGGACAAAGAATTTACTCAACTTTTCATCAAATTTACACAGGTCAGAGACGTGACTTTTTTTAAAAACTTTATTTCCAATACAATATTCCCAGATGCATTTTTACATTTTTTCGCTAAATATAATATAATTCCTTGCAGAATATGGCTCTCTTTGGGGCTCTGTTGTTTTTCATCGGCATGAAGAACTCCATCCCTAAAAGGCAACACAAGAAGGCACCGAAAACAAAAACCTATTAATAGCAGCAGCATTGGAGGACCGGACCCCGTTTCAAGGAGAGGGTGCTGTTGGCTCTTCATCATATCCTCACAAATGTACCAGGATTTGGGTTTGATACTCCTCTGGTTCAGAATCAGTCTTCCTCCCCCCTTTGAGTTTTGTAGTTTTGGCTTCACTTGGATTAAATTATTGGCTATTATTTTGTATGATCTTGTTATCACGGCTTTAGGAACTATCTTCCAGTTAGACTTGTCTGTTAAAAATGAAAACAAAAGGATGAGAATGCCAATTTCATTCTGTTCTATCTTTCTTGATGTAAGGTCTTCAAAGCCTGGCCTGTGAAGTTATGTAGCTTAACTGGTGTTATCCATTTCAGCCATGAATTTGTATGCTCCATCTATTCTTGTGCTTCTTTTATTTTTACCTACCTGTTATTTTTCACTTCCAAAACAAATTTTAAATGTGTTGGAATCTAACTAGGCTAGAAGTTAATTTCGATTAAATTGACAATGTATCAAATTCAATGAAAATTAATGCAACTATATCTTCATCCACTAAGAGTAGAAGTAAAAATATTCAGAGAAATCGATCTGATATTGGATGAAAACATATGGGTTTGACGTTAACGATAATGGTAGAAAAATAAAATATAACTATTGCTTAAAGATTGTGAATAAAAGTATATTTAGATTTAACGTATAAACCATATCAATTTTACCAAACTCTCCACATTTTCTTCAAAGCCATATCCTTTCTCTAAAACTTCAACCATAACTTTCTCTGCCTTCTCTCTACCAAATCTTAAAACTGAACCGGTGCATTGTCATTTGGGTGGTGATTATGTGTTCCCGGAGTCGAGAGCTCTGATCGCCACCGATCAATTTAGTGTTTTTCCTCCGGTAAGTGTTTTTCTCTTTTCAGTTCAGTTTAGGGCTTTGATCATGTGACAAATCTGATTGCATGTGGCCTATTTCACTTTCCTTCAATTTCTAGCTTCTATTAGATTCTAAAACATGTTTCCATTTCAAATTTAATGATCTATAGGTGGTTTTAGTGTTATCTTCGAATTCCGAGAGAGCGGGCTAAATTATATTTATACTACGTTGTTGAACAAAGGTAAGGGGAGCTAGGTTTCTGTTTGCATTTGTGGAAGTATGTTTGTATGAAACTGTGTTTGCATAATAAATTTGTTTGAGTTAGATTTTGATAATTTTCTAGACTAAATCATGTATTCTTTGAATGTTAAATCATATTATGTGATGTGATAATTGTAAATTGTTGGATGTGTGGATTTGATGAATTAATGCAGGTTATAAGTGGTAGGAGGTAGTAAATCTGTTAAGGGGATTATTAGTAAGGAAGTAATTGAGATTATAACTGTTTTAGGTCTTGTGAGAGGAACTAAGTTAGCAATTTTGAGCAATTGGGGTTATTTAAAGGGAAGGGAAGTAGTGAATTTGAGAGGTAAAGGTCTAGGACTCTTTTGGACTATTGAGGCAACTTAGGCAAGTTAATTATAACTTGTTAAGACTATAAAATTGGTTAAAATGAGGTTCTAAATGGTAGAACTGGAGTTGAGTTCTTAGGTTGAGGAATACTAGTGTTTTTGAGTGAGTTTAGAGGAAGTGAGAGGGTGTTTTTGAGTAACTGAGGTTTAGGGTGTAAGTAGACAGTGGGAACAACTTGATTGAGTTATTTGAGACTTGTTAGAAGGGCTAAATTTGCTAAAAACACATTCTCAGTGGTAAATTCAATTTTAGACCTCTAGGTTGATAAAATTGAAGTTGTACAACCTAAATCAATACATGAACACTTATAATAATGTTAGAAAGGATTAGAATCGTTTAGGTAAGTCTAATTTAGCATAAAAGTTGAGTTATGGGTTTTAGAAGTTCACCAAAATTATTAGAATTGGTAAAAGGGGGTTAGAGTTGCTCAATTTGCTAGACTGTGGCGCCTGGGCGCCCCTAAAGGGGGTTGGGTGCCCTTTTCTACTGTTGTTTTTTATTTTGATGTTTTGTGAGTTCCAGACATCTGTTTTGGACGTTCTTTAGGTCGTTTTGGAGGTTTTTGACCATTCCAGAGCCATTGGTGAGGATTTCCAAGCTGTTTGAATTACTTAAATATTGGTAATTAAATATTATAAAGAAATTTATGCTTATAAGTGATGTTTTTGTGAAAATATGTAATGTCTGAGTTGTTTTTATGACATAACTAAAGGAATAATTGTGCAACATGATTAAAGACATGATGTATTGCATTGTGAATTATAGTTTGAAAACATGTATATACAAAGTATGTGAATTACGTAAGTGTAACAAAGTGATGGGTGGTGTAAGTGTAACAAGTATGGTTATTGGACGTAATTTCATGATCCTCAAAGGAGGTTACATGGTGGTGCCTTGTAGTTTGTTGTGATTGACCGTATGAATGACCGGAGTGTCCTTATGGAGTTTATCCTGATATTATAATGACCATCCATGCTCAATTAGAGAGTGATGAGTCATGTGGTGAGAATAGCAAGAAATCCTAGTCTTGGATGTCTCCATTTATGAGCCAAGATGAGTTTGGATGGATTTACACTTGTGTATGATAAAAGTGAAACCCGTTGATAATAACTTTGCAAAGAAAACAAAAAGATTCACTTTTATTTTGGATGAAATAAAAAATTTGATGATAAAAATAGTTTTATTCTGATGCCTCAGTTTCGGATAAAATAAAAAATTCTTTATCAATTTCTCTCTTTCTCAAATGAATGCTCGTACCCCAATCTTTTTCACATGGTGCCTGTATATAAAAACTCCATGAATCACATCACGTCACTCTAACAGAATACATAACACGTGGCACATGTGTTTCACACTTAAAATAGACACTTATGATTTGTACAAGACAGTCTCAGATAGATGCATCAATCCATAAGAGCATAAACTAGGTAAACTCTACATGAATAAGAAATAAAAAAATTGAAACTTAGCATCATCATGGAATAACTAGGAAAAAAGTCTTAGTAATTAAAATTTATTACAAGATAGAACATTAGAAATTGCAAGAGCTCTTAAATGAAATAGATTCAAAAGAAAAAACCATAAAGGAGACCACAAACGGCCAAAATCATTGTACAGCGCAACTGCACCGGTATATACTTCATAGGAAAAAAAAAAGAGACAAGATGAAAAGCAAAGACTTGTAGAGAAAAAATAAAAGAGAACAAAAGAAAAATAAGATGAAAACCTGGATACTGATAATGCTCGCAGTTGCAGAGGAGCAATGACGGCTTGGATGTAGCATCTTAAGGATTGTAATTGGAAGAATGGTTGCATTGGAGTAATTTCACTCACCGTAGAATTTTCATCTTCAAAATTTTCCACAGAAAACAGGAATAACGTTTTATATATTTTCTGATTTTGGATTAATTTAGAAAAAAAAAAATGAGATTTTTTTTTCTAAAGTTCAACCAAACATGTTTACATTCATGTTTTCTACTTTTATTGAAAAAGAAAACATAAATAGGCCCTAATATTTGGAGTAGAATTTCAAAGATTGTGTTACAACAGTCAATGAAGTAGCTTTGTGAGTGTCCAAGAATCAGAAGGATTTTATGAATACATAGTGCTCTTGGATTGCAGTAATTGAACAAGCGGCCACAAGATATCCAATCTGTGTAAATTTCTGTTGTTTTGGCCCTGTGACAGACAATTCACTTTGCATCAATCACTCGGTAGTTTAACATAATGATAATAAAAAAATTGTACTTAAGAAATCTAACAGACTTGTATTCCATCAATGTTCACATGTAACAACCCAACTATTTACAATTCAGCACAACACTTAACATACAAACACTTCCAAGTTATAACAACTTTAATTACAATAATTCATACATAAAGATTATTATAAATTAAGTGACTTCATATGTATGGTCGTTGCATGTCAGTATCTACGCAGGAAATAATCACTTAGTTTTCATGCATGACTCATCACGATGTGCAATAGTTATTACAACATTTTAAATAGAAATAGAACATGCATGCTACTTCTTCAGTTCAGTCCTAGATAGTGTAAAATTAATGCACTGAGTTTCTTTAATTGAATTAGAAATAAAGCTTACTTCTGACCCTGCCTCAACCACAAAACATATACATGTCTTCTCGCCATGAGCTTCTGTTGCCCCATTCAATATTGTCAGACCCATGCTTCTGATGGCTTCTGCTATCTCAAGAAAATGGCTACACTCCTCACACAACATCTGCAGCATAAGTCATAGTTAGAATACAAGGGCATGGAGTACAATCTTAGAAGGGCTTCTATCCTCCATTTCTCAAAAGGAGAATTTTTCTTGTTTATTCTAGAAAATATATTTAAGGTTATAATTTTCAACTCCTAACACACCTCAACAAGCATCTGGCCATTCTTATTAAGATTCTCCACTAATATTGAACGAACTTTCAGATGGCCTCCGACTTCCATTGCCCAACTAGAACCTTGTTGATGTCTTGATGATCCGTTAATATCTTTTTCCATGTGATGCAACTGTGCAATTGCAATTGTGTAAAATAATATTGATAGTATAATAAAATTGAAATCACACATTCATAAATTGTTCAAATGAAGCAAACCAAACTTTTGAAACGGGTCATTCAACAATCAAAACTACAAAAACTTGCTCTCTTTACTAGCAATTGAACAAATGCATAAAATTTTAGGGTCCTGCTAAATGTTCTGAAGGGAAAATGCTGAGAATTAATGTCATCATTTTCAGTAAAAATTGTCATTTAAATAATGCCGAGTAAGAAACAAATGTATTTATTGGAATTAAATATCAATACTCATTAACAATTTGACTAGGTATAATCAGTGAACTATTTGACTAAGTATAATCAGTGACTTCTAAAACTCTATTACCTTAGTCTTTGTGTCCGTAAATTTATTTAGCTTGTCCTTGGTTACATTCTTGAGAAAGAGCATGTGTTTTATGGTGCACTCCAGTAGCGAATCAATACTGCACTGTTGACAAGACCATATGAAATAATTAGCTATGTAAATTGAAAAAACCAACAAAAAATCAAAACTAATTGAGACGGGATTAGAAAATGGATGTGAAGAATACCTTTGCTCCATTTGGTACCAGTTCCCTCAACTCCTTAATACGATCTTGGATAAGTTGTCTGTCCCTTGGTCTAGGCCTACAACTTTCACCAGGCCTAGCCCTCTTCTTGCTGTTCTTAGTTGGTTCAGAAGACCTCTCAAATTGTTCACTACATGAACTAGGACATGTAGAAGAAAAACCCTTTGGAGACATTATACCACATATCCCAGATGAACCCAAATTATAATGTTTTTCCTCTCTACCAACGTGAGGCTGATCTATTGAACAGCTATCAGAATTAATGGTGTGGACAGTGTGGATGGAATCCTCGGGATTACTTCCTGAGGCTATTGCAGCCTGCATTGTTGTAGAAAATGACAACTCCCTATTGACATTATTATTACTATGGCAGATGTTAGCCACCATAGCCTCTAAGAGATGCTCTGGCTGAGATTCAGAAGTCAATTGGCTACAGCTTAGCTCATCTGACATCTCAGCGGCTTTAACATCTTGATTTGCCTTCACTGCCCAATCAAAATATTTGATCCGTCTTAGAAAACTTGGCCCAAGTGCTTCATGTAACTCATAGCCAGCAGGAAACTTCAAAGTGTATGCGGTATCCTTGGAACAAGGTTCAGTCTGCAACTCCGACTTCCCAGTATCTTTTCGAGAGTATGCATCTGAAGGTCTGGTCCAGTTCAACACTCCATTTTGGTTGATATCTACATAATGAAACTTTTCACTTTCACAGACAGCTGTATCAAGAAATTCTGAGAAGGATACAGAATCAACGCCAACATTTTTGGATGGACATACTAAATCGTTGACACAATTATTACCCGTAACCAAATTATGTAAAAAAGATGACAAATTTTTTCCCGATCCCACACTTGTATCATCACAGCCACTACTGTTCAATTCAAACTTTCTCTCATTTATAGGTCTCATCCCTAAAAATTTCTGCTGCTCCACATTCATCATATTAGACATTGACTGAAGCAAAATGAAATTTCCATCACCGTATAATTCTGGCCTCTCATGCTTGGCCTCATCAACAGTCATCTTCTGATTCACAGCATGAGGTGAATAATTGTTCCTAGGACCTTGAAAGGGCATTAAATTATCCAGTGATTCATGCTTCATGGTTTTCTCTGTATTGTGCAAGTAAGCAGGCACACTTTCTGAAGTTTTTGAATCCAGCTGAAAGAGAAAAATGAAACAAATCTTATGATTATGCTAAATGCATAGTGTGTGAAAAGATGTACATGTCAATGGTCACACGACCTGTATCCTACTCACACAAGCACATTCATGCAGACAGATGATGACACATACACAGAAAGAATGGAGAAAAATTACCACAGACGAGGAACTCTTCAGCATATTTTGTACTTGATTAGGATCAGGGTGAATTGTGTAATCTTGATTAGACAAAAAGAGACTTCGGATACAAGCTATAACCCCCATATCTTCAGCAACCTGATATCAGGGATGACAGGATAAGGGAAGATTATTAAATATTTCAATCATAAATGGACTTCTGCATAAATATATATCCACAAATATTCTAAATCTATCAATCATATCTAGTGTTATCGAATTCATGACTTAACAGTCAAGTTTACGAGTCCACACAGTACTTTCGAGTTAACTTGGAACCAAAATCGGAATTGGTGTAGGATCAATAGACTCAGTGGTGGAATTGGTAAGCTTGCCTAAAATCACGAGTCTACTTCTGACGAGTTTGTGAAGAAATTTTGAAAATGTAAAACGTAGTTGTTTTTAGGACTCATTAGTTTAGGTTTTTTTATTTAGGTTTAGTGACAAAGCTCATCTTCTTCATTCCTCTCTTGTGATTCACTCAGACTCTTCTTTCGTTCTTTGGATTCATCTTTGTTCTCGTGCTCTTGCTCTCACTTGCACCCTCACTCGTGCCTTCGCTCTTGCACCATCGTTCTCGCCTACAATCTCGTCTTTGTTCTCGTGCCATAGTTCTTTGCCTTTGATCTCGCACCTTGTGTAAGTTCATCTTTGTCTGCACAATGTTTTAAGTTCCTGTGCATTGTGTTAAGATCCAGTTCCTCCACCTCAGAGACTTTGTTCGCTTCCCATGTTGTAAGTGATTTTATTTTTTGAAAAAATAAAGTGTTGAACTGCTCATACCTCTGCTGCACTGTTTTCTTTTTATGTTTGTAGTGAAAAAGCTTATCCCATTTTCCTGTGCCTCACAGACTTTGTTCCCTTCCCATGTTGTAAGTGATTTTATTTTTTGAAAAAATAAAGTGTTGCACTGTTCATACCTCTGCTGCACTGTTTTCTTTTTATGTTTGTAGTGAAAAAGCTTATCTCATTATGTTTGGAAACACATCAAATTCAATGGATGATAATCCATGTACATCTTCATCAATTAAAAGTAAAAGTAAAAAAGCTTCGGGATTTGGTCTAATATTGGACGAAAACATGGATTTGATATTAATGGTAATGAAAGAAAAGTCAAATGTAACTATTGTTCAAAGATTGAGAGTGGAGGCATATTTAGATTTAAACATCATCTTCCTAGAACCAAGGAGGATTCTGAATCTTGTGCTTCAGTTTCGGATAGAATAAAAAATTTGATGATAAAAATAGTTTCATTCTAAACCTTGTGCTTCAGTTTCGAATAAAATAAAAAATTTGATGATACAAATAGTTGCAGAAGCTAAGAATGTTTCCTCAATGAAAAGAAAGTTAAATGTCATTAATGAAGACCATGAAAAAAGTGAATGTTGAAGGAGGACATAGGGTATTCAATTTTAAAGGAAAATAAAAGGTTGCTACTACTAGCAAAGGGGGAGTCCAAACAACTATAAATCAAATGATGAAAAAAGATACAAAGAAGTTGATGCTTAAGTGGCTGAAATCTTTTACACTAGTGTCATTCCTTTTAATGTAATTAGAAATCCAGCATTTGCAAAGATGTGTAAGATGATTGTGATGGAATACCCCTAGCCATGACCTAAGCACTTTCAAGAAAAAACTAGAATCATATATGCAAGGTGATGCAAGCTCTTTCTCATAGGCCATCATGGAGATTGAAGAGTAATGTAGGTTTATTTAGGCCATGTATTCGGCCAAGTAATGTAGGTTTCTTTAGACCATGTATTTCGACCAAGTAGTTACAATTTTTTAAGACTTGTATTAAGGCCTAGTTAGTGAATGGTTTTTTTCTTGAGTTGGACATCCAAACCATGTGGAAAGTATGTATCACATGTCATACTTCCATTAGAGAGGATTTGCTTTTAATAGTGGTCACATGACACTCTAGGAATGGAAATGATTGTGTTTTGTGAGTGGTCACATGTCATCCCCTCATTGGAAATTATTTGTGGACACTTGTCCACTCCTTAGAAGGCCTCATTTTCGACCAATGAGTGCAAAGGTGGAAAATCATGTTTTTAGGCTTTTTAGGAGACACCCTTACCTATACATAAAGGTGTCTCCTCTCTTGTAATCATCTTGGATGTTATGTAATGTTATGTGATAACAGTTGAAATTACCGTTATCTGTTATTCAATTCTGATACTAAATGCATTCTTTTTGACTTAGGAACTTGCTTCAACTCATGTTTTTGCTTTAGTTTTGTAAATAAGTGCGTAGAGGTTATAATTAATGATTTTATCACTAAATTTCCTTAATTTTGTAGGTTATTGATATGATTTGGAAAAAGAGCAAAAGTATCAAGGAGTTGGAACTCAAAAGGGACGAATAAAGCAGCAAAAAAGAGAGTGTTGGAATGTTGCCACTGGTGCTGAGCACCAGTTTGTACCGCTAAGTGGTCGAACCCAGAAAAAGTAGCACTGAGCGCCATTCTAGGGGCACTGAGTGCCAGAATTTGCACCGTAGCACACCTGGGCGCCCTTTCAGGGGCGCTGAGCGCCAAACTCGTTGTTTCACGCCTAGGCGCCCTAAGTTGGGATGCTAAGGGCTGGCGACGTGGGCTTGCACCTGTTTTCTATTATTTTTATGATCTATTTAAGACTCAGACACCCTAGGGTTTGTATCTTTTGATGATTTGAGCATAACAACACGTTTTTCACGCCTTTGGAGGCAGATTTGGGGATGTGAGAGCTCTCCTCTTCTCTTGGGAAACGATACTTAGTCTTACCATTTTATATTACTTGATACGATTTGGTACACTTGTCGATTCATTATGTTATGCTTCCCAAATTTGGCCATAATACTTCTCCTAAATCAAGACTAGAGCAACCCATGAGGCCAGCGTAGTCACCTTCCTCATTGAGTTGGCCTGACCTCTCTTTGAGCCACCAAACATCACACCACCATTTGTGCCACCTTGGACCTTCATTCCCACCAATTTTCGCATCATAGCACTTTAAGGGACCATCTCCATTTGCTTCCTTCTAGCTTTGGCCCAACCTAGTTTAGGAGATTGCTATCATATTGGTAAGTATGGAGTTGGATACAAACGAACATGTTATCATGATATTACAGAGAAACTCTTAAAACAAGTTGTGAACAAAACAAATACAATGCTTGATGAATATAAGGAGGAGAGGAAGAGAACTTGATGTACCATTATGTCTGATGGTTGGACGGACAGAAAAAGACATTCTATTTGCAAACTTCTTGGTGAATAGTCCAAAAGGGACGGTTTTTCTTTAGTCACTTGACACTTCAGGTGTTTCAAAAGCAGTGATAAAGTATTCAAAATGTTAGATGATCTTATTAAGTTTGTTGGAGAAGAAGATGTTGTTCAAGTTATCACTGATAATGCTGCAAATTTCAAGGCAACTAGAGTGTTGTTCATGCAAAAAAGGAAAAAATTGTACTGGACTCCATGTGTAGCACACTGCATTGATTTGATCTTTGAAGATTTTGAAAAAATAAATAAATTGAAGGTCCATGAATTGACAATTAAGAAGGGAAGATTAGTGGTCTAAAGATTGTTGCCCCTCTTATGGTGGTCTAAAGATTAGTGGACTCAGATGTAAAACACGCAATGGATTTCATTTATGAAGAGATGGATTGTGCAAAAGGGAAGATTAGGTCCAACTTTAACAATATCAAGAAGAGATAAAATTTCAAACGTTTACTCATTCAAAGTTTAATTATTTATGTGTGAAATTATTTCTGATAGAGCACAATTGGTTTGGTAATTATATGTAGTTATGAAGAGGTTTGGAGAATAATTGACGCTCGATGGGATAATCAACTTCATAGACCTTTGCATACAATTGCTTATTTTCTGAACCTCCATTTCCACTATGAACCTAACTTTAGATGTGATGATGGTGGAGAGGTGAAAGAAGGATGATATATGTGCATGAGAAGATTGGTACCATATATGGCAGAAAGAAGAAAAATTAATTTGCAAATTGTTCAATTTCATTTTGCTAAAGAACTTTTCGGAATGGAAGATGTAAAGGAATGCAGAAAGATTGAAACCAGATATGGCAGAAAAGAGAAAAATTAATTTGCAAATTGTTAAATTTCATTTTGGTAGAGATCTTTTCGGAATGGAAGATGTAAAGGAACACACAAAAGAATTAAATCCTGGACAATGGTGGGAGATTTGGACATGGAACTCCAGAGTTGAAGAGATTTGCTATTCAAATTCTAAACTTGACATGTAGTTCTTCAAGACATGAGTGTAATTGGAGCTCATTTAAAATGGTAATTTAAATTATTTTTAGTTTATAATTTTCTTTATTATGTTTAGTTCATTATCAAAAATTTGATATTTCATTTTAGGTTCATCCAAAGAGAAGGAATCGTTTGCATCCAAAAAGATGAATGATTTAGTTTTATGTGATGTAGAACTTGAAGTTGAAAAGTAAACAAATTCGAAAAATTGATGCTTTTTCATTTGATGGCATTGGATCAGATGATGAATGGATAGCTGAAGAGGCAGATGATGTTGTTGACATTGAGCAAGCTAAAGGTGAAAATGTTCACTTAGATGAACCAACAATAGATATTGCTCTACTCTAGATGCTCTTAATCTTGATAACATAACATTTAGGGACAATGAGAATGCGACATTCATGAGGAGAAGAGTTGGATGAAGATGATGACGGAGATGATGATGTCATTATTAGAAGATTAGACATAGACACTTTGACATTTCGATTTATGTTTTATAATATTTCTATGAACAATATTTCTATGAACTTATTTATTTGAATTTATATAATTTTGTGGACATATTTGAATTAGGATGTTATTCATATCATTTTGTTTTTCTGGTAAAGTAAACTCTTATGAGTGTAAGAGTTTACGAGTCGAGTTTCCTAAGTTCTCACGAGTTAAAGTAAACTTTCAAGTTTGACAACTTTGATCATATCCATCAAAATCTAAATTAGAACATTAAGCACAAGGCCTACAAATTTATTTAATTGCTTATCAATGCGTTAGAACAGATCATATACACTATATAATCAATGTCCCAATAACCACTCAAGCAGTTACCAAAATTAGATGAAGAAGAAATAAGAGGCAAATCATATTATTTGAATAGTTATATTATGATGGAAAATTACCATAAAGGGCAAACAAACTTTAAAAACTGAAAAAGAAATGTATGAAAAAGAATAGTATATAATAACATAAGTGTTACCAAACTACAGCAGAAACACCATTCACCAACAGCGTGGGATTTAAGCACAAAAATAAAAGAAAGAAGAATATAGTCATCTTACTTTATTCAAGGAACCAAGTTGAACAACTCCAATGGGGACTACGGCTATAACAATAATGGTCTACAATACAAAACAAAGGTCTGTCAATAAAAAATCATATTGCAGAAAAAGTCATTCTCCGAAAGCGAACCACAGTTTTGCTAACTGAGTACACTAGAAGTCCAGATTCCAGAAATTTAATTTTTCCTCACTTCATTACTATGCAACTACAGCAATCCATCTATCATAAAACAAAAATCTAGCTCCATCTCCTTTATTTAAACAAATATAACTTCAACAAATGAAGAGTCCCATTTAGGATCATGTGAAGAACTTTTAGGTTATAAATTCATTGGCCCAGTGCAATAAATGTGATTAATCAACATTTGATACAATTCTAAAATATGAATCACCAAAGCAGACTTCAATGCTCAATAAGGTAAAATGATAACGTGCAGATGTCATTTGTTGATCTGAATCTACTAACTTTTGCAAATGAAGCACTCTAAATAAAAATGTATAGATGGATATGGTTGCGGCAAGTGAAATAGGAGCCAGGGTCCTTCTATGGCTAGACAATTTGTTATGTCATCAAGTCCATTATCTTACTAACTACAGTTTTCCAAATTTATTGTTCAAACTAAATCATGCATTGACCATCATCCTTAGAAACGATTGGCATTTCCAATTTCTGGGTGAGTATAGAAATTTCTGGATAGCTATTTTTATTGAGATTGATTTCTTCACCGTGAGGATTATCTTACCCTAATTCCAGCAGAAAATTGAGATTGCCATCCATCAGCAATCTGAAAACAAACCAAAGAAGAGGAATGGAGAATGATTGGACGATTAGTTATGTACTCTAAGCATCTTTGGTGTCAAGTTTCAATTATAGAATTTCAAATCCTAAAGGCTAAGAGCTTGTAACTTGATTATCTTCAAATATTTAAGAAGAAGATTCCTCACCTCTAAAGATGGGCCAGAGCTTGTAACTTGATTATCTTCAAATATCCACCTATGTTTTCCTGTAACAGCTACCTGTCCAACAATTCTGTAAAAAAGAAGAAATCAAACTAGGAGCTGGAGCTACATAAGAATTACTTTAATCTTAAGTATCCAACATATTCATTAGTTAAGTCATACCCTTCCCCTAACGAATATACATGATATGACATCTTTGCCACAGCTAATTCTAGAGGATCATGCGAAAAATCTGCACTGCCAATCTGCTCCCATGTATTCTGGCAGCTCTCATTTCCAGAAGAGTCACAAATATTGGGATTGTNATAGTAAGCATCCTCCCATGTCAGGATCCTGAAAGCAAACATCACACCCAGAAAATAATTTAAAGAAACACGTTGAGTATGAATATTTAGCCTAAAGTACACACAAGCCCAACAAATCAATAGATGATTACACACCACTANACAATATTATAATAAAAACAATAAATGCAAATCCGGTTCAAATGCAGACACACTACATCAACACTAACACATACTTCTGAATAGATAGAATGGTAGCAAACTATGAAATGAGGTGCTTTCAGGACACACTAGTGTTTGACTTATCGTCAATCCAAAGGACCAAAACAGAGGACATCCAAGAGTAAACCCCTCCCGTTTATCTCCTTCCAAAAATATTATGCAAACATGGAGTCTGCATACTCAAGCCATGCCCTTCAGTTTAAAATCCAAAAGTAGATCATTCCAGCAAGTATAATACATATGCTCATACAAGAACAACCAAACTAGAATGAAGAAGAGAGATTAGGTAGGGACGAACATTTTCATATTAAAAAGACGAAGTGACTAAATAAAACTAAAAAATAAGGCCAAGTTAAACTGAGAACATAAACCATACATCCGAGCCCGGTGCTTGAGCTTCCAAAAGATGGCATACTTCCAATCAGTACCCAAACAGAAGCTTCTGAGCAGTCGGTGCAAGTTGCTACCCATTTTCTCCTCCTTCGAAAAATCAAAACTTTTTGACACCCGAAAGAGGGGTTGTTAATCACACCTCCAAAAAACAAAAAGCACCACCACAAAACCAAAACCCACAACAAATAACAACAAAACCCCTCCAAATCCCACTACACCAACCTAGCCTTAGCTTCCTCTATAAGACCCTCTTCCAGCCTGTTTCCTCCGCAGTCTTGCTCGCCGTTTTAATGGCGGTCCAACCGTCCCGGATAGCAGCCGATCCCTAACCATCACTAATCACTCCACCAAGCTTCTAACTTTGCTGCTTTAGAAGCTTCTAGAAGGACTCACACTGTCATTTGTTGCCACAAGAGATTCAACCAAACCCAACACACATACACCAGCATTGCAAGCTTCCATGGCTGAATGCAGATTCCAAAGAGGTGAATGAAGAATCAAACTTAGCTTATATCTGAAGACATGGATGAAGCCAAAAAATAAAAGAGGAAGCGTGAACTGAAGCCAGAAAGATGTCAACTTGGAAAAGAAGGTTGTGGCGAGGATGGAAAGGAAACCATAAAGTTCAAGGCTTTATGGATACTCAAATCATGAACTTCTACACTTTGAGGTTCAATATTGGAAACAAGAATGCTGTTCGTTTTACTTCCTTTCTCTAGAGAGATAAACGGTTTCCTCGTAGCTAGAAATGCAGGAATAGAAGTGGTGGAAGAGAGTATTTTATATTGGAGTTAACATGCGCACTTTGTTTCTTTCTAGCTTCTCAGTGGGGGGAACGTGAGCACAAGGTGCATTTTAGCAAAGGGCAGAAGCATAATGGGCAACACATGCTTAACTAGCAACACTACTGCTAATGAAAGGGTTACATTAGAGGCCATAAAAACTTGAGGAGTAACACTGTAACCATGAGGCAAAAGGTGAAGGAAAGAGAGAAAATAATGAAGAGGTGGAAATTGGGTTATGAGTACAGTTATGGTGTCAATTGATGTGGCCAACAACATCATACCAAATTGAGGAAATGCATCCTTATCTTTTTCCATCAAATTTTCCAATCCATTTTTTTAAACTCTCATGAAGTTACTCCCTCTTGAGCCTTAACGTCCTTTTCAACAATGATCTTATAGCAGCAATGATCTTATTGGCCAAAAGTTGACACATTTTTCATCACTTGTTGTAACCTTTTCCCACTTTATGCTTCATTATAATTTATATTCCTTAAGGATTCCAGGTCTCAATAATTCATTTTTATCCCTTGAGGGTTCTCTTTGGGCCTACCCACATTCCATTTGTAGCGCTAGCAGCCATGCCTTGTGATCATGTCATGCACAAGTTTAACCGGGCAACCTCAATTTGATCCTGGTTCAAATGGGATAAGTCAAGCATGTTTGTGATTTCATTGAACAGGTTTTATTATAACATGTTTTTTCTCCTACCACCACCTTAAAATATGTACGTTTCCTTGCCCCTCACCAACTCAACATCATTTCTGGAATCCCATTATTTGTTTTAACACTGCTTATTCAAGAGGGATTATAGCCATTGATCTTCAATCATTACATTTTTCTTTATGAGGTTGTTGATATATTAGGTCATTTTTTTGTTAGGAGGGTAGTACTCATACCAGTAACTGCTGAATTTAATGTACAACACAAAGTACAAAATGAATTGTACTAGGGGTCTTTCTTCACCATTCTTTCCTTCTACAACCTGAATCACAGATGAAAGATAATTGATGTATTTGTTCCATTAAAGCTTAAAATTATCAAATCTATTATATGAAGTAAACAACATGATATTTCGGTTCAATATGTAGTCTTGAATTAAAGTTTTGGACATACTGTATAATTTTGTTCAATATTCGGTTTGAACCAGAAGATACATGGGTTGGGGAAAAAACTATCATATGATGTTGATTCAATCTGTCGGGAGTAGTTAACACCTGGTTTCCGAGCAGTATTAAGGCACAATCACGCAACCTTGTATTTTGTTGCTTAAACATCTCACTGGACCCGAGGTTTCCTCAATTATCTATCACCATTCATGATAATGGCCCAGCATCTATCATCCCAAATTTGACTGCGAGAGAATTTTGCTGGTAATCAAATGGGTGTCTATTGAAAATCTTATCTTGGTCAAAACCCACAAACAAAATAATTATACCGGTTATACAAACAAGCACAGAGAAAAAAAGAATCGTTATCATTATTTAGTAGCTGAATGAAAAAAAAAAAAAAAAAAAAAGAAACAACTCTGAACAGCTGTTATTGTTGTTGTTATTACTTTACAACAAATTTAATTTCAGTGTGATCAAAAGCTGGCTAGAAGTTGTGGTAATTGGATAAAGTCAACTAGGTTACAAGCATGAATACGCTAAGTTAGTGATAGAAATGACTGTGGTTATGATGAATGCAAAGAGACAAACAACAACGAGTTCTCCCTTGTGTTGTTTTCACCTAGAAAATTGAGTTTTGTCTACTTTTTCACTTTCCCTTTTGATTTAATTACCATGGGAAGATAATGTAGTGGCAAAATACTTTTGATAACGTTCTGAATTTGCACTAAGATTTCAAAGGCTTTTTATCTTCCCTTTTCTTTTGCTTTTCCCTTTTTCTCTTGACATGGTTGGCAACCCAAATCATCGAAGTAGATCTTGTACTTGATCTTTTAACTAACACGTAATTTAAGGATGAGTCCTTAGCCTACAAAGTCATGAGTAGTAGTTTGATCTTCCTCGTCTCTCTCCTAGTCAATATAGATGGGCGTGAAAATGAACACCAATATGAAACTCAACCTTAAATATGATGAATCAGGTGACATTAGTGGCCACTACCTCAATGAATAATCTTTTAGCAAGAAGTTAAGCAGCCAACATTTACACTTTTAATGTTCAAAAAAGATTTTTCTTCACCCTAACTTGCTTCTGCCAAGACACATCTTCAATAGAATATTTCATTTTAACTTTTCTTGTTTCCTTTCCAAGCATATGCTCATTGAGCCAGTAACAAAGTGACAAAATGGGATATAGGAATCCAAAGACGATCATCGCCCTTAAAAATAGTATACTCATTTCTTCAAGTAACCATGTTTTTTCAAGTTTTGACTGTAAAAGAAGATACAAAAAGAAAATGAAATTCTTTTAGGCTTTTGATCTATATATATATATATATATATATATATATATATATATATATATATATATAGTTTATGTTTGTTAACCAATTACAATTTTTTTTTTAAAAAAGAAACAATTAATTATGGACACGAACCCTTGAACTTAATGAATGATCACATCAATGTTTTATAATGGAAGACAATATTTTCCCATTAATTTTATATGAAGCTATATTAAAAAAACCTATTTCAATCAAAATTTATGTATTAAAAAGTTAAAATAATACTCGAAAAATTAAAAGAAACGGTATTTTAAGAATATTACAAATGAAATTATGACAATACAAACATTCAATTTGAAGCCATTGAGAAATGTTCAGAAACCGTTTTATGTCCTCGTTGTAAATACGTTCTCTTTTATTAGTAAAAGTTTATTAAAAATTAAAAAAATGTGTAATATTTAATAAATTTAAAAAAATATATATAAAAAATTATTCTTAGCATTCCTTAAATATATTATATGCGTAACACTATTTATTCTAGGTTGTTCGAGGCAGCTTGGAGGTGTTGGAAGCAGCTTGGACGTGAAGGTTGGAAGCAGTGGGTGATGGTGTTGTGTTGGTGCTTCGCATTATAGTGTTTTTTCTTTTATGATTATACTTATGCTTCCAGGTGGATGAATTTATATTATCGGATTTGAATATAGGATAGAAAACACATCCAATGTCTACATCCAACAAAGAGTAAACTTTCAAAAACATGAATCGGATATGAAAATTCGAAAATCATAATATCGAATGTTGACATCTGTTGAAGGAATAATTCAATTTTGACATTCAATGTTGTGATTTTCAAATATTCATATTCGATTCACATTTTTATAGGTTTTTTTTAGATGTTTAATTATATTAGTTTTTTAATTATTGTATTAGTTTATACACTTTTTTTAAAAAAATTGTATGAATTTATAAATGTTTAATTAGATAATTTTTAATGTTAAAAATAATTTGTATGAATTTATTGAATTTAATTAAAAAATTGATGAAAAAATAAAAATTGATATAAAAATGTATATATCGCCGAAAGGAAGAATATCATGTTATGATATCCGATTCTTCTTTTATCTGATGTTCTGATAAAAGAATAATCGAATATCAAAATTTGATACTCTTCCTTTCAGATTTTCATATCTGATCCATTATGTGTGAAACTCAAATTCAATAATCTTCCATTCTTTGGTAAAGACATAGGTGCATTAACATACCTAGCTTGGGAAAAAGAAGTGGATAAAATAGATCCTTGGTTTTATAGAGAGAATGAATATAATGTTCTTAGCATTTATCTTTCTAAGTTAGAAGAACATGCAAGAGAGTGGTGGGATGAAAGACAATACCATGTTAGGAAAGGAAGAAAGTCCTCCATTCGGGATTG
Source organism: Vigna radiata var. radiata (assembly GCF_000741045.1). Lineage (NCBI taxonomy): Eukaryota > Viridiplantae > Streptophyta > Magnoliopsida > Fabales > Fabaceae > Vigna > Vigna radiata. The sequence continues at coordinate 17,243,844 of NC_028358.1, read as the reverse complement.
GTGTGATTTAAAAGCTTGCATGAGAAGAAAGTTTGTGCCTTCAAGCATTAAAAGAAATCTAGAATTAATTAGAGATTGCATTGAAGATGGAAAACTGTTTCTTGAGAGTTTAAGTGATCATGGGTTTCTTTGGAGAGGATTAGAATTTGGGGCAAAACTTAAAGAGATCAAGGATAAGAAAAGAAAAAGAGAGATTGAGAGAAAAGAAGAGGAAGAAAGGAAAGAAGAGAAGAGAAAGAGGAAAGAAGAAGAGAGAAAATAGGAATTAAGAAGAGAAGAAGAGAGGAGAGAAGAAGAGAAGAGAGAAAGAGAAGAAAAAGAGAGAAGAGAAAAAGAAGAGAAAAGTAGAGAAGAAGAGAGAATAGAAAGAGAGAGAATAGAAAGAGAGAGAATAGAAAGAGAGGGAATAGAAGAGGATAAGAGAAGGAGAGAAAGACAAGAAAGGGAAAAGAAAGAAAAGGAGGAAGTGCTACTGACACCAACTTTGACTCCAACCATGGAACCTAATCTTAAAAGGGAAGGTTTTCAATCTTTTAAATCTTTTCCAATCATTTTTAACTCTTCCATTTTAAATTTCTCTTTCAAATCAATTGCCATCTCATATTCTATGCAAACCTTTTCAAAAGATGGCAATTCAAATCTTGAGTTATTGTTACCTCTAAGAAAACAATTAACTAAAGACAAAATTGAATTTGGACTTCTAAAATTTTCAAAGAATACAAATCAAAATATTAGAAGTTCATATTCTCTTGGTTTTGTAGAAAATTTCTTCTTTGGGTCAATATTAATTGAAGATATATTTGATGCATATTGCAGATTTGTGTTTGATCCAAGAGGAAGAAAAGTGGATCTAAAAGAATAAGGAAAGAAATAAAAACAGAGGATTTATACTAGTTCGGCCTCAATATCTACATCTAGTAAACACAACCCAAGATTGTAGAAAACGAAGTCTGATCAGTCAAGAATACACCTCACTCGTGCATTAGTTGATCAATAATGTAAATCTAAGGTTTAATCATTCTGATAATCCTTATTTTCGGTGATTTTTTCAATTAGATCCCTCATTTTTTCTTTTACTCAATTGAGTCCCTATTTTTGAAAAATTGAAGCAATTAGGCCACTGTCGTTAGTTCCGTACTAACACTGTTAAAAAGGGTAACACGTGTCAGCTCGTGATTTTTTTGAATTTTTTAAATATAGTTTTAATTATTTTTAATATTTTTATTTATATTTTAAAAAAAAATTGCCACGTGTTAAGTTGACATTGAGTCACGTGGCAATGACAATGTGAGGTGGCACTGATACGTGTCACTATCAGACCACGTGTCATTAGATTTGTCTCAATTTGGTCCCTATATTTTTAATTTGTCTCAATTTGGTCCCTGTATTTTTATTTTGTCTTAATTTAGTCCTATTTTTTAAAAAAACTAATCAATTTTGTTTCTCTCCAAGTTCAAACAAAACTTTATTTGTATATAAATCTTTACAAAGAAATTTATACAAATTAATTTTTTTATTAGAAAAATAAAAAAATTACAAACTAACATATGACACATTTTTATTTATAGGTTTAATCATTCTGATAGTCCCTATTTTCGGTGATTTTTTTCAATTAGGTCTCTCATTTTTCTTTTTCTCAATTGGGTCCCTATTGTTGAAAAATTGAAGCAATTAGGTCACTGTCGTTAGTTCAGTACTAACACCGTTAAAAAGGATGACACATGTTAGCTCGTGATTTTTTTAAATTTTTTAAATATATTTTTAATTATTTTTATTTTTATTTTTTATTTTTTTCTTTTAAAAATAAAGTTTGCCACGTGTCAAGTTGACATTGTGTCAGTAGCAATGACAGTGTGAGGTGGCACTGACAGTGCCATGTGTCACTGTCAAACCACGTGTCATTGTGTTTGTTTCAATTTGGTCCTTGTATTTTTATTTTGTTCCAATTTGGTCCTTGTATTTTTATTTTGTCTCAATTTAGTCCTAATTTTTTTAAAAATTTAAAAAAATTTGTTCATTCCCAAATAAAATACAGTATGTACATTTTCCAAATTTTTGTCTTTAAATTTGTTTCTATTAAGCAAATTATTAGTA
>NC_028358.1:17181190-17240430 GCF_000741045.1 Vigna radiata var. radiata | reverse complement strand
GTCCCTCTTTTGGGAGGGTTTGTTCAAAGTGGTCCTCCCTTTTTTTAAAAGTTCACTTAAGTCCTAACTTTTGCAAAAACTGTGCAAATAGGTCCTTTTTGGTAACGGTGTTAAAAAACTAACGGCAGAACTGCCAGGTGGCTAATATTTGATGATGTGGCATTGTTATGTGTTTTAAAAAATTAATTAAATGTGACGTGGAATATGTAAAAGTTAGGGTTAAAATAAAATTAGGATTTGGGGTAAAATCAAATGATGATTTTCTGAGCAATTTAGGATTCAACATCCAGATTCAACACAGATTCTTGGTTAAATTGCGTTCGTAGTACATAAGCTCTTGAATCTGATGCTTCTACTGATAGCTGCATTAATTCCAGAGGATTCCCCTCCATAAGGAGCAGTTGATCTCCTGATACTCTGAACCTGCCCCTTACGATTCTTAATAGCTTTTTGATGCTTCAGTTGCAGAAAATTAAGATAACAAGAAAAAAAAACAAATGTCAAGCAAGAAACACACCAGTTAACCAACAAAATTTTAGGATTTTGTTCACCCCAATTAAAGTGAGTACCTTGTAGTTCTTTCTGGGATTCTTTTTTTGCCTTGTTGCGATTGCGAGTTAGTCCCCTATTCTTCTCCATCTGCAGAAATTAGTGACAAGGAAAAATCTTTAAATTTGAAGGAAAACATGAACGATTCAATTAAAAACCGTAGTAGATAGAGCAAGAACCTGAGAAGAAATTAAACGTTTTCCTTCTACAGTCTCAAGCTGTGAGGAGATTGAAGTGTTCCTGTAAAAAGCAATCAATCTTTTGTTACAAAACTGAAGACAGTGGCAACAATAAAATTGAAATAGCCAAGGGCATAGCATTAACATATTACAAAAGAATCAGATAAAACCAATCCCCATAAGCGTTGTGCGCGAGGAGGACGAAGGTGAACGGAGGTTCGAAACTGGACGAACTCGCATTTTTGCTTCGCGGGTGAAGGTTGCAGATGAGTCGCCCTTGTGTTTTGTTCCTGGGTTTCTGTGTGCAGGTTTCAAAATCCATGGAGGTGCGTCGCGATTCTGAAAGACGCTCAACTTCCGGCCATGGAGGTGTTGCGAGATTGAGCGCTTGTTGCGCAATGGTGGCCGGCGGCATGGTGGGGTGACGATTTGCGCGTGGTGGCTTTGGGTTTTGGTAGCGACGACGACTTTGGGTTTTGGTGGCCACCGGCGGATCTGGTGTGGCGGCTAGGGTTTGGTGGCAATTAGGGTTTCTGTTGGAGAAGATGGTGATGACGTCGCAAAGGGGACTAAGGTGGCAACACCTGTGGCAACACGTAGTCACTTAATAGCCACCTGGCACCTGTGCCGTTAAGAAACTTAACGCCGTAACCAAAAAGGACCATATTGAACAGTTTTTGCGAAATTTAGGACTTTAGTGACCTTTTTGAAAAAGAAGGGACCACTTTGAACAAAACATCCCAAAAGAGGGACCAAAATAGGTATTAAACCATTTTTCAAAAATAGGGACCCAATTGATAAAAAGAAAAAATGAGAGATCTAATTGAAAAAAGTCACTGAAAATAGGGACTATCAGAATGATTAAACCTAAATCTAATTTTGTTCTTCAAGAAACCTTCAAGATAATCAAGTTCTATGAATCTTGTTTCTTGGAGCGTCTTAACACACTTGTAACATTTTTCTCAAATCAAAGATATCAGATATGAAAGTTTAGAATGATCAATCCGTTATAGAGTTGAGTGCATTGCGTCAGTTTATAATTTTCCTCATGACAGACGCAATTAAATTGATTACGTTAGTGATGCAATCGGTTACATTAATAACAGATGTAACAAAATTACAACTAACAAAGTTCTAATTGAATGCACAATTAATGTAATCGATTTCCAATAAATGCTAGTCAACATATTTAAAAATATGATCATTCGCATTGATGTAACTTAGCTTGAAAACAGTTTTCAGAGAATAACAGACTTAATTGATTACATAACTAGTGTAATCGATTAAGCTATTCACTTAAAAAATTTTGAAAACTTTTTCTCTTCAAAACTCATCACAACACATTTCAAAAAGATATTTGCAAAGACACGAGTTTTAATCGATTTTACACTTAATGTAATCGGTTAAAGTTTGTTGTTTTGCCATAGTTTAAAACATAAGCTATCTGATTAACTTAATTGATTATAACATCATTGTAATCGATTATTTCATACAGAGTTGCTTTGTGCTAGTGGTTTTATCACACAAAAACATTTAGCGTGCATACAGTAGATATAAACTGATGGAATCCTTCCAAACACAGTCCTCTTTTATCGTATTTTTACATTTCATTGTATTTGTAGCTTAGCTTGCAAGGAGCTTGGGTCACTATAAATACCCAAGAGCCTCTCTTGTATTTTCACTTTTGAGATAAATATGAGAATAGACTTTTCTAAGTCAGAAAAATATTCTTCCTTGAAAGTCCAACGCTAGAGAGTCCAAAGACTCCCTCTAGCCACCTTCCAAAGCACACTCTCCTCCATTTTCCTTTTCTCCAATTTTCCACGGTGCTTTCTCACTCATCCACGCTGATCCACTCTCTCACCGCCACATCTCAACCATGCGTCAACGCCTTGGCTTTGTCAGCGCATCACCTCATTTTCCACTCGCGCCTTTCATTTTCACATTCTCAGATTACCTTTCGACCACATCTTCCTCTCAAGCACATAAGAGACTTTCTCTCAAGAGCTCGTCTCCGTCACCAGCCAGTTCTTCATCTCAGTAAGCCTCTTTATTCACAGATCTACATTTTCCTTCCATTTTCTTCTCGTTTTAGCCATTTCTTCCATTTACACCGATTAGAACTCTGGCCTCCGCTAGGGTTTCTCCATCTTTCATCGTTTTCTTTGATTCTAGCCGATTAAAATCACTTTTGAACCGATCCAAACCATTTCCACCGATTAAAAGTTCATTTCCTCCGATTAGTCGGTTTAGATTAGGTTTTCCTCATTATCTAGGGTTCGTTCCCCATTCAACCTCACTTCTCTCGGTCCTCCTAGGTTTTTTAGGGTATTTCAATTTTCGTCTACATTCCGCTGTGTACATCTCTGGAGGAAAACTTGAGGACTTCGAATCAGGTTTGCATAGCTCCAATCTATGTCATCCTCAAGGCGTTCTTCCATCATAAACACAATCATAATTACAGTAGTATGTAGACCAAACAACATGTCAACATATGTATTAATCATCAAAAGACACTTACATAGCAACATATGTATCAATCACAAATACACATTTCTATTGTGTCATGACAACATATATGTGTTGTTACAATAAATGTGTTGTCGTCATAAAAAACCAAACACATCAAGGATTGAGTTCAACACTCATATTGCTCCCCCTTTCAATAGATTGTGTTGAAGCATGGAATGTAGTAATGGAAGCATAAGAGAATGTCATGGATTGTGAAGATCAGTCTATGTTTGGTGATTGTGTCAATCACCTTGAATACACCTATTGTTCATAGCCTTTATTCTTCAAATATGTGAATAATACTTGGATTATCCCATACAATACTTATTGTGTCAAGGCGTGGACAAACAATGTAATGCATTTAGGGAATACAACAACGAACAAGTATGTTTTAATGTTATATTAGTTTATTTAATATTTTAACATTTGATAATGTTGTTGATTCATTTTTGTCAGGGTTGAGTATGCTCATTGGAGCCTAAAGAAAGTTTTTGGAAATAGTATGGGAGATCTTTGTTCTTGCTGGGATGGGGTTCACAACGTCATTATCTTGAAACATAATAAGATTAAATCGTCCTTTAAAAAAAAGTCTTAATCTTATGAATGAAGCTTATAAAGGAATAAGATACAGAAGACTTGTTGGATGAGTATTGACATATGCTTTGGGACTCATCGCTGAAGAATTGCAATGAGTACAACATATAGGATTATATAGGTGATGACAACCCTTTAGGGACTTCCCATGCAAAGAAGTATCAACTACAACTAAGACTAAAGAAAGGGAAGTAGAATAAAGATTTCCAAAACTCTTTCCTTATCTAAGTCTTAGATAGATTCTACTTAAACTAAATACTTTTCTTTGCTTTGTAGGTGACCAAATAAAAGTAGGAAACTATGCCTACACATTTCAAGAAACTAGCCAAGCTAAGAAAGAGAAAAGGAGACCAAGGAAGTGGACTTTAGGTGGCCTACGGATTGAAGACAACAACTTCCCAAAATGGAAACATGAAGAAGGTTCCTACCGCCCAGCCAACACCCTTATGCGCTTAGCCATTCACGTCAGCCTCCTTCTTCTTTGTAGCACGTGTTTCACATTGATCATATGGAACATGTGGCCAGCTAGAAAACTTCCTCCGCAAGATTCCTTTAGTTTTCCATCACGTTTTCAATAAGGAGTTGTGTTAGCTTCCATTGCACAGACCATGAGCTTTCTCCGTCTATAAAAGAGAAGCTTCATCTCTTGTAAATCAACTTGAATGATAGTAATGAAATGCTGCTGAATTTTGGCCATTCTTCTTCAAGTTCAAACATTGTGCTAGCTTTAGCTTTGCCTCCTCTAGCTTCTTTCCCAGCCTTCTGAGCTAGAAATCCTTTCCACACCATATCCAATCACGTCCAAACATTTCCACAAACACCTGGTGTGCATCAACCACTTTCATCCGTGAGTTTCATCCGTTGCCACTTCTGATCCAAGGGAGTCGTTTCTTCGTGAAGATAGAAGCTGCTTCCATCATTTAGCATCAAGAGCTAACCGTTTCGCTCCACGCTTTTTGGAATTTCAGCACTTTGAAACAGCAGCCACACTTGGCATTGTATTTTTGCTTGTATTCTTGTGTAAATCACGGAACTTTTGTATTTTTCCTTTTCTTTTACATTGTGCATTTTGAGTGGCTTGGGAAAATGCTTCTTTAGCAATTTTGAGTTCTCCATCAAACATTGTAATACCATAGCATACGCATCTTAGTGTGGAAGTGTGGCAAGGGGCTCCAAGTGTCAATTGCACTTTCACTTAGGGACATGTCTCATTCTCTCTTTCATTTTACATTCTTTCTTTACTTCTTATTTTCGTTTCATTTTTTTCTTTTAAGTCTTCGTGATAGCTAGGTTCACACTCATATAGTAAACCTTCATTTGGTTTCTAGGTGCATCTCATTCTTGCATTCAAAAAAACTTTTGAAAGATTTCTACCTAGAAACTGGGGTAAGAAATGACCAAAGAAACTCTGGCTAAGGAAGGACAAGGTTCTTAAGCTTGTCCATTGTGACTCACCTCTCCTTCTTGAGAGCTATTTGGTTTCTTTTACCTCTAGAATATGTTTAGAAATCCTTCACCAAAATCTAAAGAGCTTTGATGTCTTGTTATGATTCCTATAGGACTTCTTCTTCATATAGGTCCTCTCGGTCTTCTAGTTTTGAGCAACCCATTAGTTTCAAAGAAATTAAAAGAAAACTTGATGAAGCTAGAAGAATGACTTGTTCATTCCATGAATTTGATAGGAAGGAGGATGATTTGTATAAACAAGCTAGGGAAAATATTCCATTTTTGGTGAGGATATTGATGCATTGACATACCTAGCTTGGGAAAAGGACATTGATGACATGCATTCATTCATTGCTAGAAAAAGTAAACCTGAATCTTATTTCCATTCTAGCAACAATGCATCTGATGTCCTTAGTCTCTACACATCTCGATTTAAAGTGCATGCAAGAGAGTGGTGGGATGAAAGACAATATCATGTTAGGATAGGTAGAAAGTCCCTCATTCGTGATTGGTATGAATTAAAATCTTGCATGAGAAAAGAGTTTGTGCCTTCAACTATTAAGAGAAACCTACAATTCCTAAGAGCTTACATTGAAGATGGAAAAACATTTCTTGAAAGCTTAAATGATAATGGTTTCCTTATTAGAGAACTAGAATTTGAGATTAACCTTAAGGAGCATAAAGCTAGGCAAATAGAATTGAAACTAAAAAGAGATGTTGAAAGACAACAGGAGGAACAAAGATGAGAAGAAGATAAGAGAGCGAGAGAAGAAAGAAAGAGAAAGGAAGAAGAGAGAAAGAAAATAGAGAGACAAGAAACAGAGAGAATAGAAAAGGAAAAGAAAAGAGAATAAGAAAAGAAGAAAGAAGAGGAAAATAAGGAGAATGAGCTCTTGCTACTAATGGCAACCCCTACTCTTACCAATACAATGGAACCTAAAAGGGAAGGGTTCTCATTCTTTACTTCTTTTCCAATTATTGTGCATTCTTCCATTTTTAATTTTTCTTTTCAATTAATTGTCATTCCATATTCTTTGCAAACCTTTTCAAAAGATGGCAATTCAAATCTTGAGTTAATGTTACCCTTGTGTAAACAAGTAACTCAAGATAAAAATCAAATAACTTGGGAATATCGAATTCTCCATTTTTTCAAGACTAATTTTAGGAAAATATTTTTCAAAAAAACAAGAATTTTCTTTTGTATTCTTACCTTTGCTTACATCTTCTTCATACTCATTTTTGCTATCTTTTGTAGATAAATTTTTTATCCAGGAGGAAAACAAAAACCAAAGTTGTGTTTCTTTATTTCTTCCCGATTTGAGGACAAATCATTTTTAAAGAGGGGGGGAATGATGGCAACCCCTTTAGGGACTTCCCATCCAAAGAAGTATCAACTACAACTAAGACTAAAGAAAGGGAAGTAGAATAAAGATTTCCAAAACTCTTTCCTTATCTAAGTCTTCGATAGATTCTACTTAAACTAAATACTTTTCTATGCTTTGTAGGTGACCAAATAAAAGTAGGAAACTATGCCTACACATCTCAAGAAGCTAGCCAAGCTAAGAAAGAGCAAAGGAGACCAAGGAACTGGACTTTAGGTAGCATATGGATTGAAGGCAACAACTTCCCGAAATGGAAACATGAAGAAGGTGCCTACCGCCCAGCCAACACCCTTATGCACTTAGTCATTCACGTCAGCCTCCTTCTTTATTGCAGCACATGTTTCACATTGATCATATGGAGCATGTGGCCAGCTGGACAACTTCCTCCACAAGCTTCCTTTAGTTTTCCATCAAATTTTCAATAAGCAATTGTGTTAGCTTCCATTGCACATACCATTAGCTTTCTCCATCTATAAAAGAGAAGCTTCATCTCTTGTAAACCAACTTGAATGATAGTAATGAAATGTTGCTGAATTTCGGCCATTCTTCTTCAAGTTCAAATTGTGCTAGCTTTAGCTTCGCCTCCTCTAGCTTTTTTCCCCTAAGGAAAGCTTTCTGAGCTAGAAATCCTTTCCACACCATATCCAATCACGTCCAAATATTTCCACAAACACTTGGTGTGCATCAACCACTTTCATCCGTGAGTTTCATCTACTGACACTTCTGATCCAAGGGAGTCGTTTCTTCGTGAAGATAGAAGCTGCTTCCATCAATAGGGCAAGATGTGCATGCATACTTAGATGGACCTACGGTGTCCCTTGTGCGTGTAAATTAACACGTTATGACCCCTAGTGTCATTCCTTTGGCTGAATTTAATGTTATGTGGACAATATTGAGTATTTCAGATATTGTATCAAATGAATCATAGCCAGAGTTATCCATACAACGTGAGCTTCATATGGTTGAAGAATGATTTAAGGAGGTTGATATTGGAGGTAAAATAACGATTAAACAAAAGTTACTTGACACTGTTTGTCCTGCAATGACATATATGATACCTCCATTGCACAAAGTCAAGACGAAGGGTGCACAAAAGACAAAACTTCAGAGAACAAAGAGGTCTACAAGGTGTGATTTTTCATATTTTGAGCATGTAGACACATTTCACTCAACAATTGAATCTTCATCTGCGAAAAACAAATTGCAAAGATATGGAAAAACCTGTGCAACGAAGGAGACTACCCATGATAAAGTAGTTTCATCCTATTTATCACCCATACATTGTCAATGTTGTTGGTTGTCATTGTGGCTATAAATGCATTGTTGCGTTATTGGGGTTGAGGGAAGATTCTTGGCCCATTATACGAAACGATCTTTATAAAGAACTTAGTCAATGGCATGATGAATATGCAACACTAGTGGGAGGCTATGGCCAACTAGAAGCGCTAAGGAGCTCTTTATTGGTGGACCCACAGTTAGCGGTACATGTTCCTATACTTGACAACATATTTATTATTTTTTTTATCATAACAATTTATTTCATTCCTTACAGGCTAATGCAACCAAGTGGATGACTATACCAAACATTGGATATGAAATTCCTGATCATTATAATGTTATCCTAGTGTGTCTTTCATATAATCAAAATTATACGATCTTCCCACTACGTACCCAACCGCCTTTTGATGTAAGACAACATCACTTAATATGAATAAAACACGTTAATGACAATCATTTCATACAGGTAATATTAATATTAGGTTTAATTTGAAAATAACATTTTTTACTAATATTGATTTTACATGTTGAACTAAGAGATGGTTGTCCTTTGCCTATGGTAGATATGATATGCTCAACCTATTATTATCCAGAGGCGTGAATATGGTCATATTCGTATACAAATAGGATGCAAGCATTTTCAGAGTTGATAGGCATTATTACCTCTTACGTTGACTTACTAGATTCATGATGTTTGTTAACAAATATGTAAAAAAACATTATTGGTTCAGCAAGTGTATCGAATCATATCAAGTAATAATAAATAATAAGACCAAGTATCGTTTCTCAAGAGACTCGTGTCACTAAACAATCATATAATAACTTAACCAATCTAGACTAAAGAACGATTTCATTGATTTTTAAATGCAATAAAAGTAAACATAAATACTGGAATATAAAAATGATCGATTGAGGCTAAAACAAGAATGAATGAATGATATTGATGATATGAGAGGATGATGTTGTTGGGGTTAGATTTCACCTATTTCCCTTTCATGCATATTAAAACTCATCTTCTTCATTGGAATGTTAATATCACTTACGATATTACTTAGAACCCGATCCCTCAGCGTAAAAAGCCTAGCCTTAATTATTAGACCTCAATCCCTTGAATCCCTAATAACCAATTCCGCATTAGGACAAGAAGCTTAAGACAACCAAACGTCCTATCTTTATTCCTAGAGAATATATTCCCTTTGCGTGAAATTCTCCAGATCATGGTTCTTAGGTATTTTCCAATAACAAAGAAATCCAATCATCAAGTTTATGAATGGTCAAAACATAACAAACATTACGATTAGGAGAAAATCACTAACATTCAATGAAAGAAGCATAAGATATTTAAAACATGTTCAAATACATGAAATTCTGAGGTTACATTTTCTCCAACAACAAATGAGTTTAGTTCTCAATTGTCATGGAGAACCTTAGCATACAATGGAAGAATGAAAATGAGGTGGAAACCCTAGAAAGAGAAAAGGAAAGCACTCGCATGCCCAATCTGCCTCCAAAGGGTCAAAAATAGGGTTTTTGTGCTTCAACCGTCAAAAGATATCCACCCTAATGCGTGCAAGTCTTTAAATAGATCCTAAATACCAAATGGGCCAACGTCGCCAGCACTCAGCACCCTAACTAGGGGCAACCAACACTAATGCAGCGCAGGGAAACGACCGCGATTGTTTTTTATTATACGTTGCGGTTTTCAAACCGCGGCATATACAGGTGCGGTAAAAAGTTTGGGACTTTAGGCCGCGGTTACAACCGCGGTAAAAAGCTGGAGATATGACCGCAGTTCCCCCTGGAACCACTGCCAAAACCCCCCTTTTTTAAAAGGAAAAATAATTCTTTTAACAATAGGCCGCGGTTCGTGCTACAACGGCGACCAAAAACCTTTTTAAAAAAAATGTATAACTTTCTACCGCAGTTGTGGTCACAACCGCACCTATTCTCCTGGAATTGTTTTTAATAGCATGTACACAAATTCAACAGATGCAACACAATAATCAATGTTTACATAACATAATGTACAAAGTCTAATAACTATAAATCAACATGTTCAAATGTATTTTAAATCTAATAACTATGAACTATTATATAATCAAACTAAATATTTTGCAGCGGCATTCCTCAGGAATGAAAGTGGCTTTTTAGGTATTGTTGTAGTAGTCTTGAATCTCTGCACAAGACAATTGATAATAGTTAGTGTATATGAATTCCAAATGTTGGAGAAAATCAAAATTTGTTAAATTTAAATATTACCGTTTTCTAACCTCTTGTGATATGGGAACGAATAATGTGGGTCATCCAATAGTATCCACACTCATATGACCCCTTCTGTCTATTACACTACAATATATCATCACAATTGTAAATAGGTAGTGAAAATCATTAAAACAAAACAACTATAAGAAAGTATGACTTTAGCATATGTTAAACCTTGAGAGAAATCCATGCAAGCTTTCTACTATTAACAATTAATCTCCCAACCATCACCATACTTGCTGGAATATAACTATATAAAAAAAAGGTTTTAGCATTCATTTATATAACAAAGAAAGTCCAAACATTGAGGTTCTTACCAATCAACTTCTTGTCTAAGATGTGTGGGAGGAGACTTATGCAATGAGCAGAACCACAAAGCATAACTCTCTTGTATAGAAATAACAAGAAGCTGCCAATGGCGATGAAATTCATAATAACTTAATTATTATATATTAAAATCACATATGGAACTTTATTATGTTAACAAAGTTCACTTACCCAGATATATAAGGCATAAAATATATTTTCATGCCGCTTGCAAATCTTCTTGTGAGATGTGTTGTGATCTCATCAAAATCATTTATTTCGTGAATGAATTGGGGATCAATGAACCCATAATCATCATTATACCCCAAGTTGTTATTGATCCCAAACATATACCTAAAATCAAAAGTTAACTTTGATATAAGTATACTTGATATATAAATCAATTTTATATAAATAATTGCTCATAGACTTACATCATCCACAGTTGAAGTATTGTCATATTCAACTCTTCTGTTCCTGACACAAGCTCTCTAACATCTTGGCTATGCATGTATATTGGGACCTCAGAGCATCTCCCAAATATATTAGCATCATATTCAACCTCCAAAGGCTTATCTGCAATGGTGTCAGCAAGTAGCTGCAATGAACCAAGAGGATCGTCCTCAGATAGAGGAATCTTCTCCTGTGCATGTGTCTGTTGTTACATGGAAAAATAAGATAAGTTTTGACATCAATAACATGTAAACTTTAAAATTGAGAAGTGTAAAGTAGAATTCCATACCGGGGGATCAGAAACTGAACCAAACAATTGTTTAGGCCAAGTGATAAAAGACTGGAATGCATGTGTCACAATGAAAATCTCATTTGTGGGCAGAGGAACTGAGGCATTTGCTATGATAATGTCGTCTATTGAGACCTTCACCTCATCCTCTGATAGCTCCATACCATGAACAACAGTTGCTTCCTTAAACATTATTCCATGAGCTACCAACATCGTCTCGGTACCGTCTAAAATGTATAGCAGACATGGACTAACATCGTCCATGCCATCCCCTGGGATGGTTGGTGCTGAACAACTTCCTTTCCTGCTTCTCTTTGTTAGAGTAAATGTTAAATTATACAAAAGATGAAAATAATTGCACATAAATGTTTATTAATTTTACCTATGGAAGACACAACATGTTCCTATTCTTGTACAGGAGATGGCATCGGGCGCATGCCATAACTCTCAAACTGTTGTTGGAACATGGCGCATACCTCATTATAGAATTCATCCTTGAGCTCTGTCCTAAGCTTTGTCATAAGCTCCTCCCTAATGGGCCGTGGTGACACTTGCATTGCTAACCAAATATTAAGTGCCAAGCTCCTAAAGCAAAACATTGCAGCAGTCTTTCTCCTATTTTGAAGCCAACCTAACAAAAGGTCGTGACATGCTTGTTCCTATTTCCAAAAGTTGAACATATATACTTTCAAGAGTCACCTTTTCCTTAATTTTCTCTTCAATAATAAAGCATTGTTTGTGCATTCCAAGTTATGAATCAACACTTTAATTTTAGGTGGTGGTTGTACACTTTCATTTAACCTCTAAATGTTCCAACTTGTATTCCCAGAATTTTCCCTGCAAACAATAATGAAAATAATAAGCTCAGATAATTCAAATTAATTAAAATTAGAATTTCCGGTCAAATTAAGCACAATTAGCAAAAACGGGAAAATATCGAACATTTAAGCACAATTCCCTGATTAATTATAGTACAATAAATTAAGTGAAGTCAAGAAAATATTGACTCGTCAAACATTATTTTCACTAAGTTGTTTTGATTCAAAAGATTACTCTAAAGATTCCAAAAAAATAGCAAAAGAAAGAGTTTTTATAAGCAACTAATTCATCATCCCCCTTTTGGTGTTAAGAAACAAAGCATATTAATAGCACTATGTGACATTATCGAAGTTTCTACTCTTCAATTTTATGCTAACAATCTCCCTCTTTTTTATGATGATAAAAAGTTCTTTGATTCAAAGCTTTTTCTAACCTGTACTTATCTGTAACTCATACATAACTTAAAAAATAGATTAGTAGACAAGAGATAAATATAATTAAGCATAGATCAATATAATTAAGCCTTTAAACATATTTCTCCCTCTTTTTGATCATTATTAAAAAGAGTTATGTATAAAGAATTCTCCCCTTAAATTAGAGAACTCCCCTTTAATATAAACCATAAATAAATGAGATAAAATAAGCAATAAGGAAAATTTATTTTATTAAATAAAATAAAACGTAGCAAAAGAGAGATACAAAATACGAATGAAATGTATGAGGGGTGACTACTACTTATCACTATCATCGACATTTAGAGGTTGGACTAACCCCTCTAGAGCATGGACCCTATCATCTTCTAAGTTGTCTACTTCAACATGACCTCTTAGCTTTGTTTTGATTGCTACACACCAACCACAAAAATTTGTACATGTTGTAGGATAAGGGATGTAGATCATATTGTAAGCAATTCTTTAATTTCAATTAAATGAAAACACACAATATCTTGAATTTCATAATCCTCACTTTTCTCACATACATAATAGAAGAAAACTTACCTGGATCCGTTGTATATTTCTTTTTCTGTATGAGAACATTACTTTTAATCTTTCACTTTTCATAAACTTAACGTGTCAGTAATAAAATATTTTTCCTCTATTATGATATTTAACCCATTTTAATAAAATACCAAAATGTCCTTTATTGAAGTGAGAAGAGAGAGATTAATTTTAATAACTCTAAAATAATCCCTATAACTTTAATACCTTATATTCTAATAATCATCACATTAGAATTTTACATCAAAGTTATACTTTAAATTATATAAACCAATTCTTAAATTAATATAATTTAACACGTATAACATATATTTTGCATTCATTTTAATTTCTACAATATTATGTTGTGAATAAATCCTTTTTTCGAAAGTTCTCACGGGAAATTGCGAAAGATAAGTGATAGTTTTCTCAAATTATGTTGTTAGCACGCACTAAATTGTTCTGCTGCTGAGGTATCTAACTAAAACAGAGATGAGAATAAAAACTTTTGAGGATGGAAGAGACTTTTTTATTATTTTTTAGAATTTTATTTTATTTTATTTTATTTTATTTTTTACAGAAGAAAGAGATATTCAACAGCTGGATGGTGCAAACTTCCATTAGCACAAGGTGAGAACGTGATGTCAACTTAATGGAACAAAGAAAGTTATGATATAATTATGTTTCATAAACTGACCATCCATATACTAATAAAAATAGTAATAATATTTAATCATTTCCTTTTGGTTAGGTGGATTTTGGTGCCTCTCATTTCAGGTACATTTTAGCAACACGGATTTCACTTAATGGCATACAAATTTTAGATGAAGCAGGAAATGTTGCAACTGCAGAAGAAATAGGAACATATTCCAGAGAATCTACTGATAGAAAAGGAAACGTGCAGAATTGGGAACAAAAAGCAGAAGGGAAGGGAGAAGAAATGAAAAGCAGAGAAGAATGAGCAGAGGTTAGAAATATAAATATAAGCACAAGATGTTCGCAAAGATTAATTTTTGGCCTCTAGATATTTGACTTAAAATGTGGAAAATACGGTTAAAAACAATGATGCACTACAGAAAGAATCTATTTTCCATCTTAGTTCTCTAGCCTAGATATTCCAACCAAGAAGAAATAACAATTTCCAAGAAATGGAAAAGGCTATGTTCATTCCATGGAATAAAATCTTTTGCATTACTTTGCATATCGGAGACACATCATTCAACGGCCTTAGTTTTAACTTCTACCTATGCATATCTGACATTTGCCACTCCGAAACTTCAAAACACCTTCAATCTGCTTTTCTTAATCACAGCTCCCTCTAACTCCATTATATACCTCAGACATAGAATATTTTTCACTTCGCGTAAAAGACAAAAACTATGGCTCAATAAGTAGTAGTAGACTAGCTATACATTTCATACACAAGTAATAAATTATAACTCCTTAAGATGTTCAATTTCTTGTATGTAACTCTATATATTAACATAAAAAGAAATAAACTAATTTAGAACATTTTGAAAGAGAAAAAAGATAAATTTTAGTTTTTAAATTTGTTTAGCAAGAGAAGACTTACTCTGAGTGGAACTATATAGAAGTTAAGGTGTAGGTGAAAGTACTGCCACTAGTGTTTTAAATTAGTGTTGTGGTAGAGGTTATGTTGCAATGTTTGATGCTGTGGAAAATTGCAAACAAATAGAAATGATGTGGATGCAGAGAGCAGTTTAAAACAATGGTGACGACTAATTACTTTCTGTGATGACTATATATTTATGTGTATTATTGCAATATGTGATCGAATCAGCCATCAACTTTCCAGGTCAGTTTAAAGTTGACGCAAGTATGAAAGAATAATATGAGAAAAGATCTTGCATGTGTATAAATAAGTCTAAATGTTTGCATCCCAAGTTCACAAATAATCAGGGAGACCTAAGTTTCGTACAACATTCTTAAGCTATGTCTAACAATGAAGTTGCATCTGGGATGATTTATGTGAAATTCAGGCCTCACCTTCTTATGTTATTCATTCAGATGCTTCTGTCGTTTCTCTATTTTCTTGTAGAGGCTTCATTAAGCAAAGGGATGAACCCTCATGTCTTTGTTACCTATAGGCACGTTATTGGGGGCATAGCTGTGCTTCCTTTTGCTTATGTTCGTGAAAGGTACATCCCATATATGAGTCCGATTGTTGTAGCTCTTGCCTTCAAAAGTTTGTAAGAGTAATGTTAGCTCATAGTTTTTATACTGCATATAACTACTTTATTCCATTGTGGCAACTAGCAAGTTATGTTTAAGCAAACTTGTAGAAGCAAACATGTTAGACCTATGACTTTGTATGTCTGATTTCACATTTTCATCTTCGATTGTTACCTATTATTCTTATCTAACTTACTTTGCAGAAAATTATGGCCAAAGTTGACTATGACAATGTTCATTGAGCTATTTTTTCTTTCCCTCTTCGGGTACTGTTCTCAAGTCACGTTTTTTCTTTCACAGAAATACACAATATACCTGTTCAGGAAGAAACTTACATTTATGTTTGTTTTCCTTAATTGTGAAAAACAGGACCAGTCTTACCCTGAACATGTTTTTCGCAAGCTTGAAATATACCACTCCTTCCTTTGATGCATCCATGACTAACACAATCTCATCCCTTACTTTTATACTTGCAGTTGCACTCAGGTGAGTGGAAGAAGTTAATATTTTCAAAGATTAGTAATATTGTTGTGTCTATTTTCATTCTTGGTTTCATGATTCTTGTAAATAGATTAGAGGTTGTTGATGTTAAGAAGCCTCGTGGAGTGGCTAAAGTTTTTGGAACCCTGTTATCTTTGATTGGTGCATTGATAATGACTTTGTATAAAGGGCATACGATACAAAGCTTACGGGGTGCCCCGTTCCACGTCAGAGGCAATTTTGTTCATAATAACTGGATTAAAGGATCACTTTTGTCTGGTGCAAGTTGCATATCATGGTCTTTATGGTTCATACTACAGGTATATTTATTTATTTATCAATGCTCAGGTTATATATTCACAGCATGGCAAACTATGTAGTATTTCATTAAGCAGCTCCAAAGATTAGCATATTTTACAAGGGATTGAAATACACGTGCATTCAGATTTCCAAGAGTTTAAAGTGTATGCGTGGATTTTGCTTGACTTGTAGGCAGTCATAGCGAAGAAATATCAAGCACAACTGTCTCTAACAGTTTGGATAAATTGCATGGGTGCAGCACAGTCTGCCATCTTCGCTGTAATCGTGGAACACAGACCTAGAGCATGGCTCATTACATCCACTGTGGAACTCTGTTGCGTTTTTTATGCTGTAAGTAAAAAGATTAAGAGGCTGAAATTGAAAAGTGAGATCAATTCTTAAAAGGATTCTAACATAATCACACGTGAGTTATGACAGGGAGCTATATGTGGTGGTTTTGTTATATTCATCCAATTCTGGACTGCAGAACAAAAAGGGCCAGTCTTTGTCAGTATGTTTAATCCCCTTGGAACAATTTTGGTGGCTATCTTAGCATATTTTCTATTTGGTGAACAACTCCACACAGGCAGGTAGATAACATTTCAGATTTCACTGTTCAAACACAAAATATGTCTTTGTTTAACAGTTTTTAATTGTGTTTCACTGTTTCAGTTTATTGGGAGTAGTGTTTGTGATAATTGGTCTATACTTGCTGTTATGGGGAAAAGAAAGTGATCGAGATTACAACTCACAGGAATCTTCAGCAACAGATGTTGAGCAGAGAGAATGTAAGACACAAATAAAGATTTCGGAGCAAGAGGTACCGCAGAGGAACTTATCACAGGACACCAATTAACGGACGCATGATCCTAACATTGCCCAAAACTAATTATTCTAACAATAAGATGCTTTTTGCTCTACGATTGCTAGTTGTTTGTTGACTGCACAACCCCAAAAGCGTAATTAGACGGCACGATCACTTACTGATTATTAAATGTAACTTTAGGAATAAAACATGACCCAGAGACAAAGTGGTAAATTAAATTCCTATTATTGAAATATTTATAAAATGTTGCCAACCTATGACAGATTTGAGCTTTCATAAAGTATTAGTAGACTTCGGTGTTGATTTCATAAATACGACATAATATATTAATATAATATACGACATAAATATACGTGTATGTTTATAAATGAGCCTCCCAAAAATTACATCTATCCCCTGTAATTATCTCAGATTAGCTTCTTTCTTTTGGTTTTGATTTAATTTATTTAAGTATTTTTATAGTATAACTATCCAATGTTATAATCATGAGGACAAAAATAACGTTTTAAAAATTATCAAATAAAATTTGTATTTTTTTAACATTCAACCAAATGTTACTCTAGTTAGTTCAATTCGAATTAAGTAAATAAAATGACACAAATACAGCATATTTAACCGCTTAAATTAGGATGCACAATATCCTGTACAATAAACAGTCAACAATAATCTGGCTATTTTGAGAAACTCAACCATTTACAAAGCACAGCCAAATCAATTGCGCATTAACGAGCAGCCCAAGGACTTTACGATACAACATTTGCTGCTTACTACGTTGCTTCTTCAAGAGATGCTCGAATGGTTTCAGGGCTCAACAGTTTGTTTATGCTACCAGAGATATACGCCATAAAGTCAAAACAAGAAAAAAGTTAAGATACAGGGTTAAAATAGTAAATATAAAATAAACGCGCTCAAACCAAAGGAACTTACAATAATAGAAAATCCCCACTAGAGACCTGCTTCTCAGAAATCCATTCCGGTGCTAGTTCTTGCAACAAACTTAGCTGCTCTTCAACTTCACCTACGAATACAAACCAGACATAATTAGTACACAGAAAAACAATAAAATAGTAAATCACTTTCACATAAAACACTGCCTTACTTCTATCAACAATATCGCTGTGGCTTGAGATTATCTTGCTTACAAGCTCCACTTTCGTGATACAATTACGCTGTCGAAGCAAGAGGCGAATCATATCAAACAGCTTAGGGAGATTTGCTATCATTTTCTTCCTTTTCTTTGCTTGAGTGATAGCTGGGTCTCTTTCCTCCATTGCAATTCTTTCCTTTTCCCTAATCTGCAAGAGTCACAGTTAACCATGATCCCACCCATGCAAAGGGTTCGTGAAGTAGACAAACAAATAGTTTCCCAACATAAATCATTTATACCCACTCACTGGTGAAAAAGATACCAAAATTTAATTATTCTTCATGGGACAATAAGTAAAATGGAGAAGAAAAGACTCATTACAAACAAGAACAAGAACACGTTCACTCCCTAAATTAATAAATAACGAATATGTAGGGCATACCGATTGGATAAGTTTTCCAGGGAGGATGTCAAAAACGTCATCATCTATTGGTAAGGCACCAGTATTGTCTTCATTCATAGCCTCCTTGTTCTTCACTGGAGTGTCAAATTTTAATGACCTTGAGCGAGGTGGACGCCTAGCTAACTTGTTCAAAGAACTGGTAGATTGGTCATCTGGGCTCATATAATGTCTTTTGGGTGAACACAATGCAGGTGTGGCACTCATCAACCTAATTGGAGTAGAAATAAGTTTAGCTGGGGTTGACATGGCATCAATGCTTTTAAGAGAACCATCTTTGTTTACTGTGCATTCATTGATTTCTCTAGCTGGAATTGAGACGGCATCAATGCTGGTGAGAGACCCATCTTTGTTTTCGGTGTACTCAAAGGTTTTTCTCGTGGGAGTTGAGACGGTACCAATGCTCGTCAGAGACCCATCTTTGTTTTCCGTGTACTCAATGGATTTGCTTGGAGAAGAAGGGAGAGCACTGGATGGTTCCAGAGATGCACAACTTGTTGAACAATTTAAACTACTGGCGGCTTCTGAAGCCAAATCAAATGGGGAAGGTTGCAATGAATCTGATGGAGAATTTTGTTGTACATCATCTGCTCCATTTAGTTTAACTTTCAAAGAAAATCGAGCTCTAAAGGATGGAGCAATGACAGAAGGTGCTTTCAGATGCTCATTAGGCAACTCAACTGATGTCTTGATAGGTACTAACAATTTTTCATCTATGTCACCAGACTCTGTATTATTGACAATGTCATTGTAGCGCATGCAGGTTGACAATTTCGTTGGGAGACGAGTTTCTAACATGTCCAAAATATTATCTTTCTTTGGGCGATTGAATGGCTCAGGCAATGTTCCTTCTGGAATTTCATCAACCTACACATAGAAGCATCCTTCAGAGCAAATAATATGCATAATTAAAAGGTAATTGACCTGATTGAGGGCGTAATTGCTCATTATAGAACAATATGCGGGATTCACTAAAAAGTAATTATTATGATTGCTCTCATGATAAAAGAACAACTGGGTTCATTAAAAATCATCATATAAACTGTGAATTTCCAAACAGAGGACCAAGACTTAAGTTGATACAAGAACTCAACGGCTTGGCTCCAGCAACAAAGAAATTTCAAACCAACACAGTCATTAGTATATCATGGTATGCATACCTAAAATAATGTTGCACAATAACCACAATTTTGAATAAAACCAGACAACCACTGAGAAATGCTTGTCAAAAACAAAATTCAAGGAGAAATTTAATCCAATTTAATCCTACGCAGAAATAAATGATTCGCGATAAATCTCATCAAGCAGCTAAATGGTTTTGACGTGACTCACCTCGGGATGAGATTCCAAAAAATCCCTTACTCGGGACTGAAACAACTTCTTCAACGACACTCTCCTACGTTGAGGGTGCCCTTTTGCATCAGACTCTACCGCTTCAGGGTTTAAAGAAATATGAATATCCGGCTTCATACAACAAGTCCGTTCATCATGCACAAGAAACTTCTTAAGAACAATAGCCTCAGGCAAGATATATTTCAATTGGGCTAGATGCCCATGAGTAAACCTCCTAACCAAATAAAAAACACGCAATTTCATTATTTGATACGAGGCTTAAAAAAATGCCAAAAATAATAAAAATGAAAAAATATATAAAAAGACTCATATTAAGAGAGACAAAAACAATCCGATTGATCGGCACCTGTCAGTTAAAGATTCAATTCTAGAACTGATCTCTGTAAAGGATGGAGTCTTCCCTTTGAGGCGGAACATTGAAATCAAAGTATCCAAACGATCGAAGAATTGATCCAAAATCTCATATCTGCATACCAACCATAAAGCGCATCTAAAATCAGCAAAACATTTAAAAGAATGCCCTGGATTTAAAAAATGAAACGTGAATTACTTTTCGGGAAGCTTGGAGGATTCATCATCAGTAATCTTGGATTTACTGGGAGAAGAAGGCCACAGTGAGATCTGTCTCCTCACACTCTTGCTCTGCTGCGACGATGTCGTTTCACTGCGTCGGTTCATTTCCTGTAAACCTTTGCCAGCTTTCCTTATGTCAGCGATAGAGAGCGCGACGCCGCGGTTACGGATCCGCTGTGGCGGTTTCTCCGGCGTCTGGGAGCTGAAGCGAACGGGGCTTGGCGATTGGACCTTGGAGCTATGCAGATTGGGTTTCTTGGATCTGCCTCTGCAAGATGGAGATGCAGCCTCCGAGCATTTGTCCATGGTGCTGAAGAATCAGTGATGTGTGACAGGGGAAATGAAAAATTAGGGTGGATTCATATATATGCTTCTTTTTTTCGCGGGAAAACTGATGTTGCGCGCCTCTTAGCGCGTACACGCCGTTGCTTCCCGCCAAAAACAAGACCTTGCTCTCTATTAATCCCCGAGGTAATAAGCCCGAGCCTGCAAAGATGCGTCTTGTTTTGGGCTTCAAGTTACTTGTTTTGCCTTAAAAACAAAATTAATAATAATAATATTAAATACAAACATTTGTATCCTTCCAGGATCATGAGTGTATTGCTTTTTATAAATTTAAAATGTAGTTTAGATATAATTTAGATTTAATAAAATAAATTGAATTTAGAATTTATATCAATTTTAACTAGTTCAATTAATTTATATTCTTTTAATTTAATATAAATTGGATTAAATTTATTTTGTCTATCAGATTAATTCATCTATTTGCCTTAACTTAGGATCAATCTAATTTAACTTGAATATTCTCAACTTGATTGAGAAATTTTAGATTAAAGAAAATAAAAAAATGTAAAATATATTTGTAACAATTTGCAAATAATTTTATTGACGTAGATAATAAAAATAATTATTTAATAAATGAAATTATCAAATTACAAATTTTATTTTATTTATTATTTTAATTGTTTTTTTGTTTTACTTTTATTGTTGTGCTTTAGTTTTAAAAAAAAATAAAAAATATTAATTTTGTTCACATTTCATGTAACGAGCATTAATCAAATCCATTCTATTAATTTTGCAAAAAGGAAGTTAACTATGTGCTAATGTGGTAAAAGAGTATGTTAAGGTGACAAAATTCATTTGGAAGGAGTATAAATGTTTAAATCTATTGTGCAATGATATTGTTGACATGTGCTTGTAAAGGAGAAGCTTATAGGTGGATGTCTTAAATGAAGTTTGTAGCCAAAGTGAAGTTTGGGGTTGCTTCACGAAGTTTGTTTGTGTCCTTGCGCATTGGCATAGGAAGTAGCAATGTCATTGAGTCAATGTTGTTCGTCTTGCTCATGAGGATCTCTCGTGGTGATTCGTCCAAAGGATTGGTTGGAACACAAATATACCATTGTGGAGAGGTTGTTGTCTTGAGAGTGGCAAAAACCGTTAAGAATAAGGGGAAACAATTTTGGGATTGCCCCTAATTATGAGGTTTGTTGAGTGGTTTTACTTTTTAATTTGGGATAAATTTATTTGGTGATTGATGAAATGTTTATGGTTGGACTTTTTGAACAGCGGAGTCGAAAGGAAGAATTTCAAATATGTAATTTTTTAAATGGCACAATGAAGATAATGTGGATGAAAGAGATAGTACTATTACTAGGCAAAGGAGAAAGAATAATAGTTTGAAAAAATCAGTTATGGTTTCTCAAAGATGGGAGAAGTTGTTAATATGAATGTTATGTTTTATAGGGTTGATTAACATCATCATTATTTGTATTTTGTTTAAAATTCCATGAAACGTATTGGTGACATGTTGTCATCACTAAGTTGGGTATATTGTAATGTGATGTTATAAAATGAATGAAAAATCTGAAATTCTGCATTCAATATACAATATAAGCGATATTGATGATATAAGTGATATTCTGCTTTAAATCAAATTCAAATTAAGAATAAAACCATAAATTTTGCTTCCAATAAACGTGATACTCGATTCAGTATACATTGAAATCAGAAATTGTGCTTCAAATGCACATGATATTCGTGTCAATATTCATTCAACAAACAACATTGTTCTTCAATAGAGAACACAAAACAATAATAAGTTCCTAACCAAAATAAAGTGCATAATACATATTGAAGTTCTACTTTATATGGCTTCCAAAATAGGCACCAATATGGACAATAATAGTTTTTTATTACTTCTAAAATGGTGTTGGAGTTGGCTGACTTTGTTAGGGTTCTTGAAGCAAGGACTGAGTAATCTGACTTGATTGAGATGGAGTTGGGCTTGTTGTAGTTGGTTGGTGTTTTGTTTGAGCTGCTTGTCGGCAAGTAGCTCTTTTATGTCCAAGTTGTCTACATATCCCACATCTCTTACGGGTTTTACCTTGTCTTAGTTGTGTCTCATCCTTGTTTAGCTCCCAAGAATCTAGTCTTCTTTTCTTTTTCGGTCTTCCAGGCAAAACCCTTTTAAGTGGAGGAAAAACATCAGAATTAGAAGTCATTTGCCATAGATGAGGACCGTTGACAAGGTATATCGATGAAATGTATGTTTCTCCATAGGTTGACCTCATAAACCAATGTGGGATGTAGTCTTCTCCATTAATGTTTAAAAATGTCATGGCAGTTAGTGCATGAGAGCATGGGATTCACGTTATAGTTCATTTTCTATAACTACATTTCAGTTTATCAATATCTACCACAAACTTGTCACCAATGGTGAACGTGGTGTCTCACCTCAAATATTTTGAGTCCTAATCAACTACACAATGAAAAACAATTCAAGTAAGAATGGGTCAATCTATATGTGATAACGGTTCAAAAACCGTTATTTTTATACTTAAATTTGATACTAAACACACCCTTTATGGCTTAGAAACTAGCTTGAAATCATGCATTTTGCTTAAGTTAGAGAATAAGAGAGTCAAAGGTGGTTTTCTTGGTTTTATGCTTGGTTTTCCTTGTTTTGGCAAGATTTAACATGAATTGAATGAAGGAAGTTGGAGTAGGAAAGAGTTGGACTCAAGAAAAGATGGAAAAGTGCACAAAGGAAGAATCGCAGCCACCACTAAGCACTAATACATCGTTGAGCACCAACCTCGCTGTGGAGATCTCTGTCAAACACTCAAGCGTCAACACTAAGGGGAGAAATTGAGTATCTCACCCACCATTGAGCGCTACTCCACCGCTGAGCGGTGGCTTCTTCAGTGAATTCTCTGTCAAACGCCTGGGCGTCAACGTTGAGCATCCATCTTGAGTGTCGCACCTACCGTTGAGCGGTAACCCAGCGCTGAGCGCCATTCTTTTGGGCCTGGGCCAGTTTCTGCTGATTTTAATGAATTTTAAATACATTTGCACGACCTAGAGAGGGTATCTTTTGGCAAAAGGAGACGTAGAACACTCTTTTCACCCCTAGGAGGCGGATTTTGGATGTGGAAACTCCGATCTACAACTTTTAGGGTTTATCTTTTCATTCTTTTCATTAATTTCATCTAGTTTCACCATGTCCATGGTGAACTAAACCTCCATTGTTGTTGGGGGAAACGATGTAATTCTTTGAAACTTTCATGTATTGAATTGTTTTGTCAATCTATATGCTCTACTTCATTAATTGTTAGAGTTTTTCCTCTATTCTCTATGCATGCTTTGTTTAACTCATTCAATAGCATGATCTTTGATTTTGTTGTTATGGACACATACGGGAAAATCTAGACATGGGGGAATTCTCTCGGGAACAATATTACCTAGACATATGGATAGGAGGACCGATTGCCTTTAAGCTTCTGTGCGAATGTAATGCCTGATAAATTGTTAGGGAGACTAGATATTGTAAACTAGTAATTAGGAGTAGGATCTCTTCATTGAGACATCAGGTTTAGGGTAAATTAGAAAGTGACATTAACATTAATGAAGGAGTAGAATTTGTAAATACATGAGAGTTGATTAGAATAAGTCAGAAACGCCAACAACATAATTCATCCATACAATTCACCTGCGTTATATTCTTTGGTCAATTGATCAACCTTTGCATGTGCATGTTTATTTTCGTTTTTGCATTCTAAACCCTAATTTTCGTTATTCAAGTCTTAAATAATCAAGAAATCACATGAAAGTCTAGGCCTATGAGTCTCTAGGGAAACGATACTTGGTTTTACCACTTATTATTACTTGATACGATTCGGTACACTTGCCGGAGTCTTAACAAGTTTTTGGCGTCGTTGTCGGGGACATGTGGTTTGACTATTCTAATAGTGTGATTATTGATTAACGTTGACTTGATTATTTTTTTTGTTCTAAAAAGTGTATGCAAGATACAATTCAAACTAGGAGCAAGAAAACTTTAGAACCTCTTCTTGAATGTTTAAGTGAAACTCAAAGGAGAAGGAGGAATCGAACCTCTAGAGAATTGTTTCCTTCTCCTGAGACATTGTTACAACCCTCACCACAAGCATCTCACCAGAGCACAGAAGAGATGGCTGAAAAGGAGAATACTAGGAGACGTACTCTCGCGGATGCCACTACTATGGTTGGCCCTCATCACTTTAACACAACATTGCAAGGTCGAGGGTCAATGCACTGAACATGGAGATGAAATTGGCATTAATTGACTTGGTGCAGAGCAACCAATTCCATGGACTGTCAAATGAAAGTCCATATGATCATCTCACCACATTCAAAATGATTTGCAACACGGTGAAGATCAATGGTGTGCCGGACGAGGCGATTAAACTTAGCTTGTTTCCTTTCTCATTGGGAGGCAATGCTAAACTATAGTTCAATTCACTCCTGGAGGATAACTTTGCAACCTGGGAGGCTGTGGTGTCTAAATTCCTGAACAAATACTTCCCACAGTCCAAAATCAACAAAGGTAAACAGGAAATTTCTTCTTTCAGGCAAGGCATGGAAGAAACCCTAGGCCAGACGTGGGACAAATATAAAAGCTTACTGAGGAAAACACCCATACACGGTTTTGATGATACATCAATAGTCCTCTCATTCCTTGGAGGTCTTGGTGCTCAAACGAAGCTTTTGCTAGATGCCTCAGTTGGAGGTAACATCAAGTGCAAGACTTTAGAGGAAGCCTATGAGTTGATAGAAAATATGGCTGCTAATGATAATGAGACTCGTAATGAAAGGGGCGTTCTACTTCAACAAAAGGGAGTTCTTCAATTTCCAACCCAGAATGCCTTGCTTGCACAGAACAAGCTTACAACTCAACAGTTAGAGAATCTGACAAAGACTCTTGCTCAACTACCTAAGGAGCTGAAGAATGTTTCACAGGTGCAACAATAACTCTGTGACTGTTGTGGTGGTGACCATATCAATGGTCAATGTGCTTATCCAGAGGAGGCTGAAGAAGAAGTCAACTACATGGGCAATCAATTCCAATACCGCCAAGGTAATAACCAAGGGTGGAAACCTCACCCAAGCATGGGTCAAGGTCAAACTGGACAATATGGACAAGCAGGAGGCCAATTCAATAGACCATAGCAGCAGCCATCACCACTATGGCAACAGGTATCTGCTTTAAATGACAGGACTAACAAGTTGGAAGAGTGATGAGTCGATTTTTTATTGACTGCACTTAGTTTATTGTACCGAATTTAATCAGGGAATTGTGCTTAAATGTCTGGTATTTTCCCGTTTCTGCTAATTGTGCTTAATTTGACCGGAGATTCGAATTTTACTTAATTTGAATTTTCTGTGCTAATTATTTGCATTATTATTTTCAGGGAAAATTTTGGAAATATAATTTTGGACATATTGAGAGTTGTCACACAATTCAAAACTCTCCACAAAACGNGTGTGCTCAAGAAGGAGGACACTATGGTCATTTTATTCTTGGGCTTATGAAAAGAGGGTGCAAACATTGAATTTGGAGGTGACATCTAGCAAGGCAAAAGGGCCATGGCAATTAATTTTGGAAGTCCTAGGAGGTGCAAACAGCAGCTGCTTGGAAGCTCCTGCCCATGAACACCGTCCAGCTTCCATTATTAACATCACGATTCAACTTTAGAAGGAATTAGAAACGCTGCACATGATCCAGCTGCCACACCCCAAATTCATCAAGCAGTTGGCCCAACAGAGGAAGTTACTTCCAGCACCTCCACACGTCCACGATAAAGACTTCATGGCCTGCTGCCACGTCTACGTGAGAGGNTGCAACACTCCACCATCCTGCAAGCCTTGATCCNCATCCATCATGTAGTGATCCAGCGTTTTCTTCCGAGAAGAACAGCATCCAGCAACGTCTAGGAAGCTTTGGCCTGCACTTACTTTTTCATCATATCTTGATCCAGCAGNATCCAGCCTTCACGGGTTCAGNTNGGAGAATTCAGCAGCTTCATGGTGGACTTCACCGTCACACGTCCAAGAGCACCTGGTAGCAAAGGAAATGCNACACGGCCCACAAAGAATCAAATGGCTGGACATCTCCATGCACTCAGCCCAGCTGNAGCAGCAAAGGACCACGCTCCAGNAGGCNTGCANCAAAAGAAGCTTCATTCAGCAACGTCCCAGGAGGTGCANACGACCCANCTCTCTCCATGCACACGTGCTCGTTCGTTTCACTGCCTGGAAGAAAGATAAAAGGCAAAGGGGCCCATTAACAAAATGGCAACGTCCACAAAGTTTTGGAGGAGAAGAGTCCAGCAGNTNAAGAAAACANGTGAAGAGGTGATTCAATTCTTTAAGGANCTGGATCCANAGGAGTGTGTCACNGCCTGGTGCACATTTGAAGAGGAGGGTAGCATCCAGCACGTGAACGGGCTTCAAGAAACACTNNAGCANCCCANGTGCAGATTGAATGCTCCACGCTGAATTCATCTCTTCGTATAACATTCAGCAGCCTCCACCATGCAACGGATTCAATCCACTTTCTCGGCCCAACTTCAGCTAACACATCTCCCACACATATCCAGCATGATCTGCACGTCCAACACGTCACAGATAGGCTTTGGGCTGCAGCATTTGAAGAGCAGCCACAATNAAGCAATGGGAGGTGCAGAAGGCAACGATCCAACAAGGAATTTGGGCTGAAAAGAAGCTGGAGCTGGCACGGAAGTAGGGCAGCATTCCGCTTGCAGCAGGGTGAATAAAAAAAAAAAAAGGAAGATACTATTACATAGGGGGGACCTCGGGATTGCTTCGAGGACAAGCCGCCAGGGACATTGATTCTTTTTGGTTTTTGGAAAATGTTGACACTCTTCTTTCTGGCTGCAACGTGAAGGAGAGGACNTTTGTCTTTCTTGAAACAATGCTCTTCTCGGTGGAAGGTGTTGGATGAATTAGCNAAACACACTTATCTTTTGCAAGCATTAATTTAAAATTTGTTGTGACTTTACTTTTTGCTATTTTCAAGTTTGTTGCTGCTGTATGCAATTTCATATTCCACAAAAACAATGATTTACTTTGCTGTTTNGATTGCTACCGTTTTCATTGGCTTATGTGTCACGGCCTTGCTGAATTTCACGCACACCTTGCTTTCATTATTTTAAGGTTGAATATTTTATTTTGAGAAAGAAAGTTATGGTAGAACCGTGATTGATTTAATGTTGCAGAGGTGATGAATTTTGAAATTTCTTTTGGAAATGCCTATTTTCTTTTAGAGTTAGTGCAGCGGTGATTTTAGCTTGCAGGTGTACACGGGTTGCCCAAGCAATATGCATTTTATTTTCAGCCATTTGTCATTTGCCATTTGTCATTCGTTCACTCATTTTGCTTTTCCTTTAGTACCATTCTAGTGCTGAATTGCTTTTAATATTCTAGCTTAAGCATTACATTTTCATGTCTTGAACTATGTTTGGANATTTACCTGTTGCATTGTCCGGTTTATTGTTTCAGTTCACTATGTTGTTTATTCTATCAGGTTTCTTTATTTTCCCGCATTTCCAATTTCTTAATTTGTCTTAGATATCGTTCAACTTCAATGTAGAACNGTTTGGTCATCTGTAGGACCGTTCNGTCTTCATGTTTTATTCCTTTGTTTCAATGTTTTCAATTATGTTTGGTTGTATTTAATTTCCAGTTTTAATTTGATTTTCCTTGCATAAACCTTTCACAACTCCCCCCCCACTTCGTGTTAGACCTGATTCTGAACCACAGTTGGTCCTTGAGAGACGACCTAGGGGTCATTCCCTAGCACTATACTGCATTTCTCATATGCAATCAAATTTGTATGGGCCGCGACATCCATCAAAGAGGCATTTCAACAATTCATGAAGGTGCATGACTCCACCATGAAGAGCAATGAAGCTAACTTCAGAAATTTGGAGATGTAGATTAGTCAATTAGCCAAAAGGTTAGAGGACAAAGCAGAGAATCAATTTTGGGCTAATACTGAGGTTAACCCTAAAGAGGATTGTAAGGCTGTAGTGAGTGTTGTTGAGGAGAGAGTGGAAGAAAAAAAAAGAGAGTCTTAAGTTAGTAATGAGAGAAGAAAAATAAGAGAAAATATGTGGGGGTGAGTTGGAAGAAGAAGAAGAGAAAATGGGAGAGGAAAAAAGTGAAAAAGAGAAAAAAAATAGAAAAACATGAGAGAATTCTTCCTTACCCAAAGGGGCGTGAGAGCGTAGAGAGAAGATGTGAGCGTTTTAGAGAAATCTTCTATTAAATGGAGATTACTATATTGTTGACTGAATAAAGCATTACCTTGGAGAAAAGATAGACCTAGATGAGGAAGATATTGATGAATAGGGAAGTTGCAGTGACTTGTTGAAGAAATCATGTCCTCTTAAAGTAAAGGACCCAAGAGGTTTTACAGTTCTTGCACCATTGGGAGTCTGAAGATAGGGAAAGCCCTACTTGATTTAGGGTCAAACATTAATATGATGCCCCTATATATGCTAAAAAAGATTGGTGGTCTTAGATTGAAGCCAACAAAAATTTATTTTCTAATGGCGGATGGATCACCAAAGAAACCCTACGGAGTGATGGAGGGCATTGTGGCTCACATAGAAAGACTTAAATTCCTGATTGACTTTGTGGTCATGGAGATGAAGGAGGATGACAAGATCCCAATCATTCTTGGAAGGTCGTTTATGAAGGCGACTAAATTAGTCATTAATGTGGATGATGGGTTGATCATGATTAAAGACCAAGAAGAGGAGGTGATCTATGATGTCTTCAAAGAGAGGCATATTCAAGTGAAAAAGATTAGCCAAAATGCTGTAAGGAAGGATGCACCAGTGGCTCGACCTAAATCTGCAAAGACAGTCAATAAAGGTAAAATTGTGTTTTAATGCAGGTTAACGAAGAAGAGAAAGTTGACAAAGGAGAGAAGGTTCTCTTTGACTTGGAGGATGTGCAACTCAAACTTGGTACCCCTGTGAGATTCAAGAAGAAGTTGTGGGTTGTGAAAGCATTCAAAGGGAATGGAGTGATAAAAATTGAAGCTCCATATTCAAGGCGGGTCAAAGAGGTGGACCAGAAGCAGCTGATGAGTTGGTGTAATAAAAGCAAGAGAGACACCAACATTGAATATGGAACATGAGCTTTACTGGGTCAAGCTAATGACGTTAAAGAAGCGATTGCTGGGAGGCACCCCAGTGACTTAAAAACATTGTTTATTTTAATTATTTTGGTTATGTAATTTTGAATATTGTTGAACACTGTTTATTAGGTAGCATCTACTGAGGGATGCTATATGAGTAAGTATTCACTAAAGGATACAAGAAGGTACACCTATTGATGATGATGGTAAGGTTTGCACTTACTGATGGGTGCTAGAAAGGTTTGGGTCAGGCTCGTGATGTTAAACAAGTGCTACATGGGAGACAAGACATTGTAAACTTCTATTCTCTTTGAAATGATTGGCTTTAAGCTTATGTGCGAATGTAATGCATGAAAATTGTTAGGGAGACAGGACATTGTAAACTAGTAATTAGGAGTAATCTCTCTTCACCGAGACATCGAGTTTAGGGTAGATTAGAATGTGACATTAACATTAATGAAGGAGTAGAATTCATAAATCCATGAGAGTGGATTAGAATAAGTCGAAAACCCCAACAACACAACTCATCCATACAATTCACCTGCGTTATATTCTTTGGTCAATTGGTCAACCTTTGCATGTGCATGTTTATTTTCGTTTTTGCATTCTAAACCCTAATTTTCGTTATTTAAGTCTTAAATAATCAAAAAAATCACTTGAAAGTCTAGGCATATGAGTCTCTAGGGAAACGATACTTGGTCTTACCACTTATTATTACTTGATACGATTCGATACACTTGTCGGAGTCTTAACCGTCAATATATATGTGGGAATTGGTATTGCGTAGCGAAACGTTTAAGGAGCGTAAAAATGGACACAAACAATAAGGGGAGGGGTGAATTGGTTCTTTTAAAAAATTTAGCTTTCTTTTAGAACTTTCGTCGAACAGTTTATAATAAAGAGGCATAGAGATCAATAACATTGCACAAAGAATTTTTATACTTATTCGAATCAAAAGATTCTACGTCCAATTGTTAATCATTATAAAAGAGTGATTAACTTTTCACTAAAAATCACTTTGAGATTACAATATGAAGAATGAAAAAAAAAAGAACATAAAACACCTTCCTTCAACACACTAGGGAATGAACACCAACTCAATCAACTTACAGAGAACTGCTTGCACCTTTAGACACACTAAAACAAGTTTCTCCTTTCTCAAGACTTGGTTAATCTTAGACTTAAACTTAAGAACTTCCTCAGAACCAATTATGTGCTCTCAAGAGTTTAGGTCACCTTATAATGGTTTAGGAGGCTTCTATTTATAGGTCAGGGGTCAGGGGCCAAAAATTGAAAATACAACTCCCAACTGCCAGAGATAATCGATTACCATAAGTGATAATCGATTACTTTAGGTCGTTATGGATTTTGAAAAAACGTGATAATCAATTATTCTTAGTGATAATCAATTATTGTCGAGCCTTGAACAATGTTAACTTTGAGGAGATAATCGATTATTGATACCAATTGATTTCATTGTTATCTATGACTTAATTTTGATACTAAATGAACCATTTTTGACTTAGAAACTTGTTTAATCCTTTGATTTTAGGTTATTTTGTGAATAAAGAGAGTTGATGTTATACTTTATGATTTTATCACTAATTCCCTGGATTTTGTACGAAAGTTGGATGATTTGAAAGAGGAGTTGAAGTACCAAGGAATTGGAACTCAGAAAGGACTGAAAAAGCATCAGAAAGGAAGATCGTAGGACGCCTGAGCACGCTTTCCGGGGTCCTCAGCGCCAAAGGCTCACATTGATGCCTAGTGATAACGGTTGAAAAACCGTTATTTTTATACTTAATGCACCCTTTTTTACTTAGAAACTTTCTTGGACTCATGATTTTGCTTTAGTTTTGTAAATAAGAGAGTTTAGGACATGCTTTATGATTTTATCACTAAATTCCCTTGATTTTGTAGGTTTATTGAATGATTTGAAAGAAGGGTTGAAGTATCAAGGAGTTGTAGTGCAGAAAAGTCAACAAGAATGCAGAAAAGTCAACCAGTCAACCAGAAAAGTCATTCAGTCAACCAAAAAAGTCAACCCTAATGCTAGAAAGTCAACCAGAGTGTAGTTTTGTGTCGCAGGTGGCGTTGAGCGGTGACTCAGCGCTGAGCAGTGGCGTTGAGCACTAGTTTTTTCTTTTTTTGGTCGTTTTTCGCCTGTGCGCCAACGCTGAGCGTTATTCTGAGTGTTATACCCACCGTTGAGCGGTATTTGAGCATTGAGCGCCAGTTTCTTGGGCCTGGGCTAGTTTTTCTGTTATTTTTCTAAGCTATATATTGATTTGGACGAACCAGAAGGGGTATCTTTTGACAGAAAGGGGCGCAAAAACACTCTCTTCACCCCTCGGAGGCATATTTTGGATGCAGGAGCTCCAACTTATCAAATATAGGGTTTATTTTTTCATTCTTTTCATTGTTTTCAACTAAACCTCTATTGTTGTTGGGGAATTGATGTAATCCTTTGAAACTCTCATATTGAATTGATGCTTTATTCATATGCTTTAATTCATCAATTGTTAGAGTTTTTCCTCCATTATCTTTACATGTTTTACTTAAGACATTATTCAATAGTGTGATCTTTGATTTCATCTTTATGGACACATATAGATATATCTAGAAATGAGGGAATTCGCTCGGGAGCAATATTACCTAGACATAGGAATAGGAGAACCGATTGCCTTTAAGCTTCTGCGCGAATTATGTAATGCCTGATCAATTGCTAGGGAGACTAGACATAGTAAACTAGTGATTAGGAGTAGGCTCTTTTCACCAAAACATTGGATTAGGGTAAATTAGAATGTGGCATTAACATTAGTGAAGAAGTAGAATTGTAAGATATATGAGAGTGGATAGGATGAAATCATAAACCCCGACAACAAAACTCATTCATCATTCACCTGCGTTACCTTTTTGGTCAATTGATCAAAACCTTTGCATGTTTACTTTGTGCCTTGCATATAAAACCCTAATTTTCGTTTTCTCAAGTCTTAAAAGATCAAGATATCACATGAACATTTAGGCCTAAGAGTCTCTAGGGAAACGATACTCGGACTTACCGTTTATTATTACTTGATACGATTCGGTATACTTGTCGGACCCTTAACACCTAGCTGCCCCTTTTTGAAGGCCCTCAGCGCTGAAGCTTCACACTCACGCTCGGGCGCCCTTTTTGGGGCGCTGAGTGCCAGTTTTCAATATTGTTTCATGCCTAGGCGCCCTTCTGGGGGCGCTGAATGCAATTACTCTCACTGTCACGCCTGGGCGCCCTAAGTTGGGGTGCTAAGTGCCGGCGAAGTGGGTTTGGAATTTTTATGTGATCTATTTAAGGATCCAAGCACTCTAGGGATTGTATCTTTTGGCAAAAGAGACGCAAATTCACACTTTTTGACTCTCTGGAGGCAGAATTGGATGCGAGAGCACTCCTTCATTTTTAGGGTTTATCTTCAATTCTATTTCCATTGTACGTCTAGTTTCTCCATGATAATGGGGAACTAAATTCTATTTGTTGTTGGGGGATGATGTAACCTTGTGAACTCTCATGTATTTGAATTGATTCTTATTTATATATGATTCTTTCATTAATTGTTAGGGTTTTTCTTCCATACTCTATGCTTGTTATGTTTAACTCATTCATGACATGATTTATGGTGTTCTATGATATTGGGAAATACGTAGAAACCAAGATCTGGAGAATTTCTCCCAAAAGCAATTGTTGGAATCATTACATATAGGTATTATCATTTAGGCTAGTCTGCAGAAGTTTAATGGTTTTACCTAGTTCTGTACCTAATAGTCTAGGACAGTCTCTTGACCTTCTATCTCCCTATTGTATCATCTCTTTATTATTATAAATGGCAGAACATGAGAGGGATTCATTAAGCCCTCAAGAATATTTCTTATCAGTTTTAAATCTCAAGTTGGTATCAGAGCCATGATTGGAGCCCATCCTAGCGATTTTTGTTGTCGTTGGGCATATTGTTCCACCCGCTATCGGACCACCCATTAAAAAGTCTAATCCCACGCTCGAGATGTATATACCTCGGCGTGAGGGGGGTGTGTTGGAAGTCCCACATCGACTAGAGATGAGGCCATTTAAGTGTATATAAGTGGGTGCAAACCTCACCCTACAAGCCGGTTTTGTGGGGTTGAGTTAGGCTTAAAGTCCACTTCTAACATGATATCAGAGCAGGTTCATCCTGCTCTGGTTTCCGTCCTCAGTTGTCCACCAGCACTGTCGTTGCTGTTCGCACCTGTCCGGTGTCGTTCGCCGTCGTCCGCGGCTGTCTCGCCACTGTCCGCGGCTGTCTCGCCACTATCTGCAGCTGTCAACTGCAGATTGAAGTTCTTCAACTTGGTTGCCCGCCATCTCGCATCTGCCCGCCGCTATCCGCCGTCAGCCACCGTCACTGTTCTGTCCAGCAACCAGTGGATCTGGTTCGCCTCTTCACGCGACAGCCAACCCCGCCGGTGGGTTCGCCTGATTCCTCCCCACGCTCCCTCACGCGCAGCTTCTTTGTGCGCTGCGAACAGGCGCGTGCTGTACACGCGCCGTCGTCTACTCATCAGAAATCCGCCGCGACACCTCCAAAGATGTCGCCTGGGTTTCCTCTCCCTCTTCGGACCCTCAAAACCTGGTTCTCGTGAGGTCCTGAAGCTCCCCTTGAAAAATAGAGGGTGTTTTGGTTGCTCCCTGTTGCATTTTCTGTTTCTCTCGATTTTCAGGCTCCTTTCTGGTTCCTCTCCTATTTTTATCAACAATGGCGTCTGGAAGTGTTCTTTCTTTATCTGGAAGTCCCTTAATTACTTCCGAAAAGCTAAACGGAAAGAATTACCTCTCTTGGTCTACTACCGTGGAAATGTGGTTTATCGGTCAAGGACATTATGACCACCTTGAGCAGGATGGAAGCCAAGTACTGTCTGAAAAAGCTGAACAATGGAAACAAGCAGATTTCCAATTGTGTGCCCTATTATGGCAGTCTGTGGAACCACGACTTTTGATATCTCTTAGAGCCTTCAAAACATGTCACTCGTTTTGGAAGAAAGCTCAAAGCATTTATGCTAATGATATTCGACGTTTCTACGATACAGCTAACAAGCTTGCAAGTCTCAAAATGACAGATCATGATATGGTCTCCTTCATGACTGAAGCCCAAGCAGCTGTGGAAGAGTTAAGAATGTTCTTGGAAGAGGAATCTTCGGAAGACATCAAGAAGAAGCTTGACAAGTATTATATGGTGATGATCCTNCGTGCTTTGCATCCAGACTTGAATCACATCAGAGACCAACTTCTGACAAGCCATGAGGTCCCAACCTTGGAAGCCTTGACCACACGTCTTCTTCGTGTTCCAGCGCCTCAATCTCAGGAAGCTCATGAAACACTAGAACCATCTGTCATGGTTGCCACATGTGGAAGAGGAGGACGTGGCACTAGAGGAGGAGGACGTGGAGGTCGGGGACGTCCACAATGCTCTTACTGTAAGAGGTCAGGTCACACCCAAGAAAATTGTTACTCCTTGCATGGCTTTCCTTCAAAAACAGCCAATATCTCTAAGGTTGAAACTTTCACTTCCAACTCCAAGTTCTCTGAGGAAGAGTATCAAGAGTATCTGCGATTAAAGTCTAACAGCGAGGCGCAATCATCTCAGTCCTCAAGTATGTCCACAACTTGCATTTCTCAATCCATGGAAGGTCCAAATTCATAGGTAATTGACTCGGGTGCTTCTGATCACATCTCTGGTAATGCCTCATTATTCTCAACCCTTTCCCTCCAAGAAAAACCCCATTTCATTACCCTTTCCAATGGCTCTAAAACTTCTTCAAAGGGAGTTGGTCAAGTCTCCCTATCTCCCTCTCTCATTCTGAAATTTGTTCTTTTTGTCCCCCCTGTCCATTTAATTTAATTTCGTTAAGTAAGTTAACCAAAATGTTACATTGTTCAATAACCTTTGATTCAAAATCTTTTGTCATACTGGAGCGTGGCTCGGGGAGACAGATTGGAGAAGGATATAAAGCTGGAGGTTTATACCATTTTGGATCTCATCCACGGGTATCATGTGTTGCTACTCCTCATCCTAAAGTATTACATGATCGGTTTGGCCATCCTCACTCGTCAAATTTAAAACAGATGTGTCCTGAACTTAGTAGTCTTCAGACTTTAGAATGCGAGTCTTGTCCACTAGGAAAACATGTCAAATTTGTCTTTCCTAAAAAGTCTCACTCAATGTGTACTTCTAGTTTTTCTATTATTCATTCTGATGTTTGGGGACCTAGTCGCGTCTCTTCTTTTGGTTTTGGATATTTTGTTACTTTTATTGATGAGTATTCTAGATGTACTTGGGTTTATCTAATGAAAGATCGTTCTGAATTGTTACCCATTTTCACCTCCTTTTTTAATGAAATCAAGAACCAATTTGGTCAAGTAATAAAAATCTTGAGAAGTGATAATGCTAAAGAGTATTTCTCATCCTCTTTTTCTGCAATCCTTAGCTCTCATGGTATTTTGCATCAGTCCACTTGTCCTCATACACCCCAGCAAAATGGTATAGCCGAAAGAAAAAATAGACACTTGGTTGAAACGGCTCGTACCCTTTTGCTTGGTGCCCATATTCCTGTTCATCACTGGGGGGGATGCCATCTTAACTGCATGTTATCTTATCAATAGGATGCCCTCCTCCTCTCTCAATAATAAAGTCCCTTTCTCCATCCTCTTTCCCAATGATCCTCTCTATCACACCCCTCCTCGAGTTTTTGGCTGTGTATGTTTTGTTCACGACATGTCTCCAAGGCTAGACAAGCTCTCCGCTCCTGCAATTAAGTGTGTTGTTTTAGGCTATTCTCGGCTTCAAAAAGGGTACAGGTGTTACTCTCCTGAAACTCGGAAGTACTACATGTCTGCCAATGTCACATTCTTTGAACAAACACCTTTCTTCTCTCCATCTGTTCAAGATGCTCATATCCTTCAACAGGTCCTTCTTCTTCTAGTGGTTGAGTCCAATATCTCCAATGCCCCTGTCAATTTAAGTCATGATCACGGTCCTTTCGAATCTCCCACTCCACATACTGGTATCCTCCGACACAGTACCCCGATGAGTAATCCTTTTCCAAAAAATGGTGGATCTCCTCCTTCAGATTCTTCTTCGTCACCATCTCCTATCACGCCTCCTGATGAAGCTGATTCTGGTTGGCCCATTGCTCTCAGAAAAGGTACTCGTTCTACCCGAAACCCTCATCCCATTTATAATTTTCTCAGCTATCACCGAGTGTCGCCCTCCTTTTATTCCCTTTTATCCTCAGTCTCTCCTGTGGTTATACCTAAAAATGTGAAAGAAGCACTTGATCACCCTGGATGACGACAAGCCATGATTGAAGAAATGCAGGCTCTTGACCACAATAATACTTGGGAGATTGTGCCACTTCTCCCAGGCAAAAAGGCTGTTGGTTGTCGATGGGTATATGCAATTAAAGTCGGACCTAATGGTGACATTGATAGGCTCGAAGCCCGGCTGGTTGCAAAAGGGTACACTCAGGTTTATGGTCTTGATTATTGTGACACCTTTTCTCCTATGGCTAAGATGACTACCATTCGATTGTTCTTCGCCATGGCAGCCATTCGTCATTGGCCACTTCATCAGTTGGATATCAAAAATGCTTTTCTCCATGGTGATCTTGAGGAAGAAGTTTATATGGAGCAACCTCCTGGGTTTGTTGCTCAAGGGGAGTCTGGTATGGTTTGTAAATTGAACTGATCCCTATATGGGCTCAAGCAATCTCCACGTGCTTGGTTTGGAAAGTTCAGCTCCATTGTTCAAAAATTTGGGTTAAAACGTAGTGAAGCAGATCATTCAGTCTTTTATTATCATTCATCCCTTGGGAAATGTGTTTACTTGATAGTATATGTTGATGATATTGTCATTACAGGAAATGATACTGCTGGAATATCTCAATTGAAGGAGTACTTGTGTAGACATTTCCAAACTAAGGATCTTGGGAGCCTCAGATACTTCCTAGGCATTGAAGTAGCTCAGTCAAAAGATGAAGTTGTAATCTCCCAAAGGAAGTATGCTCTCGATATTTTACAAGAAACAAGCATGATTGATTGTAGATCGGTTGATAGTCCTATGGATCCAAATCAAAAATTAACAGCAGAAGAAGGTGAGTTATTCTCCGACCCGCAGAGATATAGGAGGCTAGTGGGAAAACTAATCTACCTCACTATTACAAGGCCAGATCTATCTTTTACAGTTGGAGTGGTTAGTCAGTTCATGCAAGCTCTGTGTGTTGATCATTGGAATGCTATCATTCGCATTCTAAGGTATGTGAAAAAGGCTCCCGGGCAAGGGCTGTTATATGAAGACAAAGGAAACCTTCAGGTATCAGGATATTGTGATGCTGATTGGGCAGGTTCTCCTATTGATAGACGATCTACTACAGGATATTGTGTTTTCCTTGGAAGAAACATTATCTCATGGAAAAGTAAGAAACAAAATGTAGTGGTTTGATCAACAGCTGAAGCTGAATATAGGGCAATGGCTTCATTAACATGTGAACTTATATGGGTGAAGCAATTCCTTCAAGAGCTTAACTTCTGTGACATTCAGAGTATGAAGATGTATTGTGATAACCAAGCTGCACTTCACATTGCATCAAATCCAATATTTCATGAGAGAACTAAACATATAGAGATTGATTGTCATTTTGTTCGGGAAAAGTTATTGTCAAAAGAAATATGTACCGAGTTTGTTGGATCAAATGANCAACTCGCAAATGTGTTGACTAAGTCATTGAGGGGACCTCAGATTGAGTTTATTTGTTCCAAGCTTGGTACATACAATTTGTATGCTCCAGCTTGAGGGGGAGTGTTGGAATCATTACATATAGGTATTATCATTTAGGCTAGTCTGCATAAGTTTAATGGTTTTACCTAGTTCTGTACCTAGTAGTCTAGGACAGTCTCTTGACCTTCTATCTCCCTATTGTATCATCTCTTTATTATTATAAATGGCAGAACATGAGAGGGATTCATTAAGCCCTCNCTATTGTATCATCTCTTTATTATTATAAATGGCAGAACATGAGAGGGATTCATTAAGCCCTCAAGAATATTTCTTATCAGTTTTAAATCTCAAGTGCAATATTGCCCAAGGATGGGGATAGGAGGTTTGGTTGTCTTAAGCTACTAATCATAATGCAGAATTAATTATTAGAGATGCAAGGGATTGTGGTCTAGTAGTTAAGGATAGGCTTTCTTCGCTGAGGGATCGAGTTTTAAGTAATTTAGATAGTGACAATAACATTAATGAGGAAGATGAATTCTTATATGCATGAGAGTAAATTAGGTGAAATCTAAACCCCAACAACATATTAATCTCATATTGTCAATATCATTCATTCACCTTTGTATTTTTGTTCAATTGATCAAATTGCATGCATATTTACTTTTTTTGTATTTGCATTAAAAACCCAAAATTGTTCATCAACATCTTAATTAGTTAAGTAATCACATGGTTGTTTAGTGTCGTAAGTCTTTTGGGAAACGATATCGGTCTTACCATTATTATTACTTGATACGATTTGGTACACTTGCTGAAGTCTTAACAATTATCCTTAGTGATAATCGATTATTGTCGAGACTAAGCCTTTTCTACTTTTACTTATGATAATCGATTATCCCCTATGTTAATCGATTATTGCAACAAGAAATCAATCAAATGATTAAGTTACATGTCTTTTAAGTGCTTACATTTGAAAGATAAACTTAATACAAATGTTTCTACAAAAATTTGCTTTAACAAAGTATGCGAAATTTCCTTGAAGTCGTCAAGTGTATCATCATTAAAATCTTTATCACAACATCAATGTTCCTCATTGGCAACAATCTCCCCCTTTTTTATGATGATAAAAAATCTTCTTTGTTAAAAGCACTTTTGTCCATCTTGCAATCTTTTTACTTAAACAATACATAAGCATTAATAGCTTTTGTTAAGATTGTTGATAAGGGAAACACTGGGTTAGCTAAACCTTAATTTCACAGTGTTCTGGTTTTTTATGATGACAACACATTATTCATAACACATGTATTGATATGTGTTACATGTTCAAATCTTTATTGTGTATGAAATCTTGAAGAACATCTTTGTGTTGATTTTTGTATATGTATGCATATTCACTGTTTTTTTACATGATACGTCATTTGTGATTGCATAACATATGTTTCAGAAAAAAAAACCACATGCACTAAGTTGAACTTATATTGTGTGAAAAAACTGCAAGTTTTAAGTCGACTTCATTATGAAGTAAGTCGAATAAAACTCGTGACTTTGCACAGATTTTCAAAAACAGTGTTGTGAGTAATTTTGCAATGAAATGATTTTCAAAACTGATTTGAAGTGTTATAGTCCACTGCATGCGCAGAGAATTCGTCTTAGTTAGTCAAAATTGTGCATAGGTGTCTTCCTCAGTAAGCTTTTATATTTATCCCACGCCTGGCCTAGGGTTTCTTCCATGCCTTGCTTGAAAGAAGAAATTTCTTGTTTACCTTTATTGATTTTAGACTGTGGAAAATATCTGTTTAGGAATTTAGACACCACAGCCTCCCAGGTCGCAAAGCTATCTTCAGGAAAAGAGTTCAACCATAGCTTAGCATTGCCCCCCAATGAGAAAGGAAACAAGCTAAGTTTAATCACCTCATCCGGCACACCATTGATCTTCACTGTGTTGCAAATCTCGTTGAATGTGGTCAGATGCTCATATGGACTTTCATGATACAACCCATTGAATTGGTTGCTTTTCACCAATTGAATTAATGCCAGTTTCACCTCCATGTTCAGTGTATTGACCCTCGACCTTGTAATGTTGTTAAAGTGATGAGGGCCAACAACAATGGTGTGATCCGCCATAGTACGTCTCTTATTATTCTCCTCCTCAGCCATCTCCTCTATGCTCTGGTTAGATGCTTGTGGTGAGGGTTGTAATAGTACCTCTAGAGGAGGAAATAATTCTCAAGAAGTTCGAATCCAACTTCTCCTCCGGGTTTCACTCTAGCCTTCAAGAAGAGGTTCTGAATTTTTCTTGCTCCTAGTCCGAATTGTATCCTGCATACACAAGAAAACAAAACCCTACAAAGCACTTTTTAGAACAAAAAAAAAAATCAAGTCAAAGTTAATCAATAATCACACTACTAGAATAGTTAAACCACGAGTCCCCGACAACGGCGCCAAAAACTTGTTAAGACTTTGGCATGTGTACCAAATCGTATCAAGTAATGTAAACGGTAAGACCGAATATCGTTTTCCCTAGAGACTCATTGGCCTAGACTTTCATGTGATTTGTTGATTATTTAAGACTTGAGTAACGAAAATTGGTGTTTAGAATGCAATAACGAAAATAAACATGCAAAGGTTGATCAATTAACCAAAAAATATAACGCAGGTGAATTACATGGATGAATTGAGTTGTTGGGGTTTATGACTTATCCTAATCCACTCTCATGTATTTACGAATTCTACTCCTTCATTAATGTTAATGCCACTTTATAATTTACCCTAAACCCGATGTCTCGGTGAAGAGAGCCTACTCCTAATTACTAGTTTACCATGTCTTGTTTCCTAACAATTTATCATGCATTACATTCGCACAGAAGCTTAAAGGTAATTGGTCCTTCTATCCCTATGTCTAGGTAATATTGCTCCTGAGAGAATTTCCCCATGTCTAGATTGTCCCGTATGTGTCCATAACAAAAGAATCAAAGGTCATGCTATTGAATGAGTTAAACAAAGCATGCATATTAGAATAGAGGAAAAACTCTAACAATTAATGAAGTAAAGCATATAGAATGACAAAACAATTCAATACATGAGAGTTTCAAAGGATTACATCGTTTCCCCAACAACAATGGAGGTTTAGTTCACCATAGACATGGTGAAACTAGATGAAATTAATGAAATGAATTAAAAGATAAACCCTAGAATTTAGATTGGAGCTTCCGCATCTAAAATCTCCAAGGGGTGAAGAGTGTGTTTCTGTGTCTCCTTCTGTCAAAACATACCCTTTCTAGGTCGTGCAAATCTATTTATAGTTCATTAAAATCAACAGAAAATAGCCCAGGCCCAAAAAACTGTAGCTCAGAACTGGGTTACCACTCAACGGTGGGCGCGACACCCATAGAGATCGTTCAACGTTGACGCCCAGGTGTTTGGCAGTGGATTCATTAAAGAAGCTGGCGCTCAGCAGCAAAGTAGCGCTCAACAGTGGGTATGATACTTGACTTCTCCCCTCAGCGTTGGCGCTTGAGCATTTGATAGAGATCTCCACAGTGAGACTGGCGCTCAGCGGTGAACTTGCGCTTAGCAGTGGCTGCGGTTCCTCTTTTAAGCACTTTTCCTTCTTCTCTTGAATCCAACTCCTTGCTACTTCACTTTCCTTCATTCAAATCATGTTAATTCCTACTAAAACAAGGAAAACCAAGCATAAAACCAAGAAAACCACCTTTGACTCTTTTATTCTCTAACTTAAGCAAAATACATGATTTCAAGCTAGTTTTTAAGTCATAAAAAGTGTGTTTAGTATCAAATTTAAGTATAAAAATAACGTTTTTTGAACCGTCATCAAATATACAATAATCTAATATGTTAAAGAGTTATTTTTAATAAAGAAATATCAGTTCAATATATACATAATAAATTTTATCTCAATGGAAAAGAAAATGTTATTTTATTTTGAAAAAAGTTGAGACTAAATTTAAATAAAAAACATATATAAAGGCTAAATTGAAATCAAAAGAATGATACTAATATATGATGTTGTTTT
Source organism: Vigna radiata var. radiata (assembly GCF_000741045.1). Taxonomy (NCBI): domain Eukaryota; kingdom Viridiplantae; phylum Streptophyta; class Magnoliopsida; order Fabales; family Fabaceae; genus Vigna; species Vigna radiata. The sequence continues at coordinate 17,197,816 of NC_028358.1, read as the reverse complement.
GCCATGTGTCACACCAGAAACAATACGGAGAAAAAAAAATAAAAAAAAAATAAAAAATAGAAAAAGCACATATTTGGCACAACATAAAAATGGTAGTAGTACTTGTTTTAAGTTTTAGGATGTAATTGAAACAAAAAGTTTAACTAATATTAACTTGAAATTTTATAACTAAAATATGAACCAATCGAATAATTTTATAATATATATATATATATATATATATATATATATATAATATTATCAAATTCTCGTAATATTTTTGAACTTTTTTCATTCCCATCATAAATATATTTATATAAAGGTATAATATCTTTTTTTGTCCCACTTTTGGTTATATGAATATTTCAAATGGTTTCAATTTTATTTTTCTATTCAATGTAGTCCTAAAGAACGTAATGTGTTTAATTTAGTCCATTTACTGTTCAATATAATCATAAAGAACGTAATTTGTGTTTAATTTAGTCCTTGTTTGTGGTTCACGGAGTTCGTAAAAAGGACTAAATTGAACACAAATTGCATTCTTTAGAACTACATTAAACAGAAAAATAAAATGGGAAATATTTCGAATATTACTAACCAAAACTGGAAAAAAATGTATTTTACCTTATATAAAATTAACTAATGGTTGATTATCATAAATCCATAGTAAAGTTGATGAAAAGGAGACGAAAGAGAGGAAATTGAAAAATTAATTATAAAATGGAACCGAAAGATTGATTAATTATATATATATATATATATATATATATATATATATATATATATAATTAACAAAAATATTGGTTAATAATATACAATCATCCAATATGTTAAAGGTGTTATTTTTAATAAAGAAATATCAGTTTAATATATACATAATAAGTTTTATCTCAGGAGAAGACAATATTATTTAATTTTGAAAAAAGTTGAGATTAAATTTAATCAAAAAAATATACATAAAAGCTAAATTGAAATTGAAAGAATATTACTAATATATGATATTGTTTAGCCATCTGTCATACCAGAAACCATGTGGATAATAAAGAAAATTGAAAAAAAAAATAGAAAAAAATAGAAAAAGCACATATTTGGCACAACATAATAATGGTAGTAGTATTTGTTTTAGGTTAGGATGTAATTGAAACAAAAAATTAAAATGATATTAACTTTTGAAATTTTATAACTAAAATATGAACAAAAAAATAATTATATCACATAATATTATCAAATTCTCATAATATTTTTGAACCTTTTTCATCCCTTCATAAATATTTTATATAAAATAAACTAATAGTTGATTATCATAAATGTATATTGAAGCTGATGAAGAGAATAGGTGAGAAATAATTAATTAACATGTTTTTGTTACATAACGGAATCGAAAGATTAATTAACCGTATATATATAATCATGTTTTTATTTGTATAAATGTTATACTAATATTTATATTAAAATTTATTAATAACTAACAAAATATTGGTTAGTTATATACAATAACCCAATATGTTCAAGATTTATTTTTAATAAAGAAATATCAGTTTAATATATAAATAATAAATGTTATCACAATTTAGGAAAAAATAATATAATTTTATTTTCAAAAAAATTGAGACTAAATTTAATTAAAAAACATATATAAATGCTAAAATCAAAAGAATGATACTAATATATAATATTATTTTGCAATGTGTCACACCAGAAACCATGTGGATGACAAAAAAAGTTGAAAAAATTAAAAAAAATAGAAAAAACACATATTTGGCACAAAATAATAATGGTAGTAGTATTTGTTTTAAATTAGGATCTAATTGAAACAAGGCTTAAATCCTCCCTTGGTCCTAATATTTGTGTGAAAATCTCATTCTTAAGTTTTGAATTGTCTCAATTGGATTATAATTTTTGTAAAAATGCACACATTTTACCCCAACTGTTAACTGATCTCAAACGGCGTTAAGTTTAGCTGACGTGGTAAAATGTGTGCATTTTTACAAAAATTATGACTCAATTGAGAGACAGTTCAAAACTTGAGGACCGAACTGAGATTTTCACACAAATACGAGAACCAAGAAGGGATTAAGTCAACACGTCAGCATACCACGTCAGCTAAACTTAATGCCGTTTGAGATCATTTAACGGTTGGGATAAAATGTGTGCATTTTTACAAAAATTATGACCCAATTAAGACATTTCAAAACTTAAGACAGTTTAAAACTTGAAGTGAGATTTTCACAAAAATATTAAGACTAAGGGAAGGTTTAAGCCTTGAAAGAAAAAGTTAAACTGATATTAACTTTTGAAATTTTATAACTAAAATTTGAACAAAAAAATAATTATATATATATAAATTGAAGTTAGCGAAACCGTTTTTATTAAAAAAATAATTTATCACATAATATTATCAAATTCTTGTAATATTTTTGAACTTTTTTTATCCATTTCATAAATATTTTATATAAAATTAACTAATGGCTGATTATCATAAATGCATAATGAAACTGATAAAAAGAAGAGAAAAGAGAGATATAACTGAGCAATTAACATATTTCTTTTATATAACCAAACTCGAAAGATTAATTAACCACACTATGTATATATAAAATCATGTTTTTATTTATATAAACGATATTTATACTAAAATTTATTAATGATTTACAAAAGTATTGGTTAATGATATACAATAATCTAATATATTTAGGAGTTATTTTTAAAAAAGAAATATCATTTTAATATATAAATAATAAATTTTATCTCAATTTTATGAAAGACAATATTATTTTATTGTGAAAGAAGATGAGACTAAATTTAATTTAAAAAATATATATAAAGGCTAAATTGAAATCAAAAGAATGATACTAATATATAATATGGTTAATAATCAATATATATATATATATATATATATATATATATATATATAATCACTTTTTAATTGTATAAAATTTATAGTAATATTTATATTGGAATTTATTAATGATTAACAAAAAATATTGGTTAATAATATACAATAATCCAATATGTCAAGGGGTTATTTTTAATAAAGAAATATCAATTTAATATATACATAATAAATTTGATCACAATTTATGAGAAGACAATATTATTTTATTTTGAAAAAGATTAAAACTAAATTTAATTAAAAAAATATATATAAAGGCTAAATTGAAATAAAAAATTATACTAATATATGATATTGTTTAGTCATGTGTCACACCCGAAATCATGTGGACAACAAAAAAAATTGAAAAAATATTAAAAAAAAAAATGGAAAAAGCACATAATTGGCACAACATATAGTGATAGTAGTATTTGTTTTAAGTTTGAATGTAATTGAAACAAAAAGTTAAACTGATATTAACTTTTTACTAAAATATGAAAACAAAAATAATTATTTATTTATATATATATATATATATATATATATATATATATATATATATATATATATATAAGTAAGAGAAACCGTTTTTGTTAAAAAAAATAATTTATCACATAATATTATGAAATTCTCGTAATATTTTTGAACGCTTCTCATCCATTCACAAATATTTTATATAAAATTAACTAATAGTTGATTATCATAAATGCATACCGATTAAAAGTAGAGGAGGAGATAACTGAAAATTAATGTATTTCTTATAATAATCATGTTTTTATTTGCATGAAGATTATTCTAATATTTATATTAAAATTTATTATGATTAACAAAAGTAGTGATTAATAATATACTATAATCCAATATGTTCAGAATTTATTTTTAATCAAGAAATATTAGTTTAATATATAAATAATAAATTTTATCACAATATAAAAGAAGATGACATTATTTTATTTTGAAAAAAATTGAGACTAAATTTAATTAAAAAAAACATATATAAAGACTAAATTAAAATGGAAAAAATAATATTAATATATAATATTGTCTTGCAATGGGTCACATAAAAAATCATGAGGATAACAAAAAAAGTTGAAAAAATAAAAAAAAAAATAGAAAAAGCACATATTTAGCACAACATAATAATTTGATTTAAGTTAGGATGTAATTGAAACAAAAAATTAAAAACGGATATTAAGTTTTGAAATTTTATAAATATATATATATATATATATATATATATATATATATATATATATATATATATATATATATATATATATATACTATCTTAATTGAAGTTAGAGAAACCGATTCGGTTAAAGGAACAGATTATCAAATAATATTATCAAATTCTTGAAATATTTTTGAACTTTTTTCATTCACTTTATAAATATTTTATATAAAATGATTATCATAAATGCATAGTTAAACTCATGAAGAGAAGAAGAGAGGTAATTGGAAAATTAACATATTTCTGTTATAAAACTATTGTCACTACAATTTGCTAACCAGTAGAAAACAATCAATCTTTGTTTGTTTCATTGCTTCTTCCCTTTCAAATTCTTCTCAACCTTTGAAATTTTTCGTCTTTTTTCAAACTCTGTTTCTGATGATTATGACTTTTAATTTTCTAATATTATTTTTGCAAATGCATATTTTACTGCGGTTGTTTCAAATATTTTACAAGGTCGAGTTGATGTACTTTTGTTTCACGACCAAATTTGGGGAGGTTGCCAAGGTGTAGTCATGTTTCATTGATCATAGGTAGTTGTGTTAGTGTGATCATGCTGGTACTCATAATGTAGTGTTTGTTATATATAGTATGACACCGCCACTTCCTATTCTGAATTTGTGGTTTTTTATTTGCAAACATTAAAATTCCATTGCTTTCTATCGAATAAAGGGGAAATTTAGTTGTGGTTAGATTTGTCCACTAAAGTTGAATTTTGCTATCCGTATCTGTCTCTTGAAATTTGGAGTGGATATGATTCTATTGTTTAGGCTGTGTACTTGTAGCATCATTGGCATGCTATACAATTATAGTTCACTGGAGTATGGTATAATGTAGCATGATGTCTCTTCCTTCCTCCTGTGAGAAGCTGATAATGAACTGTGATGGTAATGGTGGATATGATGCTTTTGGTGATCTGAATTTAAGCTTTTATTATATATGATGGACCAAGTGCATTGGTAGCAACACCAAGCTTTAATATGAAATACTTTCTCTTAATATATAGACTGAAAGGCTAATATTGATTATGTTCTGTTTGTAGAAATGTTGCACTGGCTAAGAGATGTAACTGTTTTTAGTGTATTCAATTGGAAACGTCAAGGTGTTCAGGATGTTTCACCAGATATTGAAATGGCTGATTATAGAAGAATTCCAAATACAGATAGTGAGAACCCTTCAGACCTAAATGATGATGAGAGCATTAATGTGCAACCCATTGCTGATTTAGATTTCTTCTTTGAAAGAATTTACAGCTATTACTGCGAGAAAGGGCTCTGGTGCATCATCCTAAGATGGATTTCTGAACTTCTTAGTTTAGGGTTCATCATATGCTTTTCAGGATTTCTCCTTTTATATGTTGACTGGAATGGGCTCCGTAATGCCAAGTGTGGGATGGCTGCAGTCGAATCTGCAATTGAACCTTGTGATCTAGCTAAAGAAGCTATTCATCAACACCCTTTAACCCCATTAACGATACTCAGAGCTATTTTTGTTGGATACCTGGGAGTATTTTTTGTCTATTGGATATTTTGCTTATTGAAATTCTTCCTTCAATTGAAGGATACACTGAAAATCCGTCTGTTTTACTACAACAGGTCAATATGATAAACCATTTAGATATATTGATAGATTTTGCATGACTGGTGTTTCTGCTGTAATTTACCTTGATCTTCTTGCAGTCTCAGTGTAACAGATCATGAAATTCAAACCATGTCCTGGGCTACCATTCTTGAAAAGATTGTTCATTTGCAAAAGTCACAACGACTCTGTGTGGTAAAGAATCTTTCTGCTCATGACATTGTGATGAGGTTGATGCGAAAAGAGAACTATTTGATTGGGATGGTCAACAAGGGTGTGCTTACTTTCCCCATTTCTAAATGGGTTCCAGGTGCTGGATCAACAGTGAAATATGGTGCTGATGGAACGGAATATCGTCTAATACTACCCAGAACGCTTGAGTTGGCTTTACATTGGTGCATCCTGCAAAGCATGTTTGACCGGTATGTTAATTATAGTACAAATTTCATGTATAATCATTATATTCAGCATCACTTCATCATGAAACTTGTAAAGGTAAGATCTTTTCTCAGGTGTAACTATTGTATTTTTTCGGTTTTTCAAAAGATATCTTCAATGACAGTATTTGATATATTAACTTCTTACTGTCAAATACTAAATAGTCTCTCTCATGTCCACTTTTATTATGGACTTTTAGAAGCTCGGTAAACTTTTTAGATATATTTTTATTTTATTTTGAATATATTTGGTAGATATATTAGATTATTAAATATATTAGATAAATATTTTATTTTTATTTTTATCTTTAATTATTTTGTTATTATTTTTTATTTATATTTTGAGTTTATTTCATATTTTTTTATTATAAATATGTGTACAAGAGATTAATTCCATATAAAATTTTTTATTATATTTAATATGGTATCTAAAGCTTAAGATTCTTTTAAAAAATTTTCATCACCCCTGTCCACGACAATTGTTGCTAGCTGCTTGCTCCTGTCATTGTCACAAGAGCTTTAATTTCGATTGACAATCACACAATTTTATTCGTCTTGGTGACCTTGCTATCGGAGTCTAAACGTGTTCCCACATGTTGGTCAAAGTTTGCAATCGCCATCTTTACCAGTCGTGTGTGATGGTGCATGTAGAGTCTTCTTTGACTCAGATCATTGTCGTTGGACTCGTCGTAGCCTCATTTTTTTGGATTTATCCCTGTTTTCTTAATTGAGAACCTTGGATTTTTATCATTTCTCTCTTTCCTACTCATCTATGGCTTCTTTCGCTGCTCTCTTTTCTGATCTCTCTTCTGACACCATTGCATTTGACCTGTCCATATATACTAATTATATCGATGTCTATATATAAGTTAGATGACACTTATTATGCGACTTGGGCATCAAACATTCAACTTTAGCTTAAGAGTCAAGGGTATGTTAATCATATTAGACTGATATTACTTTTGCCGAGGTTCCATGCTCAGTTATGCATCATTCTCAAAGGTACCCTTCACTTTTCTTTAAACCAAATTTTTCATTCCTACAACACATGTTCTAAAGTCTAGGGACATGCTAAATTATTATACAACAATGATACTCAACGTCTTTATGGTGTTTGTCAATATCTTTTCTATGTTGTTACTCTTCGACATCAGGACTCTATGGCTAAAATTATAAGGGTAAGATTCTTGCTTTTTTTCATGAATTTAATGAGTTATTGCCTTATGCCTCTACTCTTACCCAAGAAATAGAGCAAGTTCATGGTATTAGCATTACATAGAGTTGTAGATAAATATTCCCATATCTGTGATCAACTTTTGGGTTCACCTGTTGTACCCATATTTGGCTTCTACTTGTTCCACTCTTTTGCATGTACCAAGTAAACTCATTAATGATATACCGGCTTCTGTTGATAATTCCTTTGCATTAGCATCTCAACATGATGAGCACAATTGCCTCGCAAGCCTGAAAAAGGACGTCAAAAGTGTGACCATTGTGGTAAGCTAGGTCGCAAGATTGACAAGTGGTTTGCATTACATGGATGTCTTCCTCGATCTGTTGATGTTGTTAAGACTGATCCTCCTTCATAATCACCTCCTGTGGATCCTCCTTCATATGATATCACAGACAAACATTTTATTATTAATAGCTTTCTCAAATTGTGTTGATTGCGCGCGCGCGCGCGCGCGCACACACACACACACACATATATATATGTATGTATATATATATATATGTGTGTATACATACATATATATATATATATATATATATATATATATATATATATGTTTTGTTGGTCTTACTCAATCTTCTTCTCTTCCTTGGCTTCTCGACTTAGAAGCCACAAATTACATTACTGGTAACAAATCTTTGTTTTCGTCTTTATCCTCTCTGGATAATTTACCTTCTGTCATAATGGTGGATGAATCTAGGGTTTTAGCTCATGGTATTGGGATGATTAACTTTTTTCTTTGTTTATCCATTGATAATGTTTTGTATGTCTATATCTCCTTTGAACTTATTATCATTAGTTGTCTAACATGTTCTCTTGATTTTGTTATTTTTTTTTACCAAACAATTTGGTTTGTTTATATGATTGAAGTTCGAGATAGGTGATTGGCACTGAATGTGAGTCTCATGGTCTTTATCATCTCCGTCCTTCTACACATGTTGGCCCAGTTATAGAGTCTTAATCTTTTCTCATTGCTCAGTTAAGTCATCCTAATCTTGTCAAATTGCAGCAACTTGTTCCCAACTTATCTAAGTTATCTAGTTTGGTGTGTGAGTCGTGTTAATTAGGCAAACATAGTCATAGTTCATCTCTTCATAGTGTGTCTTAATGTGCTTCATCCCTTTTTGCCTTAGTTCACTCTGATATTTGGGGACCTAGTCATGTTAAGTCTAGTTTAAGTTTTCAATATTTTGTTACTTGGTTATTTTTAATGAAAAATCATTCTGAATTATTTTATATATTCTAATCTTTTTTAAATAAAATTGAAACTCAGTTTGGTGTTTCTATTCAAACTTTGCGAAATGATAATGACTGCGGATATCTTTCTGATTCTTTTAAACAATTTATGTTTTCCATGACATTCTCCATCAAACTTCATGAGTTTATACACCTTAACAAAATGGGGTGGTTGAGCACAAAAATAGACATTTTATTGAAACAACTCACTCTTTTAATTCATGGTGAAGTTCCTCAATGTTTTTGTGATGATACTATTCTTACTATTTGTTATCTCATTAGTCACACGCCCTCTTCAGTTTTAGATAATAAAATACTTCATTCTATTCTATTTTCTCATGAACCTCTTCATTCCTTATTTCTAAAAAGTTTTTGGTTTGTATGTTTTGTTCATAGTTTTAGTCCCTCTCTTGATAAGTTATCTCATTGAAGAGATAAATATGTTCTTTTAGATTTTACTATATCACCAAAAAAAAAGATACAAGTGATTTTGTTTTTGCTTTCTTAACCATTATTTTGTTTTTCTAGATGTCAACTTCAAAATTATTTTAGATTCTAGCTATCATAATGATTATGGTGAAAAATTATGTATTCGGTTATGTTTCTAATGTTGGTTTCCTCCCTTGAATACTTTGTATGCAGAAATTTTTGTGTCAGAATGAATATTGTGTCAGATTCAAAGACACTAAAGAGAAGGCTTATGGTAGTTGGGAGTGCAATGTTGTTATTTTCTCCATTTCTTATCATATTCATGCTGTCACATCTCTTTCTGAGGTATGCTGAGCAATTTTATAATCAACCAAGCACAATATCATCCCGAAGATGGTCAAATTTGTCACAATGGGTCTTTAGGGAGTTCAATGAGGTGCTGTTTTCTTTTCTTGCAATACACATAAATGAATAAAATTATTGAAGAAATCTATGAATTTAGTAACTAAACTATGTTGTATGGGACATGTTGGAAATTTTTTTTGTTTATGTTTTCTCTTGTACGTGTTTTATAGGTGGATCATTTGTTCAAGCATCGGATTAATAGTGGTGTATCTCATGCTTCTATCTATATGAAGCAATTCCCTTCACCAATCAAATCTATGATTGCAAAATTCATCTCATTTGTATCGGGTGGGTTTGTTGCGATTCTGATCATCCTTGCATTTTTAGAAGAGTCTCTACTGGAGGGTCATGTAATATCTTTTTCATTCTTCTGTCAAAGAGTAATTTACAAATATGTCATTAGAGTCGTTGATAATATTTTTTCTTTTTTAAACACAAAATCAATGCAGATACTTGGTCGGAACTTGTTATGGTATGCTGCTATTTTTGGAGCTATAACTGCTCTTAAACGGGTTGCATTTACAGATAATGAGGTTTTAGTCACTGATCCCGAAGGAGCAATGTCAATGGTAGTTGACCATACACATTATATGCCCAAGAGATGGCGGGGCAAAGAAAGTACTGAAATGGTCCGTAATGAGTTTGAAACCTTATTCCAGGTACTCAGGATATTAAACTAAACCCACCATTGCTGCTTTTCTTTTTAAAAATAAGTGGGGGCAAATTTGCATGTAAAAATTGCAAGTTTGAAAAAACTTATGGATGACTCTTGACTACCTGTACAAACTGAAGTCTTCGTAATTCCTGATGACTTCTGTGCATCATTCTTACACTGAAGTGAAGTCGTGCTCTTGCCATTCGACTTCACTTTTTTTAAATTTAAAAAAAAGAAGACGACATTGTATGGTGTACATATGGTTTTGTTTTAGAAGTCGTGTGAAGTCTACACATTCAATCCATGACCAGTTTATGAACAAATTTGTCTCACTTTTGTGAAAAAAACCCACCATTTTCTGCTGCTATTGTTTTCATTATAAAATAGGTTTAAGCTACTACCATACTACTTATACTAATGTTTTTCTTTTGGTGGTGCAGTATAGTGGGATGATGTTACTTGAGGAGATGGCTTCAATTTTGGTTACTCCATTCTTGCTTTTGTTTGTGGTCCCAGAGGTTATACATAATAATTTTCCCTATTTTCAATTGCAGAAGAATGGAATTATATCTTAATTTATACACCATTTAAGTATACTTTTTTTTTTTTTTTCCATTTCGCAGCGGGTTGATGATATCCTGCAGTTTATTGAAAATTTTACTGTATATGTTGAAGGTGTTGGTGATGTTTGCAGGTTGGCATGCACCTATGATTTCATCATTTAATAATGTCTTCTTCAGACTTCTTACATTAATTTCTCTAGGGCAAGCAAACCATATTAATTATGTTTTATCCTGTGATTTTACCAGCTTTAGTGTCTTCAATTTTCAAGAGTATGGAAACAGCAGCTATGGCTCTCCATTTAATGTGCCTCGTAGCCAGAGAAGTTCCCAAGGGAAGTTGGAGAAATCATTCTTGAGGTATTCAGTCATGAGATCGATCTTTTAGAAAGTTCCATTACAATGACGTTGATATATATATATATATATATATATATATATATATATATATATATATAAAGGAAAGCTTAAAAAGTTAATTATGATAATATTAAGTAGCAAAGGATAAGAAAGAGAGTAAGGCAGTTTTTAGTTCTCTCTGGAGGCTTAAAAGTTTTGTTTAACATTTGCTGTCATTGCAGCTTCCATAGTAGTTACCCTTTTTGGGAACCAGATGCTAAAGGAAAGCAGTTTCTACAAAATCTGAGAACATTCAGAGACAAAAAATTAGCAGACCATGTAAAAAGACATGGATTTGTTCCCCTCAAACCATGGAGAGATCACACTAACATGAGAAGCTATACAGACAGAAACATTTTTACATCCAGGGAAATGTCACATGGTACTTTTGTGACCGGCAATCACTTGGGTTCATTGTTGGTAACTGAATCCAGCAATCGAGACAATATTCCCTATCTTCTAGATTGGTACTACATTTCCCAACCTCGTTATGCAACTCCTAGACATGTTTCAACAAATCGTTTTGAAGTAACTCAGCATCATTCCCCAGATAGGATGCTTCCCATCTCGGAAGAAAACGAACATGATTATGACGAACACATGAACAAGTTTTGCAATGAACGTGCTGATTCCTATCTGGGTGCTTCCACATCTTCTTTCATCTTCTGGGAAAGCCTAATCGAGGATCCACATTCCACTGATGTGTCTCGCACTATCAAGAGTCGTTGGTGGGAGAGAAGTCAGCCTCGGAATGAAGATAGTCAGATAAGCTTTCTGGAACCACCAGATTTCAATCACCAAAGAACAGGCAATTACCACGATAGATTTTCCGACAGAGGGTCAGAAGATCAAGGTCAGGAAAACTTGTGTCAGGGTCCACATGATTCTACAAGTTTTTTGGAGCCACAAGATTTCAATCAACAAACAACATACTATTGTCATGATAAATTTTCTGATAAGGGATCAGAAGATCATGACGAGGAGCAATACCTGTTCGGGGGTGATTATCACGAGCTACCAAATATGGCAGAAGCAGATAATTTAGATGCAGGAGAATTGAATCTTCATTTTGGTGCGTCTTCCCCCAGAAAATCCCACTGTAAATTAAAGCCTGCAGCCAGCCTTGAGTAATGACAGTACCCTTCATTGTTTGTTTTTAGCTTTTTCTTGTTTCTGGAATGCAAGAGTTCCCATGTCTAATCATGATTTTCATTTCTGCATTATTTGTGTGGAAATGGAAACTATTCTTTGCTGTTAATAGACTGGTTGACATAGGACACCTCAGATGTCTATAATTTTTTTACATTAATTTATTATAATTCAAGTTAGCATTTCCTTGATAGTTAGAATAATTCTGTTCAAGATCTAAGTTTTTAATGGTATAGTTACAATATTTGATTATTACATCTAGCATTCATGTAAATTGCTATAATATTCTGTATAATTTTATTGTTTTATTTTCTTTGTTACTTTCTCCACCTACTAATTCCAAAAAAGAGTTCTCAAATGAACTTTACAATTTATCTCTAATTTACCATACAGTATAAGTGGGATTGAAAAAAAAAAACTATTTTCTCAATTGTTCTGAGCATTTCAATTGGGACATGTTTTTGTTTACTTTTATTATTGAAGTGATTGATATCACAATTCTTATACAAAAACTTTAGCACAATTTTGTCGGTTCTTAAAAATTGTGACATGGACGAAATATTTCTTATATAGTAATTTTTAATGGCGAGAATTTTTTAGTGTTGAAAAATAAATAAGAATTATACTTTGTTCAACGTATAAAATATGCCACAGGATTTTCTGCAGCATATACTATATACTATATAGTTTACATTTGTTTCGAGATGAAAAAAATGGATTAATTGAAAATTTAATAATAAGAATGTGATAATTTAAGCAAAATTTTATAATAATAAAAAAAATGGATTAATTGAAAATTTAATAATATGAATGTGATATTTTTGGTTTGGTCTTGATAATTCTATCATTTATTTCGTCCTCTTAAAAAATATGTCTCATTCAAAAAAGATTTTTGGTTTTGTCTCTCAATTAAATTTTGAAATAAAAAAATTAATTTAGATATTGGTGAATTTTGAGGTACATAATTGTCATTTATGAGATGTAATTTAATATTGTTACTTAATTTTCTGTCAATACATAAGTTATTCCCAAATACCACTAAAACATAAAAGCAAAATTTTAATAATAAATTAATAAGTACCAAACATTAAAATTTACTAATGTTTCGGTAGATATTTTTGGATTGAAAGGGCTAACCTTGATAATGTGACTCTGCTTCCTTCTGGTGCTGGATCTTCAAATACCTTCGCCGTCCGTTTCTCAAACCATCCGTCAAATTCCAATCTCCACCCGAGATGGGAGGTACCTGTAAAGACACTCCGACGATCAAGTTAGACGTCGGTAATGGAGGACCCTCAATCCTCAGCAAGTTGATGCTTAGAATGAGGAGAGGGTTATCGTAAATACGATAATACTCAGGGAGAAGAGTGTATGAGTGTGAGAGAATGTGAACGTACCTTGTTTGGAGTCCTTGGTTCTTTATTTATAGGCTTTGGATTGATATGAGATCAATAGAATATAAACAGAATAAAATATAAACAAACTTACCTGATATATCTCTGTTGGGATATTATTTGATACGTGATATATGATATTGTTCATTTATTCACATTTGTGACATGATGGGCCTCGAGCCCAATAAAGTTGGACCAGTTTGATAATTCGGCCTAGTTAATTGGTAAGCTGGATCGTTCGGTGCAACCGGCTGTTAAGGTGATGCGTCCGGCCGTCAGAGATATACTACCGTACATCATCCCCCCAAGTCCGAGGTTAAATGAAGGTGTTAGACCTTGTTTGACTGAAAGACTTTTATGAGTGTGATTGTCGTTCAGTGTGAAGGTCGTTCGTGTTGGATGTGTGCAAGCTCGGTAGTCAGACAGACCTGTTTGGTTTTGTGAGTGACTTGGAAACGACACAATTGTGTTGTCGTTTAACCTCGAAAGTGTAAGCAGTTTTTCCCGCGTTGGGGTAGTGGCAGAGTCGCCAAATAAGAGCCGTTAGATCCTGTATACCCAATGGTGCAGATGTCGTGACGGTTTCGTCAATTTCACGCTTTTAATAAAAGAAGATTTTGAAATGCACCGTCATTCAGTAGTTCTGCTTCATCTTCGTCTTCTCTCTTTGAAGGTTCTTGTTCTGCCCAAGTGTCTTCTTTCCAAACTGTGTCACGCTCCCGTTCTCAGGTAACAATGGCTTCCTTTTCCCCCGTTCATTCTTTATCTGATAGTGAGGATACGAAGCGTAGTGACTCACCGGTCGTTCAGCCGAGAGTTGTAGGGTCTGTTGAATCTCTTTTGAATGGGGATAGGGTTTTCGTTAGTGGGGGAGTCAGAGTCGAGAACCCGGAGCAAGGCTGTTCACCTTCTTCGGCAGAGTATGCGTGGGCATCTCGTGAGGTTGGTGACCAGGACACCATTTTTGTGAATAAGGAAATACTGTTAGGATGGGTGGAGAATAATTGTGTTCTTCGAACCCTAGGGTATAATGTTGCCCTAAAATTGATTGCCTGTAGGAAGGATGAGAGAGTCTTCCATGGGGAGGACGTTGCCGGAGGGAATTGCTTTTATTTTTATTTATGTTTACTCTATGACATGTACATTAGACTCCCGTTTACGATATTTCAAATGAAGGTTCTGCAATTTTTGAATGTAGCTCCTTCTCAATTGCACCCAAACAATTGGGGATATATCCAAGCGTTCGGTGTGTTGTGTCAGGCCTTGGGCATCGAACCAACGGCCAAAATATTCTTGTTTTTCTTCAAAAGTCGTCTTAATGCCAAGAAAGGCTGGGTCTCCTTAAGTTCCATGGCAAATAACGCCATTTTTAACTTAAGTTACTGGACCAAAACTCCTCGAACGTTAACTTCTTGGCCCCTAGAGGATATGACTGATGTTGAGAGGAGGAACTTGGATGATTCGGTCAAGCTACCTCGTCCATTTTCCTCAAGGAAAATAGTCAATTGCCTCAAGTACAACGACCTCGAGTCGAGGGTGTTTGGTAGGTTTCGTTACTGAACCTCTTTTTTCGCCTGGTTGAATATAATTTCATGTGTACTTGTGAAATTTTGCAGAAGTCATGGCACCAAAGAAGGATTGGTTTAGGCATTCTCGGGTCGCCAAAAAAGAGGTCGGTGCTACCACCGTTCGGTCTCCTGGGGCGTCTTCGAACCCTGCAAGGATCGTTTATGTGGAGGATGCCCCTCCTTCCCCTGAGCAGGTATTAACGCGCAAGAGGAAGGCCGTTAGGGTGGAAGGGGCGACTAGTGTGTCTGGAAAAGAGAAAACAGCAATCGAGACTGGTGAACCGGCTGAAGAACGGTCGTTACCCCTAGGAATGTGGGACCTCGGTTTCGATCTTAGGCATAAGATCGAGTTCAACTTCGACGCAGCTGAGGAGAAAGTGATGGCGTCCATGTCTGAGCAGCAGATGTCCGAGTATCTGCTTGATAATCTGTTACGTTGTGGAGCGGCAGCCTTCAAGATGGTATATGTGTCCAACAGGGGTGACGTCCTGAACGAAGTAGGTCGTCTCAAAAAACAACTTGAGGATGTCCAGGCCGCCCATGCTGGGTGTACAGAGAAAGCCAATGAAGCTGCCAAAGTAATCGAGGAGGGTAAAGCCCATGCCGAAAGGTTGCGCAGGATTAGCTTAGAGCTCCAGAACGAACGAGACGGGCTGCTCAAGGACATGGAAGCAGCAAGGAAGACTATCGCTAACTTAAGCGATATTCAGAAAGAGCGGGATGAACTGTTGAAGGAAAGGGACGAGCTCAAGCAAGAGGCGGTAGAGTGGAAGAATACCGAGGCAGAGATGATGGAGGCCATTCGCCAGGAGCACACCAAGGGCTTCAAGAAGGCGCTGAGACAGATGACTCATCTGGCCAAAGTTCCTCCAGAAGGCTTAGGTTTTGACATCGAACAAGACATGTACCAAGGCCAGATGGTTTCCATTGATTCAATTCCTGATGGTACTATACGGAGTACGGTGATTTGGCCGAGGAAGCGTTGACAGGAGAGGTAGGACAAGAAGAGATGGCCCCCAAAAATACTGATATTGTAACTTAGAATCTTCATGTTGTTTGGCTTTGAACAATGGCTTTTCTTTACATTTGTTTGTAATTTTCTGAATTTGATGTGTTTGGCTTTGACTTCTTTAAACCTGGTTTTTGTACGTAATGATATGCGTTATATCTTGCACATAATGTCTCATTGATGGATGACGCGACTAACTTAGAATAAGGTTGATGAAGATTGATTTGTATGTTGTATGGCGTTGTTTAAAGCCGAACGTTGTACATGATGCGTAGCTTCTAAAAGCCGATCGCTTAGTAGGAATAGTGTCGTCTGTTCGTAGTTAGACTTGTCGGTCTAAGGGACGTGTTGTCCCTTAGTGTATTGAGACTCGTTGGACTTCGGACTTTTAGATGGTTGTCCATAAGGCGTCAGGACGCGTTCGGTCTTGGCCTTGAGGCGTCTAGACGCGTTCGGTCTAGGCCTTGGTATGGATGGACGTGGTTGTC
>NC_028358.1:17179954-17181025 GCF_000741045.1 Vigna radiata var. radiata | reverse complement strand
GTCAGGACGCGTTCGGTCTTGGCCTTGAGGCGTCTAGACGCGTTCGGTCTAGGTCTTCGTATGGATGGACGTGGTTGTCCATAAGGCGTCAGGACACGTTCGGTCCTGGCCTTGAGGCGTCTAAACACGTTCGGTCTAGACCTTCGTATGGATGGACGTGGTTGTCCATAAGGCGTCAGGACACGTTCGGTCCTGGCCTTGAGGCGTCTAAACGCGTTTGGTCTAGGCCTTCGTATGGTTGGACGTGGTTGTCCATAAGGCGTCAGGACGCGTTCGGTCCTGGCCTTGTGTGTGTTTGACAAATATTACACAAGATATGGAACTGGAATACTTCATTGAAATAATTCTGAAAGAAAAAAATGTTCACGGAAGGACAATGAAAGAAAACATAATGAAACTCTAACTGTAATAGAATTTGAGGTGGGTGGCGTTCCATGTGTTAGGAACAACTTTCCTGTCCAGGTATTCCAATCGATATGCCCCATACTTCAAATCTTCACTAATTCGGAAAGGTCCTTCCCAGTTGTCAGCCAGCTTGCCGTGTGCTTTGTTTTTGCGTGCATCACCCCGTTTGCGCCAAACAAGATCTAAAACCTAAAACCGAATCGTTGGTCCCCGGCAACGGCGCCAAAATTTGATGGGTGTCGCCGCCCAATCAAATTTGATTGCATAATAGAAATGCAGCATAGACTAGGAAGTGACTCCTAGGTCGTCTCTCAAGGACCAACTGCGGTTCAGAATCAGGTCTAACACAGTGTGGGGGGGGTTTGAAATGTTGTTTGTGGATGCGGAAAAATTAAAATGAAATTAAAACAGTTAAAACGAAAATTCACGCTGGAACTAGGCAGCTCTGACCTTTGCTCAATGTTTTAACCATAACTTTTCCTACAGAACTCTAAATGAGATGAGGTTTTTTTTCCTGGAAAGTAGACTCAATTATCTTTCATTTGATATATAAAATGTAGCATTTGGAGCTCTGGTCAGGTTGCAGTTATTTTTTTAAGATCGAGTCCAGAGAGTGAAAATGCTAAACCAAATACTAGACTAAACAAATATCTAAGCACAGTTAAA
>NC_028358.1:17175552-17176849 GCF_000741045.1 Vigna radiata var. radiata | reverse complement strand
AAATAATAATGCAAATAATTAGCTCAAAATATTCAAATTAATTAAAATTAGAATTTCTGGCCAAATTAAGCACTATTAGCGAAAACGGGAAAATACCGGACAATTAAGCACAATTCCCTGATTAATTCTAGCACAATAAACTAAGTGAAGTCAAGAAAATATCGACTCATCACTTTGTTTTTGCGTGCATCACCCCGTTTGCGCCAAACAAGATCTCCTTCGGTGAAATTGCGGGGCTTGACTTTGGTGATATAGCGACTGGTTATCAGTCGTTTCTGAGCTTCATTCTTTATCAGGGCTATTTCTCGCCGTTCGGGTAGGGTGTCGAGGTTCATCCTCAGTTGTTCGGCGTTGAGGGTCATGTCTTGTATGCGTCGTCGAAGGGATGGTTCCCCCACTTCGACCGGTAACATGGCATCAGTACCATATGTGAGATTGAAGGGGGTCTCACCTGTAGACCCGTGTAGTGTACATCGGTAAGCCCAAAGTACTTCAGGCAACTCCTCGACCCACAAGCCTTTGGCTTGCCCTAGGCGCTTTTTTAATTCGGAGATTATGGCTTTGTTCGCCGCTTCGGCCTGCCCGTTCGTTTGGGGGTGCCCCACTGAACTTGTAACATGCTTGATATCCAGTCCCTTCAGAAAGTCTTCCAGCGTACGGTCTATGAATTGCCGACCGTTGTTGGTAATGATTTTTTGCGGTATGCCGAATCGGCATATCAAATGCCAGATAAAACTTTGTACCTTTCGGGCGCTGATTGTTGCAAGGGCTTCTGCCTCGATCCACTTGGTGAAGTAGTCGATTGCCACAAGTAGGTATTTGCATTGTCCTTTTGCGATCAGCAACGTGATGAAGGTTGAAAAACAGTTATTTTCATATGTCAATTTGGACCAAATTACACTCTTTACTACTCGGAATGAGCTTAGAATCAAGCAAAACTCAATAAATGAGTCTGGAGAGAGTCAAAATTTTTTTTTAGCGATTTTATGCTTATTTTGCATTGTTTTGTAGCTAATTTGAGAAAAGTAAGAATGAAGTTGAAGATACAGGTCGTTGACTCAAGAAAAGAGTAGAAAAACAAAGTTTAGAAGAGTCGACATACCGCCCAACGGCACACTTAAACCGTCGGGCGGTCCAGGATGAGGAGCAGACAGGACATTTGACGCTGAGGGAAACCGCTGGGCGGTGGCGGCAGGTTATGGGAAACCGCCGGGCAGCACACTTAAACCGCCCGACGGTGGCTCGCTGGACTTAGGCCTGTTTTTGACGCGCTCCTCACCTATAAATACCCCTATTA
>NC_028358.1:17167232-17172252 GCF_000741045.1 Vigna radiata var. radiata | reverse complement strand
ACCAGGAGAAATCACAAAGAGGCAAACAAGAAAAAAAGGGGGGAGGAAAATTTTAAGCCACCGCCGGGCGGTACCACTTTGCCGCCGGGCGGTGGCGGCGGACAAAAACCCGAGCTCTTTAAAAGCTAGGTATTTTCAAGACTTCCTCACTTTTTCTTGCCCCTTTGAGTCTCGCCAAGCGGTCTCCTTGCTTCCTTGCTCCAGATTTTCACTTCTTAGAGGGTTTTAGAGAGATTTCTATACACTTTCTCAACACCCATTCACAAAAAGGGTTTTGTTCTTGCCCATTTTTGGGTTTTTCTTGGTGGGAGTGTGTATTTATATTTTTTCCATCATCTTTTGAAGGAATTGTTGCTAGCATTCATATCTCCACTCAACTAAGTTGTAAAATTTCAATTGTTAAGTTCTTGATTTTGAAATTCTTGATGAGCATGTTTAGAATTAGGGAATTTAGGGCTTTGAGATTCTTTGCATAAACTGTTTTGGACCAATTAAACTGTTTAGAATTGAATTGCATGTTAGGAATTAGTAGTTGAGTGGAGATTAGGAGTGTTTTGTGAAAAATATTTTTGAAAACCCCCTCACCGTCGGGCGGTATGCCTCTGTCGCCGGGCGGTATTCAAGCTGGAAGCACACCGCCGGGCGGTAAGCCTCTGTACCGCCGGGCGGTATGCTGTGTTCTTGTGTTTTTTCTGTATTATGAATGGGGGGAAATCTGTGCACTCATTGTGAAAATTTTGCTGGAACTGAATACTTGTTGATGCATTAACTCCTGACAATAGATTTTTGTGGTTTGTGGCCTATTGTATTTGTTACAGAAATGGCTTCAGCATCGCGCCGGACAAGAAACACTGGAGGAAAAAGGAAGATGCCAGAGAGCTCGAGAGGATTTGACTCTCAAAGATTCCTTTCCAAGCAACATGAGGAACACTTTGCTACTGTACAAGAAAGGAGGTTGTTTATGGAGAGGAAGACCTCCTTTCTACCTGACTTGGTTCCTGAATTTGAGGGGGAGATTTTGAGGAGAGATTGGGAGAAATTAACTACTTACCCGGCACCTGCCAGTGTGGAGTTGGTGAAGGAGTTTTACACCAACGCGGTACCCGGAGGAGAAGTGGCTACTGGGAGATTTAGGAGCTTCGTGAGGGGGCATATTATTAGTTATGACCCCGATACCATTAACAACTTCTTGGGAACAGAGTGGCCAGGGGAGCGATGCCAGTATGCAACACATTCTGGTGTGCTTAATGATGTAGCTGACATTGAGGAGGTTGTGTGCCTTCTGATAATGACATATTTTACCATGATTTCAGTGATGAATCAAGAGAAATTGTCAACCCTTTCCTAACTTTTTACCTTGTAAATCCTTGTTTTCTTTTAGTTTGATTAAGTGGTTGCGTCCCAAGCTTTAATGAGATATTTTGTTCACTAATCCTTGCTTTTATGTGCTTAAGGTAATTGGAAGAAGTNNATGCATCAAAGGAAGGCACTGGAAACCAAGAAAAGCAAGAAAAGCAGCAAAAACGAAGAATCAGAATTCTNCTGAATCAGGCTNGAGCCCCCCCAGTTTTGGGGGGCTTGAGCGCCAGTGCATCAGCTCCTGAAGGTNGACTGTCGNGNGCCTGAGCGCCCCATTTTTGGGNGGCTTGAGCGCCAACTTTGCTGACATGGCAGATTTGCCCTATTTCACTTGGATGCANGAAGAACTTGCCATCTTTTGCTACCCAGGCACATTTCTCTCGNTTTGGAGGTCTTGGAGGCGAGTTGGGAGCTNTGGNAACAATCCTTCTTCATCCTTGGGTCTTCTTTCTTCTTCCATTTCCACCATTGTTGTAAGCTTGAGCTCTCCATTCATGGAGAGCTAGTTTCATTATTGTTGGGGGATTGATGTAACCACTAAACTCTTATGTNAAGCATTTTGTTTTGAATGAATATATACCTCTTTCATTGATTGTTAGTGTTTAATTCCTTCTCTTAATGCTTGTTGTGAAGTTGCTACCCATGACATGATTTTAGGGTTTACTTGATATTGGGAAATGTTGGGTAAATCNTGACTTGGGTTAAACACCTAAAGGAAATANCATCTAGGGNTAGAACTANGACCTTTGGATGTCTTAAAATCTNATTTCTTAATGCNGAAATAATCATTAGGTTTTCTAAGGGATTGGAGTCTAATGAGGAAGTCTAGGCTCTTTCTACCAAGGGATTGGGGTTTGAGTAAATTAGTAGATTGACATTGACATTTTAATGAAGAGGAAGTGATTTTCTATGCATAAGAGTGAAGTAGGTGAAATCATACCCCCAAGAATATCATTCCATTTCATTTCTAATCTCTGCATTTCAAAGTGTTTGAGTGCTTAAGATCACTTTTATCATTTACGTTTTATAATTACTTTAATTGCACTAAAACTCAAATTATGGAAACATTCTTTAGTCTAGGTTAGTTAGAAATTATACAATTGTCTAGTGCAACGAGTCTCTTGGGAAACGATATCCGGTCTTACCGGTTTTATTACTTGAAACGATTTGGTCGACTTGCCAAAGTCTTAACACCTTCCGGGTAGACACTTTCAGACTAACGCTAGCGGTGCGCCGGTGAGCATTTGACGGTTGGATATGACACCATTAGCCAGATACTGGATGGCGTTCACACATTCCAACATCCAACCGTGCTCTCATATCTCAGATATCACGATTCACAGGGTTCGTCTCATTTTCTGCTTAATAAGACAAATGGAGGTAAATGTCGGCCAAATCATTGCCGACGAGATTAGGAGCTGTGCTATGACTATTAGTAGCAGGATGCCATTGGGGCACCCATCTTTGATCACTTTTCTGTGCCAGTAGGCTGGGGTGAACACTGCAGTTCCCCCATTTGAGAGACTCAGGAATGCCATTGATGCGGCATATTTCCACCAGTTTTGTGTTGTTGCTGGAGCAGTATGTGCAGCGGGGGCAACACCCCGGAGGCGGCGTAGGAGAGCCACTGCTTAGCAGGAGCAGGTGCCCGATGAGGAACCAGCTCAGCACGCGGAGCCCTTCCAGATGAGGGACATGTATATGTCCATGATGGAGGCTCGGATGGAGGCCCTTCACAGAGGGCAGGTGACGACAGCTGAAATGATCATTGGATTATATGACCATCCACCAGCACACAGGTGGACCATGGATGAGTTTCATACAGCAGTGGCATGGCCTGAGCAGCAAGCGCATAGTAGTGGTTTTGGAGCAGCTGGAGCTCCTAACGTTGAGGAGGAGAACTTTGAGGACGCAGATGATGAGAGTCAGGAGGACTCCGATGATAGCATGGGCTGATAGCAGACATCTACTGAGGGATGTCTATAGACAGGACTTAGTTTTTCTTTCTTTTACTTTTGTTTTCTTTCTTTTATTTGTTTTACTTTATTTTGTTTCTTTTTAAAATTCATAGGATAGGTTGAATTTTTATTTTGGTGTGTACTCTTGGCTTTACTACTTGTTTTGAAAATGTTGGACCACCTGATGTGCTTGATGAATCTACTTGATGATTATTTGATGTGGAAGAGAAGTGAGTTGTAATGCATGATAATATCCAGGAAATAGATGTGATGAATTTATGATTGTGGTCATGATGCTAAGCAGGGTGTATGAATGAATTTTGTGTGAGGAAGCATGTGTGTGAGATTTTGAGCTCCAGAGTTTTTATTGTTGCATGTATTGTTCACAGGAAAACATGGATGATATTGCCTTAATCTTGATGATCGATTGAATTGCATGTAATTGTCATATGATCAAGGCCATTTTTGAAAACCCTTCTCTAGCCAAATTTTCACCCAAAGTGCTTGAAAATATTTTACCCTTTTTGAACCTTAGCCTTAAACAGTTTTGTGAACCCTTGTCTTGTAAATCTTTACCTTGAGTTGGGATGAGCTTAATTGTATGCGATGAAAAGGTTCAAGTTTGGGGTTGTACGGGGGAAAGTTGAAAAAAGCAAGTAAAAGGCATTGAGCTCAGTTGTTGTGAAAAGAGAAAAATTCATGAGAAAAAGAAAAGAAAAGAAGAAAAGNATGAAGATGAGCTCAATGAAAAAGAAGAGAAAAAGGAAGAAGTTGGGAATGAGAGATATTGGTGAGAGAGTAATGCTTAAATGTTGAATACTTTGTTAGCTCTCTTGACTCAAGGATTTTGCATTCTGGAAAAACCAATTCTTTCTTGTTAGCCCAACCTCATTACAAGCCTTGGAAAAGTCCTTTTGATGGCATTTGCATGTAAAAATGTTGATTGTTTAAGATGAATGGCAATTTTGTTTTATGAGACTTGTGAATAATTGAGAGTTGGAGTGTCACCTTAAACACTTGAGTGATTGAGTGAAACACTTGCTTGGTATGTTTTGTTAATTTTCATAAGTACATTTTTGCTTAGTGGATTGATCATTCATAGTATATAACATCTATTGTGCAATCTCTGGGTTGAAAGCATGCATGCATCTTATCTTGGATTTCACTGAGGATATTGAATTGGGTGGTTTTGTCATGTACCTTAGGATTGTTGAGGCATTGGATGAAACAGTATAAAGCCAAGTTTTGTTTTGTGTGATTGTTTTGTTTTGTTTTGCTTGAGGACAAATTACACCCTTTGCTACTCGGAATGAGCTTAGAATAGAGCAAAACTCAATAAATGAGTCTGGAGAGAGTCAAAAGTTGTTTTTAGCGATTTTATGCTTATTTTGCATTGTTTTATAGCTAATTTGAGAAAAGTAACAATGGAGTTGAAGATACAGGTCGTTGACTCAAGAAAAGAGCAGAAAAATGAAGTTTTGAAGAGTCGACATACCGCCTAGCGGCACACTTAAACCGCCGGGCGGTCCAGGACGAGGAGCAGACAGGACATTTGACGCTGAGGGAAACCGCCGGGCAGTGGCGATTGCCGTCGGGCGGTGGCGGCAGGTTATGGGAAACCGCCGGGCGGCACACTTAAACCGCCCGGCGGTGGCTCGCTGGACTTGGGCCTATTTTTGACGCGCTCCTCACCTATAAATACC
>NC_028358.1:17141569-17166707 GCF_000741045.1 Vigna radiata var. radiata | reverse complement strand
GGGAAAACAATGTAATCTTTTGATACTCTCTCTTATTGAAACTATTGATTATTTCTATGGTCTCCATATGTTTTGATTGATTATTGTTGGGTTATCATCTGTGCTTAAGGCCTTTATCGTTTAACTCATTCGGTATATTGATGTTTGTCGTTATTGATATGGGGAGATACAGTAATGACATGAACTNGTGAGTAATCTCTTGATTTTGCAATACCACCTAGGGATAGGGGTAGGACGATCAATTTTGCTAACTTCTGTTTATAATGCGGTATTAATTACTAGGGGAGGCTAGGGATAGCAAGCCGGGAGTTAATATTAGGCCCTTTTCGCCGAGGGATCGAGTTAAGGGGAGGCTAAGAAAGTCGCATAACAATTGAATCAATCAACTAATAATCAAGGGTAGTATGTAAGAGAGAGTGGAATAGATGAAATTGTTAGTACCCAACAACATCCATTCATCCATTGTTTTCGTTTGTCAATTGAATCGACTTTATTTTTGCATGTTAATATTTTTGTTCTCAAATCCAATTTATTAATTTTTATTTCTCAAGTCTTATTATTTTAATTCACGTGAACGAGGAAGCCATACGAGTCTCTTGGGAAAATGATACTTGGTCTTACCATTTATATTACTTGTACGATTTGGTACACTTGCCAATTTGTCAACACAAGGGTCCGGCAATATCCATTCCCCATTGAGCAAAGGGCCATGGAGAGATGATGCCCAACAGTTCGGATGGAGGAATCCGAGTGTCGTGTACGTGGGACTGGCAAGAGATGCATTTTTGCACGAACTCTTTGCAACCTTGTTCAATTGTGGGCCAATAGAAGCCCGCTCGTAGTATCTTGGCTCTAAGCGTTCTTTTCCCCGAGTGAGAGCCATAAATGCCGTGATGTAGTTCCTGCATAACGTACTTGGCTTCTTCGTTGGACAAGCACTTCAACAAAGGAGTAGTGTACCCACATCGGTAGAGGTCATCTCCGATAAATGTAAAACGGGCGATTCATTTGGAATCAGTTGCGTTTACTCGTGCACCTTGTTGTTGTTGAATCATCAACTATATTATGTCTTGCCGCCAATCAGCTTTGGAAGGAATGACACTGGTGGAGCATGTTTCTAACAGAGGCTTTTCTAGCGTGGTTTTGATTACTGAAGTGAGTTGAGACTTTCCTCGGGCATGCATCAATTTGGAAAGTAAATCCGCTCGGGAATTTTGTGCCCTGGGTACATGAGTAATTTTGAAAGTGGAAAACAATTTGATAAGATCACTGACCTTATGATAGTAGCGTAGTAAGTGATTGTCCTTGACCTGAAAGGTTCCATTAATGTGCCCGACGACCAGTTGGGAGTCCATTCGGCATTATAGGTGTTCAATGTCCAGCTCGACGGCTAAGAGTAGTCCGCTGATTAGTGCTTCGTATTCTGCCTGATTATTACTGAGCTGAAATGTGAAGGAGATCGCTTGCTCAACAAGTAGACCGTTCGGTCCCTCCAGTACAATGCCGGCTCCTCCTCCTCTTTTGTCTGAGGATCTGTCTAAGTTTAGATTCCATGTGGGAGATTCCGCCGTCGGGGGTAGTTCTGCCGCGAAGTCAGCCAAATGCTGGCCCTTGATGGAGCCCTGTGGTTCGAAGCGTAACCCGAATTCGGATAGTTCGATGGACCAGGAGACCATCCTTCCCGCTAAATCCGGTTTCCTGAGGATCCTGACGATCGGATGGTTTGTTCGGATAATAACTTAGTGGCTCTGAAAGTATGGTCGGAGCCATCGTGCCGCTTTTAGTAGGGCCAATGCTACCTTCTCCACTTGAGAGTATCGCTC
Source organism: Vigna radiata var. radiata (assembly GCF_000741045.1). NCBI lineage: Eukaryota > Viridiplantae > Streptophyta > Magnoliopsida > Fabales > Fabaceae > Vigna > Vigna radiata. The sequence goes on along the minus strand of NC_028358.1, from coordinate 17,164,884 downwards.
CTTGGCCCCCTACAAGGTTCTGCTAATAAAGTATATCAACTTAAAGGCTGGTGCTTCCTGGATGAGGGCTGCACCTACCGAATGACTGGATGTGGACATATATAGTTGTAAGTCGAACCCTTCGGTTGGACGGGCCATGATGGTTGGATTGGTCAATATATTTTTGACCGCAGACAAGGTCGCCTCACAACGATCATCCCAATGTCGGGGTACATTTTTCTTCATATTGTTGAGTATCGATTTGATATGGTCCGAGAGTCTCAGTATAAACTGTGATAAAGCGGTGAGGCGTCCGACCAGGCATTGGACCTCTTTCAACTTGGTTGGACTTCTCATCTCCAAGATTGCTCAGCACTTGTCGGGGTTGGCCTCAATTCCTCGACTTGTCAACATAAAGCCTAGAAATTTACCGGCTGACACCCCGAACGTACACTTTGACGGATTCAAGCGCAAATCATATTGTTTAAGTTGGTGGAAGACCTCGGCTAGGTCCTTCAAGTGTTGTTGGTGGGAATAGCTTCTTACCACCATGTCGTCTACGTAGACCTACATGCACCGCCCAATTTGATTGTGGAAGATTTTATCCATGAGGCACTGATAAGTCGCGCCTACGTTTTTCAAGCCGAATGGCATTACCTCGTAGCAATAGTTGGCTTGTTCAGTTATGAAAGCCGTGTTGTCCTGGTCTGGAGCATACATCGGGATCTGGTTGTATCCGGAGTATGCTTCTAAAAAGCTTAGGACTGTGTGCCCAGAGGCACCGTCTACCAGTCAGTCAATGCTGGGAAGGGGATAGTTGTCTTTGGGACAAGCTTTGTTAAGATCGGTAAAATCGACGGACATTCGCCACTGACTGTTTGCTTTTTTCACCATGACCATGTTTGCCAACCAAGTGGTGTATGTTATCTCCCGGATGAATCCGGCCTTGACTAGTTTGTCCACTTCATTCTGTACGGCCACCCTTTTTTCGGTGCCGAGTCTTCTCTTCTTCTGTGCTATCGGTCGGGCCTCTCGAAATATTGATAGCTTGTGGGTGATGACGCTGGGATGAATCCCTGGCATATCTGAGGCGTTCCAAGCAAAAAGGTCGTTATTGGACCTCAGCAATGTGGTTAGGTCGCTCTCCTCGATCGGAGTGAGATCGGCCCCTATGTTGGGTGTTTGTTCAGCATTCTTGCCCAGGACGAACGATTTAATCTCTCCTTGGGGTTGAATTCGATCGTCTGTGTTGGTCCTGGGGTCCAGGTCGACCAGAATAGCTTTAGGCCGTTTCTCTTTTTTGTAAGTTGTGGCTTCCAAGGCAGCGGCGTAACACTGCCGGGCGGTTTTCTGATCTGCACGAATGGTGCATATGGCCCTGCTTTCCGATGGGAATTTCATTGTCAAATGGGGAGTCGACACGATTGCCCCAAAAGGGTTTAGGTAGGGACGCCCCAAAAGAGCGTTATATGAGGCCTTTGCTTCCACCAGCAGGAAGCGTACACGGAGTTCTTTGGCCTTGCCACCGGTGCCCAATTGGGTCCTCAGGTCGAGGTATCCCCGTGTGTCCACACGTTCACCTGCGAATCCGATGATTTGTTCATGAAAGGGTGTGATCGCATCCTCTGTCAGCTCCATCTTCTGGAAAGTTGTCCAGTATAGGATGTTAACTGAACTTCCTTGGTCTATCAAGACTTTGCTCACATCATACTGCGCTATTCGGGCAGTAATGACCATAGGATCATCCTGTTCCGGGTCCGGGCCATGAAAATCCCTATCGGTAAAGGTGATATCCGGCATTGATAAGGGATTTTGAGTTAACGAGTGGACACTTCGCAGGTTCCGCAAGTGTCTTTTGCAGGCCGAGGATGAGGCTTTGCCCCCGCCAAAACCTCTTGAGATTGTGTCAATTCGGCCCCTCGGGGTCGTATCTCGTTTTCCAGATCTGCTTCTTGAGCGCTCGTGGGAGCGTTCGGTCTTTTAGCGTGGAGGTTCCGGGCTTCGTCGTGTCTTTTTGGGCGAACGTCCTCGTTGACTCGCTTCTACTTTGACAAACTCTCGCAGATATCCGACACAAATTAATCTTTCGATCTCGTCCTTAAGGCCTTGACAGCCTTCTGTGGAATGCCCTCGGTTGTCATGAAACCGACAGGTTTTAGATTCATCTGCACCCCTGGGTGAGTGTCGTTTGCGAACGGTGATCAGGTTGGTTTGGAGGGCTTTTTTGAACATTTTCTCCCTCGGGACAGTGAGGCGCGCGTAGTGGTCGTAGCGGGGACCGAGCGGCACTGGAGGGTCTCCTCGTGGAGGCTTTCAATTACGGCCCTTGTCCCGCGGTCGTTGGTCCTCGCGTTTAGCTTCAGCTACGGGGGCATCAACCTTCTTGCGGAAGTGTCTCTGATCTTCCATCTTGATGAACTTGGTCATCTTTTCCTGTAATTCCTCCATCGTGTTCAGTAATTCAGCATATAGGCTTTCCGAAACGTATCCCGATTTTAGACAGTTGGGCAGATTGCTGATGATGAATTCATGGGTGACGCCTTTTACTCTCCTTGCTGCCTCAGAATACCTGCGCATGAACGTTCTTAAGGGTTCGTCTCTCCCTTGTTTGAGACATCATCTCCCTCCGGTTGGCCGCATACTGCTTTTTAAATAGAATGGTGACAGTACGAAAACTGTCAATAGAGTTGGGAGGAAGAGTGTAATACCATTCTAGAGCTTCACCTTTTAGGGACAGGGAGAAAGCTCTGCACTTGACCGGATCACTTTTGGAGTAGAAGGCCATGGAGTCGACGAAATTCCGGAGATGGTGTTCGGGGTCTGTGGTTCCGTCGAACTTCTCTATCTGAGGAGGAGGCCGATCGGGCATCGGGGCCTGCATGACGGCCTGTGTGAAGGGTAACAGTTCTGGCGAGGGAGGAGGGCGACTGTTGGGGTTGTCATCATGGTGACCGTCGTTACAGCTGCTGTTATGGCCATCGTTGTGGCCGTCCTTGTGGCCATCGTTGTGGCCGCCAGTACGGCTGTTGTCCTCTGTCATCTCCGTACGCTTTTCTTTGAGTTGGGCAATTTCTTCAGCTAGTTTCTGGTGTGCCTCCTGTTGTTGACAAATAATCCGGGTTTGTTCCTCCAGTTGAGTTTGGAGTTCCCTTATGAGTTCTCTGGGATCGATATCGTCCATGCTTCTGGTGGTCACCATAGGGAGTCTTCACTTTCGGCCCCACGGTGGGCGCCAAAATTTTTCGGTAGATATTTTTGGGATCGAAAGGGCTAACCTTGATGACGTGACTCTCCTTCCTTCTGGTGCTGGATCTTCAAATACCTGCGTCGTCCGTTCCTCAAACCGTTCGTCAAATTCCAATCTCTACCCGAGATGGGGGTACCTGTAAAGGCACTCCGACGATCAAGTTAGACGTCGGTAATGGAGGACCCTCAATCCTTAGCAAGTTGATGCTTAGAATGAGGAGAGGATTATCGTAAATACGATAATACTCAGGGAGAAGAGTATATGAGTGTGAGAGAATGTGAACGTATCTTGTTTGGAGTCCTTGGTTCTTTATTTATAGGCTTTGGATTGATATGAGATCAATAGAATATAAACAGAATAAAATATAAACAAACTTATCTGATATATCACTGTTGGGATATTATTTGATACGTGATATATGATATTGTTCATTTATTCACATTTGTGACATGATGGGCCTCGAGCCCAATAAAGTTGGACCAGTTTGATAATTCGGCCTAGTTAATTAGTAAACTGGACCGTTCGATGCAACCGGCCGTTAAGGTGATGCGTCCGGCGTGAGAGATATACTACCGTGCAACTAATTTTAAGTAAAATATAATTTAAGTCTTTAAATTTCCAACGCATTCGGGCAAAGGCGTTAAGTTTGATACTACATTATTGAGATAAAACGACGGCGTTTGCAACTCTTTCTTCTCGCTTCGTTTCCTTTTAGTCTCGTTTTCTCTATTCTTTTCAATGGAGGGTTTTACGAAGGTTTAACCCAAACTTGAAGTGATCGAGAAAGCTCCACAATTCACCAACATGAGAAAACTTTGGCATTCGCTTTCTCTCCTCGCTCGTCGGAGGTCAATTTCTTCCTTCTCCAAATCGTACTCTTGCGATGCACCCTTCAACCGCTGCACCAAAACCCACGAGTTACTCATCCAACCCAACAAGTTTGTCACCACCCCATTTCGAACCATGGGCACCCTCGTTCAGAAAACATCTCCAATCCCCTCTAGGCAGCGCAAAATCATGAAAAATTCGCAGCTTGAGGAGACTTTTGAGTCCGCAGAAACCACCGAGGAAATGCTCAAGGCGTTCGGTAACATGGAAGAAGTTTTCGACGAGAGAGAACTTGGTTTGGCTTCTTTGAAAATTGGCCTTAAACTTGAACACGAAGGTGAGGATCCTGAGAAAGCTCTTTCCTTTGCTAACAGAGCTTTGAAAGCTTTGGATAAAGATAATTCCAACCCTTCTCTACCTGTTGCCATGTGTTTGCAGTTGTTGGGGTCTGTTAATTTTAGGTTGAAAAGGTTTAGTGATAGTTTAGGGTACCTTAATAGGGCCAATAGGGTATTGGGTAGGTTGCAGAATGAGGGTCTTGGTGTTGATGATGTTAGGCCCGTGCTGCATGCTGTGCAGCTTGAATTGGCCAATGTTAAGAATGCCATGGGAAGGAGGGAGGAGGCTCTTGAGAATCTTAGGAAGTGTTTGGAGATTAAGGAGATGACTTTTGAAAAGGATAGTGGGGAGTTGGGTAAGGCCAACCGTGACTTGGCTGAGGCTTATGTCGCGGTTTTGAACTTCAAGGAGGCGCTTCCTTACTGTTTGAAGGCGTTGGACATTCATGAGAAGGTGTTGGGGCAGAACTCAGTGGAGGTTGCACATGATAGGAAGCTTCTTGGGATTGTGTATAGCGGGTTGGAGGAGCACGAGAAGGCGCTGGAGCAGAATGTTTTGGCCCAGAGAATTTTGAAGAATTGGAATCTCAATGCAGATTTGTTGCGCGCTGAGATTGATGCTGCAAATATGATGATTGCTCTGGGGAGGTATGATGAGGCCGTTGGTACTTTGAACGGTGTTGTGCATCAGACGGAGAAGGATAGTGAGACTCGAGCACTTGTGCTTGTGTCAATGGCGAAAGCACTGTGTAATCAAGAGAAGTTTGCGGAGTGCAAGAGGTGTTTGGAGGTTTCCCTTGGGATTCTTGACAAAAGAGAACGGATTTCACCTGTGGAAGTAGCTGAGGCATACTCGGAGATATCAATGCAGTATGAAACCATGAATGAGTTTGAAACTGCGATTTTGTTGCTGAAGAGAACACTAGCTTTGCTTGAGAAGCAGCCACAAGAGCAGCACTCGGAGGGGAGTGTTTCTGCAAGAATAGGTTGGTTACTGTTGTTGACAGGTAAGGTGCAGAAGGCTATTCCTTATTTAGAAAGTGCTGCTGAAAGATTGAAAGATAGCTTTGGTCCCAAGCATTTTGGAGTGGGTTATATCTACAACAACTTGGGCGCAGCGTATTTAGAGTTGGATAGACCCCAGTCAGCAGCACAAATGTTTGCAGTAGCAAAGGATATCATGGATGTATCTCTTGGTCCACATCATGCAGATACAATTGAGGCATGCCAAAATCTTTCAAAGGCTTATGGCGAAATGGGAAGGTATGAATGGTTTTATTGTTTTGATTTCATATGTTGATATCATTTCTCTTTATTTGTTGATTATAAGAACAATTTGTTCTTTGTACACTTATTATGGTTGTTATAATAGGTTCAGAATGGGTTAAGTAGGTTTTATTAAAAAACTGTTTTTAGGTAGTACCTATATTTACCTATTATTTGTCTTTTACACTTCACTTTCCAATCAGCGTGTGACATATCTATTGTCGATAGATATGATCACCTAAGGAAGACATTTTTAAGCTCTGTTCTCTATTTCTTTATTTTCTGAAGTTGGTATTAGACTCTATCCTTACAAGATTTGTTGGACCTATTATGCCTCCTGCTATCAGATAATTCACAAACACCTAGTTTCATACTTGAGATGACCAGTCCTTGGCATGAGACCATGTGTTGAAGATCTTATATCAATTAGATGCATGACTAAATTATAGTATATAGGTGAATGCAAACTTTATCTTACAAACCGTTTTGCAAGGTTGAGTGAACTTTAAGTCCCCTTTCTAAGAATATTATATGATGTAGTATGTCTTATGGTATCTTCTCTGGTCTATCTAAACTCTAAACATACTTCTTTTGAGCATATACCCATTACTGTGCTATCCAGATTCCATAAGAACTACTGTTTGGGACTGGTGAAATTCCTGGATGTCTGAATTCTCAAGCATTCTTCTTTAATGATTTATTACAGAGAAGTGTTTGTGATGATTAATAAGTCTTCTTGTATTTTCACATTATGTTTATTGACTGCTTCCTTATAAGAATTGTGCAGGGCTCATAGTCCTTTAATTTGTGTCTGGCACTCACCCTGTTATTTTTCATCAAACTAGATTCTATACTTTATTGCATCTTCAAATGAATTAATTTGTAACCACTATCCTGTGTTTTATACTTAGCATAGGGATTTCTGATTTGCGGCTACTGCATAGAGTTCTATTCTTCAAATATGGGATAGAATGTAATTGAGTTGAAAGATGATATCCTCGAGGTTGGATCTTGAATGAAAGGGATTATGTCCTTAGGAAATGCTGCAAATGTGGACACCGTATAAGTTTTGCTTCTGTTTTGAACTTTCAGCCTAACACATTTCATGATTGAGTTTGGTCAGTTTGAGCTCCATTGCCAATGTTATTTTGTTAACAGTCTACAAAATTTTATTTTTGAAGTTGTTATATAATGATCCTATACAGGGAATGTACGCTGGAATTATATCTATGTGGTGCAATTGATTTTGTTTGATGAGCACACATTGGATGGAGATAGAACATTAGTGCCTGTAGGGGAATCTATGTTTACCACCATCTCTGCATGTGCTATTCCATATTTCTGCTTGTAAATACAAAATGTCATGTTAAAAGATTGGCAAGTTAATTTCTTTTGGTAAGCTACCTTTTATGCATAAAGTTTCTTGGGTGATTCAGTTGTATTTTGCTGTTTATTAAATTTAAACCAAACCCGGACTCCAGTTTAAGGTTCTTTCACATAGATTAAGAACAATAAATATACCACTTTTTGAAACAATTTATAAAAATAGTCTAACTTTTTCAATAATTGCATTATTTTAATGGAGATAGAGAAAATAATTAACTTAATGACAAATTAGGATGAACCTTTTATTCTTAAGAATTTTTTAAATTGTCAGAATTGCAGACGGAGTAATATGATTTTAGCTGTCCTACCTGATTACCTAAGACGCTTGAAATTGTTTAGTTTTGTTCATTCATGGATATATTTTACCTATTTCTCATTATAGGGAACTGATATTGTATATATAGAATAGGAATTGAGAGGAATATGTGATTATATTTGAACTTAGTTTATCTTATTTCTCAGCTTATCAACTTAGTTTATCTTAGTTCTCAGCTTATCTAGTAGTGATATTAAATGTGTTAAGAAGTAGATTTATGTTTAACTCAATTCTATAAAACCGGTTTGTAAGATGAGGTTTTACATCTAGTTATATATTCTAAATTGGTCTTATTTCTAGTTGATATGGGACTTTCAACAAAATATAACAATACCCTCATATTAGGTGAATGGAATGCACAAGCATGTTCCTGTAACTAATTTTTCTCTGTTGTTCCTATGGGGTATCTGATACAGCATACATATCTGACCAAAGGGTTAAGTTCATACTTTCCTAAACAGCTGATTCTTGGAATTGCAGTTATGTCCTTGCAATTGAATTTCAACAGCGAGCAATTGATGCTTGGGAAAGCCACGGAGCAAGTGCAGAAGATGAACTTAGAGAAGCTCACCGGCTTCTTGAACAATTGAAGAAAAAGGCCCATGGTCCCTCTGCAAATGAGCTTCCTATGAAGGCTTTGCCGTTAGGGAAAACACCTGCAATAACCAGGGACTCCAAGCTGGAATCATGACAAATCGTCAGCTGTTTTATTGTAATGAACTTCTATGATATTCGTATCTGTTTACCAGTTTTGAGGCTTCCTCACAGATTTGTGGGGTAATTACTGAAATTAATTAGTAGTTATACCCCAATCATATATATATATATATTGGATTTGCCATTATACGATTTAGATTTTATTTTTCTTTTAAATTCTAAGTCAGTATTCAGTTGTATGTCACTATTAATATGGAAATTCCTCTTCAAATAATGTACTTCCATCCCTAGTTGTTTTATAATGTTGCTACTGTTCATGAGTTATATTGGTTTTAGTTTGGAGTGAAGTTAAATTTGAACTGATGGTATGTAGATGGATTGATTTGATTTGGAGTTTGAATATTTTTGTATTGATATGTTGATTAATTCAAGTTTTTATTATGATAAAAAAAATATATCGACATTTTAAAAGTTTTTATTATATTGGTTGTTTTATATACTTTTTATTTTTATTTCAGTCTAGAGTGAAAATATCTGTTCTTGAAATAATTATGTTTTTTTCTATAGTTATATTACTTCATAATTTTTTTCTTTCTTTCTAAAATATGATAAAATGTTATATAATAAACATGGTAAAGTTAATATATTTGGTAATACCCCATAAACTATAAAAAGATATAAAAGGATGAAAGTACAATTCAAATATTCAGTCTTAAAATGTATTAATTTAGAGATAAAATTATCAAAATATGTCTGTTGTTTTGAATAGTTTAATTTACAGAATCAAATTGTTGTGATGAATACCCTTTTAGAAGGAACTAACTAGAATCACTTGCATTTAGAATATTGATTCCCATTTCTTCTAAATTGCTGAGTTGCTCAGTGGTTTCAACTTTCAGACGAGGACGATCTTAACATAGAATATGCACGAAGGATACACTAAAATGGATGAAATATTAAAAATCAATAGGGTGTTTTATTTTTTACTCATTGTGTTATAAATGACCACTATTTTAAAATGGAGGAAGCATTAAATAATGAAGAACAATATGGACAGTGACGTTTCTGGAGATTGTTTATAGCTCTCTTAGAAGGTAAGTTTTGCAGATTGTGAATAAGTAATTCCAAAACCTATTGTAAATGGCAAAGCTTCAGGTAACCATGAGTACTATTTAGTTATTTTGTATCAGTATCCTTATAACAGTACAATTGCAGTTTTTTTATTATTGGCTGATAGTCTCTGGTATAAATCAGCTACCTGCAACATTCCTGAAAAGTTGTGACAACACAAAAGATCACTAACGACTAGCCACGGGGAGATAGTGGTTAGGAACTATGAAGGGACAAGGAAAGATGCTGAATACCAAACTAAACCTCATTTAATGCTGTATCATGCAGTTGGTTTCTGTTCATATGATTGCAATGAGGCAAAAAGGTAGTATTAGTGATAATTTTCACAAAAGACATTTCTCATGCTGCTACTTATGGTTGCTCATTGCCTGGGACCCTATACTCTCTGGCTTCCAATAAATAGCTTCTACTTATACACATGTTTGCTTGTTCTACCCCCATACACATTCTCCGGACCCAAATACAATACTCTCAAATAAAATAAAGTAAATGGAATAATGAGCATCATAGCATCCAGAAAAGAAGGACCCGGAATTATAATTCCCAAGTACTACTGTACCCAGTGAAAAGAATGAGTATGAAAGTGATACACTGCTAACAATCATTTACATTCATCTCAGAGTAAAACCAAACTTTAGTAAAGGAAAATACCCACGCCTTGCAATTTAAGCAAGGTACTAATTACTAATCCTAAAGGCAAAGCTTTTTTACTTTTCTTTTTCACAACAATTCCACTGTCAGACTCACTAAGTCACTATCATTGCAAAAGTCACTCTACACAAACCATTTGCTTCTGCCAATTTTCACCACTGAGATCCAAAGATCTTTGCTTCATTTGGATGATGAGTAAGCCAACCCAAACTTAAAGATCTCCATGTTGATGACTGAAAGTAGAAAAAGACACAAACTCCAATTCTGATGCAAGAACAACATATTTTTATAACTGCAACTAGGTTTTGTCCAAACAAAAGAGATGAAAAAAATGAAAATCTTCTCACACTAAACATCATTCTCCAGAGGAAGAACTGCATTTTTGGATCCCTTTCCATAACAAAATGGGAAGAATGCTCTTCTACATCTGCTGTTATAGTACTCACTGGCACCAGCCTCATTCTGATGCCTGTTTTGTTGTATTATGACTTGAGCATCCAAATAAGTTTGTCTATCATGTGCTGAATCCATTGAGAAAGATCTTCTAATTGGCTGAATGAGAAATTGGTCATCTTTCTTTCTGATATCAATACACTCATCTCCCATGATGGAAACATGGTGGCACTTCCTTGGTTTCAAGTGCTCCACCTTCCTTGTAGAGTGATTTCTATGTGTCAAGCTTCCCCTTGAGTCATTCCTCTCTTGTTGCACCTGTGGAAGCACTGCTCCAGGCTCTCCCCCCAGTTCGATAACCACAAAATCTTCATCACTACCCATATTGGAGAGCAACTGAGAATCCTGAGGAGAAGAACTTGGAGCTATGATATGATCCAATGGACAGTGTGTGTTGCCTGAAATGCTTGATCTGCAAAGGGGGCAATTGGAATTGGCCTGAAGCCACACGTCAATGCAGTCCAAATGAAAGGCATGGTTGCAATTGGGAAGAACTTTTAGCACATCATGTTCCTTAAACTCAGCCAAACAAACCACACAGCCATACACACTTTGATCCTCACCTTCTTCTCCTTTTATGAACTGAAAAGTTGGGATTTCTCTGATGACAGACTCATCAAGCCCTCGGTTCCACATAGCAGGAGAGAATGCTATGAAGGGATCCTCATTGTGTCGAATTCTCAGGAGGGAAATCCATCTCATTGGGTTAACTTGACGCCAATTTGAGCAGTATTTGGTTAAGAAAGTGAAGTAGCTGAGGAGCAACAAAACAGTGGCTAAGATACTGAGCACAACAATGACAAATATTGGAAAAGCATAGTCTGAGGAAGAAGGTTGTGGTTGGTGTTGAAGTGTTTCAGCCAGGGCTTTAATGGGTGGGAGAGCTTCATATCCAAGTTTGTTGTTGTAGGAGTGATTCTTGTTCAGTGCCATAAGCAAAGATGTGAATAAGAGATGGGGAATGACTGCATAAATAGGTTTGACTAATGTGGTTACCTTTTTTTATTTGGTTGAATGTAGTTTAGGATCAAAGATTAATTTCATCTGTTAATCTTGTCACACCATATTGATATAAGTAAAGAAAAAAAGTATTGTTGTTAAAGGTAAAAAAGTCATGCTAGCAAGTGAACTACATAAATAAGAGAAATGATAACATTATAAAAGTGTATATTATGAGTCAAAGAAGAGTTGAGGAAAGTGTAAAAGCTATAAAAGAAGAAATGGATTAGTTGTAAGTAGCAGGCTAAGACGCATTTGGGGATTACTCAGAAGGAAAAGAAACAAGTTGTGACATGAAGAGAGGCACGAGGGGTCAATATTTCTAGCATGTTTTAGTCTCCTTTCAATGGGTTACTTACTCTTGGAGGTTTCTCTTTTCTCTTGTATCAATCTCACTTGTCAGATCACATCTCATACGTGTCTTTAATGGCCCTACCACATCAAAGATAATCAACTCACATTTATCTTTTATTACCTGAACTAAATGAAAAGTTATGACACATCATGCATAGGAATTCTCTTATGTAACTACAGTTCTAGGGGGACAAACTTTTCACTACATCTTTGTTTGGATTCAACGTTCAGACACTGCAAAATATTGTGTTATGGCTTAATCATACATTATTACATTTATTAGGAACAACTTCACACTGTCAATGGCTTTCACACTCTTGTAATGATGAGATAATATCTGATTGAGTGGTAAGATTTGTAGTAATAACAGTCCCTTACTTTCAAATTACTTTTATTACCCTCTCAAATCATTATCATTTTAACACAAGCAATTTGGTTTTCTTTTTTGCCTTCAATTTAATATGGGATGGCCCAGCCAAACAAAAGTCTGGTGGCCTAGGAAACATCTTCAGATAATTTTCTAAGCCTTATACAAAAATATTATATTATTTTAGGTATCAAATATCAATCGTGGACCCAAAATAATCGGAGATATCACTGATTTACTACCGAACATAAAAAACAGACTTTTAAAATTAGATAGCCGGCAAATGATTCTCTGAAATAATAAAGAATAAATCATACTAAGAGTTTACACGTTAGGTCTTAGAATATACCCTTCATTGGTTAATCAATCGTTAAGACTATGAAGTAGGACTAATTTAATTAAATAACATTCATATTAAAAATTGACTTGCTAATTTTTCGTTTCAAAGCATTTTCATCATGTAGAGTCAAAAGGATTTAGAAATTCACGACATTTATTTTTCTTGTTCATCTTCAAACATCAATGCCCCAATCCATTTTTGGCTTTAGTCTCACTGGTGAAACAGAACCAAAACTACTGAAATTAGATGGATAAACTTCTTTCAAGCCGATTCAATCATGAATCTCTCCCTGGAAACTACATATTCCCACCAGAATTAAGACCAGGAGACCTCAAAATCCCCTTTGGCAGCAACATTTCTGTGATTGATCTCAGTGAAGCAGAAAATGGTGATAGAACCAACACAATTCAGAAAATTATCAAGGCTTCTGAGGAGTTTGGATTCTTCCAGGTTCTGATAATGATCACTTTTTTTTTTTTTTTATTACTACTATAATATTATTTTTTGGTAAACATTAAGATTTCTCCTATGCAGAAGCTAAACATTTATAGACTATTCAACATGTTATATGGCAATGTTTAACAGAAAGTTATGTATGATTAGAGCAGGTAATCAATCATGGAATTTCCGAGAATGTAATGAACGAAGCAAGAAGTGTTTTCAAAGAGTTATTTGATATGCCAGCAGAGGAAAAGCAGAAACTGTGTTCAGATGATCCTTCCAAGACATGCAAGATGTTCACCAGCAGTGTCAATTATGCAACTGAAAAGGTTCATCTGTGGAGAGACAATTTAAGGCACCCATGTCATCCTTTGGAACAGTGGCAACACCTCTGGCCTGAAAATCCAACTAGATACAGGTAAATGAAAGTGGGTAATTATAAAAGTTGTACCTTTCCATTTGAAATAAATAAATAAAAAAAAGGAAGAAAAACTCTTTTGACTTGTTCAGATGAAAAACTGTCTTATCTTATTTGAGTTGTAGAATTGCTTTTGCTGCATTAAACTTAAAAAGTTCTATTCAATCAACTAGTTAATAGTATATATAGGATTGTTTCAAACAAGTGGAGTTCAAGTGCTAAATATATAGTTGTGTAAATATTTAAATGATTTGTCTTCCATAGTAGTCTTGTTCATCTTTAGCAGAGAGTGTGTTGGGTCGTTTTCAGTTGAAGTGAAGAAATTGGCTTCTAGGATCTTGAGTTTGATAAGTGAAGGGCTTGGTCTAGAATGTGGATATTTTGAGAACGATCTTACTGGGTCTGTGCTTCTTTCAATTAATCATTATCCACCATGCCCTGAACCAAGTTTGGCACTGGGAATAACTAAGCACTCAGATCCTAATCTCATAACCATTTTACTCCAAGATCATGTATGTGGCCTTCAAGTGCTCAAGGATGGAAACTGGATCGCAGTTGAACCTATTCCCAATGCATTTGTCATAAACGTAGGCTACCAGTTGCAGGTATATTTCTCTTAATCCATCAAACACTTTCATCAAGAAAATTTGAGATGTGATTGTTGGGAATAATTTATGTATATATCAGTTTAAGTTGCAAATGGATAAAAATGACAAGGTTGTTATTTTCAAGTAGCAATTTCTTTCATTAAACTTGATGTTGAAAATTTTTTGTTGATTGGAATATAGGTAATAAGTAATGGAAAGTTAATAAGTGCTGAGCACCGTGCTGTGACAAATTCACATGATACACGTACTTCTGCTGCTTTCTTCGTTGCTCCTACAGATGAATGTGTCGTAGAGCCAGCAGAAGGTCTCACCGATGAACATCACCCTCCAATTTTTAAGGCTTTCAAGTACAAGGATTTCAACTCTCACTACTTTGCCAAATATGCTGATACTGACATAGTGCTGAAATCATTTGCAGCACAAAAGGGTTAAGTGAAATGTGGAAAAGGTAAAGGTATATTGAATGATGTAATAAAGGGAAACTTCAATTTGGCATCTTTCTCATTATTATTGCCTTTGCTTAATAGTTGAAAAAAAATCCTTCATGAAATAAATTTGAAGTTCCTCAGTTTGCTATACTAAGAATTTCTCCATTTTCAAACACTGTATTCCACTTTGTGCAGATTTATACAAGCAAAATATTAACATTATTGATGAATATACTTAATCATGTGATATTCAGTGCTATTAAGTACTATACCCCACCAGTAATATATTTGGAAGCCTACCTTTCAATTGCTAATTAAAGAAAGAATTTAACTAAAATACATAGATAATGTTATAATAATTATTTTAGAAACTATATATACTTAAAATATTTTCTAATTGATTGCAATGTATACGAAATTCAACACGCACAGGAAATAAAGATAGATCTTTATACCAAATTGTAAAAGCGATCTAATAATGCTAAGGTATGTAAATAATGATGTGAAGATGTGCCATACTACTGCAATATGTCACAACCGTTGATGCATTTGAATTAAACGAGTGATTGTATTAGCGATTTCTTTGAGGCTTAGATAAACATCTCAAAAAGCAAAAATTTTTCTCAGATAGCATAATTTGACTTTTTTTTTTTTTTTTCAAAATGCACACTGTGCATGAATAACACTTTTTTGAGATTATGCTATCTGGTTATGGTTAGTCAAGAATATCTTTAGATTGTTTTAAATTATTATTCTTGATTAACACTTTTTAATTAGATATTTTTTATTATTATTAGAAAATAAATCATATTCTGAAATTATTGAGAGAATATATTGTTATTATTATACGTGATTTGCGGTAATAATGTTACATTATTATAGAATAATTACAATAATAATGTTACATTATTATAGAATATTTATAGGGATAAAATAGTATAATTATAGATTCTCCCTCTTGTATATATTTCTCATATTTTATTCAAAATTAACAAGACAATTTTTTTTTTCTGTTTTCTTTCTTTACATGGCATCAGAGAAGGTTTTATGATCCTTTTCTACTTTGTCTTTGTTGCCGCTGGTTGCCGCCGCCATTGGCGGCCCCCTAAAAGTCTCTTTTTCAACCTGTGCTTTTATACTTCAATGGGCAATCTCTGGTTTTTGTCTCGCATCTGTTCGGTGTTGCCATCCGGCCACCATCTCCGGCCACTGTCGCCGGCCACCATCGCCGACCACTTTTGCAGCCATCATCTCCGCCACTTGTGCCACCGATGCACCAACACCTAGTCCTACCTCTATTGCTTCCGCTATCTTCTTCTCTATTCTGAAGGCCTCCCTTATGTTCAGGGCAATTAAGTCCCTTGAAGTTTTGTTGCTACTCAGGGCAGTGAAGTCCCTGAAGGTTTATTATTGTTTGCCTTTGCAGGATAGTTGTTTCCTGAAGGCCTCCCATATGTTCAGGGCAGTTAACTCCCTTGAAGGTTTGTTACTGTTTAGGGAGATTAAGTCCCTACAGGTTTGTGGCTGTTAGCCTTTTAATTTCAGCCACTACAGGGTAGTGTAGTTCCTCCAGGTCTGTTGTTGTTTACCTTTGGAGGACAAATGTTTCCTGAAGACTTGTTGTTGTTTAGGGTAGTTAAGTTCCTTGAAGTTTTGTTGTTGTTTAGGGTGATTAAGTCCCTACAGGTTTGTGGCTATTAGCCTTTTAATTCCAGTTGCTGCAGGATAGTGTAGTCCATGCAGGTCTGTTGTTGTTTGCCCTTGCAGTTTGTTGCTGCAGGCCCTTCATTTGTTCTTTCAATTTGTTGTTCATCAATAGTGGCAAATAATGGAAATGACGGCGCACCGATGACACTCTTGAAGACAAATTACATATTTCAACTTGAGTTTATGTATTCCAATCTTTGTCCATACAATTTGTATGCTCCAACTTGAAGGGGAGTGTTAGAAAATAAATCATATCCCAAGATTATTGAGAGAATATATTGTTATTATTATAGGTGATTTACAGTAATAATGTTACATTATTATAGAATAATTACAGTAATAATGTTACATTATTATAGAATANTTACAGTAATAATGTTACATTATTATAGAATAATTACAGTAATAATGTTACATTATTATAGAATATTTATAGGGATAAAATAACAGAATTATAGATTCTCTCTCTTGTATATATTTCTCATATTTTATTCAAAATTAACAAGACAGTTTTTTCCCTATTTTCTTTCTTTACAATTATCCTTAGATTATTTTATCTTTAGATTGTTTCGGTGTAGATTTTTGTAGGACCGAGAGACTAACCTGTTGTGACGTGGCTTTACCGCTTTCTGATACTTGAACTGGATTTTCCGCTTGTGTGCTTCTAGTATGGGCCGCCTGCACTCCTTCAGTCTGGGCCTTTCAGTGATCTTCTTGTTTTGACCGTTCGGTCGCCTTCCTGGTGGAGAGTGGGAGGTACCTGCAAAAGGCACTCCGACGCCTAAGTTATGCATGTATTGAAGAGTCTCGGCTCTTGATTAAATATTTTTTTGAAGGGTTTTCACTATTTGAGTATTTGAGAGTATGAGTTGACTGTGAGTAGAACGCAATTAGAAGGTACTTGGTTGATGGACCTGACCTTGTATTTATAAGTTGTCTCATGGACCTTAAACTGACATAATCCCAATAAAATATAAACAAAATAAAATATAAACAGACTTACCTAAAAATTTGGTTAGTTGCTAAATATCTTTAATTAGATATTCTTGATTATCCTTAGATTATTTTATCTTCTGCTTATCAATATCTTTAATCAGGTATTCATTTAGATATTCTTGATTATATACCATACATATGCCCCCCAAGTCTGAGTTAATCGTTCGGCTTTAGCGATGATTAACTATAGGACTTATGAGTTTGGAGGAGGCTATGTTTACTGTACTAAGGAGTGTGCTAAATTAAGCCGATTGGTTGATGACAAGATGCTAGTGGAGTTCTTTTTTGGAACCTTTTCTAGACTAAATAATGGCTGATGAGAGTTCTTTTTTAGAACTTTTTCTTGCAAGGCCGAATTGTCGGATACCTTTGAGTCTGAGTGGTTGAATACCTGTTGTTAACACCCTGGCAAGTGTACCAAATCGTATCAAGTAAGTCCAGATCGTTTCCCAAGGGACTCTTAGGCCTTATCTTTCATGTAAATTGATTGCATAAGACTTGAAAGAAGAATAATTTTGTAGTGTTAATGCAAAACTAAATCTAAACATTCAAATGCAAATTGAATCAATTGGCAAATAAAAGATATGAATGAATGGAGTTGTTGGGGTTTACAATTTCATCCTTATCCACACCCTCTTATATCTACTATTCTTGTTAAATTCACTTTATTATCAATGTCATGCAACTTTCTAAATTACTCTAAACCTGATTCCTCGGCGAAGAAAGCCTATTACTAATTACTAGTTTACCATTTCTAGTCTCCCTAGTAATTACTAATGCATTAATTTCAGAAGCTTAAAGCAATTGACCGCCCTACTCCTATTCCTAGGTAGTATTTCATAACCAAGAGAATTCTTATCAGTTCTAGATTTCTCTGTACGTTCCCGTATCAAAAAATCAAATATCATATCATCGTATGAGTTAAATGATATATGCATTAACCTCAGAGAAGAAAACCCAAACAATTGATAATACAAGCATATGAATAAAATAAGAATTTCAATATAAGAGAGTTTCAAAAGGATTACATTGTTCCCCAACAACAAAGGGTTTAGTTCACCATAGACATGGTGAAATTAGATAAAATTAATGGAAAAATGAAAGAGTAAACCCTAGATTCGGTAATTTGGAGCTCTCGCATCCAAAAAGCCGCCTCCGAAGAGTGTACAAGGTACTTAGATGTCTTCCATTGCCAAAAAATTACCCTAAGGGTCGCACTGGGTCTATTTATAACGCAGAAAAGTAATAGAATTTCGGCCCAGGCCCATCATTTAGGAGCTCAACGCTCATTTTGTTGAAAAACAGGTAGGCTTCGTTTTACACCAAGAGGGGGGGGGGGGGTTGAATTGGTGTTTGTTCAAAAACAAAATCTTTTCGCAATCTTTATATAAAAGTGCAAAACTTTTTGATCTTTCTTGAATTGCAAGTAATGAAAATTCAATGCAGCGAAAAAACGTAGTTGACTGTTAAACAAACAAAGTCGACTGGAAATAAAGAGTGCAGGGATAGAGAAAATCAAACACTGGTTTTTATACTGGTTTGGCCAACAATGCCTACATCCAATGTCCTTCCAACCCAGGAAGCAAATGCACTATAATGATTGCGGTTTTTACAACAAAGAATTTATAGAAGCACAACGCAAAAATATAAATCTCCCCTCTAACCCAAAACCAAAATATATCTGCACAACAAAACCAGAATTGTAGCAATAATCCCCTCTTCTACAATCTGAACCCACGTCGAACAATCCTCAACGTGTAACCAACACTCTTCACAGGATGTCAAGCCTATCACAGCAGACTTCACAGGTTGCCAAGCCTTCAATCAACACAACAATCTTCCTAAGATGCCAAACCTTCAAAGATCAATCAAGAAGCACCTTCCTCGTGTAGGTTATGATCAAGCAGTCAACACAATTGACTTCTTGCTTTGAATCTCTCTCAAGAAAGATCACCACCGTCTTCTTGGAGAATTCTTGGAGCTGTTAAAACTGAGAATTCAATTTGAAACATGAAAAAATGAAAATGTCAGATCATCAAAAGTCTTAGAACAACTCGTGTTCTGTCTATTTATAGTTTTCTGTTAAACAAATTGTTTCTCAGTCGAATAGCCTACTAATACAGTCAATTGTATTAAAACAGTTATAACAGACAATCAACATATAGACTCTCAGTCAACAAAATTCAATGCACATTTATTACAGTTGACCAAGTCATCAATGCTTAACTAACTTTTGAAAAATATAGCCGTTGGAGCGTGTAAGCATAATAGAATTCCAAATTGATCAATAACACAGTCGAATATGCAATCTACAATGTCGACTGACACATGTAAAAACACTTTGAAATTCTTTTCAACTCAAAATATCACATAGCATAGGTTCACAAAATTTGTACAAACATTTTAGCATAGTCAAATCCATTATAGGTGTATTCGACTGGACTAGAACTTTGTCACAACAAATATAAGTTCATAAAGGTGCTTGTGATCTTTTACTTTCAGAAATGTGAAATAAAATGTTTTCAATAAATCAGTTCATATTTCACATATTCATACAAGCATGTTCTACAAATATATCACTCAATCAATCATACGAACATACACCACAGTACATCAAAACATGTTCAGCATATATGACAGTTTATTCAGAATACGAACATGTAATGCAACAACATGTGTATTGTTATTAAGCATTGTGTTGTCATCATCAAAAACTAGTTTGATATAGAGTTTGTGTGTTGTCAACAATCTCAACACATTTTACCGCTCAGCGGTAGCCTCCATAATCGTAGGACGCTCAGCGGTGGATCCTGGCGCTCAGCGATGAGTTTCAGAATCGCAGGACGCTTAGTGTCATCACTCAGGCGTGAAACAGTGGCTTCCTCCTCGAAGCTGGTGCTCAGCACTGGAATTGGCGCTGAGCGGTGAACCTTACTCTTCTTTGTATCTTTTCTCATCCTTTCTTGGGTCTAACTCCTCCCTTCTTCACTTCCATCCTTCAATTCTCATCAAATCCTACCAAAACAATGTAAAGACAAGCATAATATCTCTAAAACCAGTTTTGACTCTCTTGAAACCAAACTAAAGTGTTTTGCATGATTCTAAGCTCATTCTAAGCCATAAAGGGTGTGATTTGATATCAATTTCAAGTATATAAATAACGCTTTTTAGACCGTTATCACCTGTGAGGTTGAATGACCGAAGAACTGAGGCCGAATGGTCGAGCACCTGTGAGGCCGAATGGTTGAGCACCTGTGAGGCCGAATGGCCGAACACTTGTAAGGCTGAATGACCGAACACCTGTAAAGCTGAATGGCCGAGTACCTGTGAAGCCAAATGGCTAAATACTTGTGAGGCTGAATGACCGAGTATCTGTAAAGCCGAATGGATGAGTACCTGCAAAGCCGAATGACTGAATACTTATGAGTGAGCATTCATCGGGGGAATGCCTTTGTTGTTCACATGATAGTCCCTGGGGGACCGTCTTTGATTTATAGTCCATGGGGGACTATTCTTGATTTATAGTCCATGGGGGACTGTCTTTGATTTATAGTCCATGGGGGACTGTCTTTGATTTATAGTCCATGGGGGACTGTCTTTGATTTATAGTCCATGGGGGAATGTCTTTGATTTATAGTCCATGAGGGACTCTCTTTGATTTATAGTCCGTGGGGGACTGTCTTTGATTTATAGTCCATAGGGGACTGTCTTTGATTTATAGTCCATGGGGGACTGCCTTTGATTTATAGTCTTGTGACCTGCAAGATACATAATATAAAAAATATAGGTGAGACTGTTCGGTCTTTGGTTGAATGTTTGAAGAATCCATATTAGGATGTTTCTTTTGAGATTGTTGACAACACAATATCTATATCAACCTGCTTTTTGATGATGACAACACACTGCTTAATAACACACACATGTTGTTGTGTTACATGTTTTTATGCTTATTGATTTGTATACTTGTTGAACATGTGTATGTGATAAGTGGCTGTGTGAATGCATACTTATTGTACTTGTACTCGTTACATCATTTCTGGATGCATTGCACATATTTTGAAAGATGAAAACCACAAGCACTTTTGTGAACTTATAACTGTGTGACAAAGCTGCAATAAAGTCGACTCCAATATTAATTGAATCGATTGTACTAAAGTCTTTGTATAGATTTTGAGAATCAGTGCTTTGTGAGATTTTGAGAAGAAAAGAATTTCAAATTGTTCTTACATGTCGAAGTCGACTATGTGTGCCACACATTTGACTATATCTGTTGTTTGATTTGAAATTCTTTTATGCTCATGTACAATAACGACTATATTTTCAAAAGTTAGTTGAGCATTAATAGTTGGTCAACTATATTAAATGAGAATTTATTTTTGGTTGACTGGATGCTACTTGGTTGACAAACTGTTATAACTGTCGAACTTAGTCGAATGTATTAGTAGCATATTTGACTATGAGAAACTCTGAAAAACAAAATTCTATAAATTGACAGATCATGAAGTTGTTCTAAGACTTTTGATGATTTGACATTTTCATATTCTGTTTTAGATAGATTTCTCCGTGATTGAGAGCTCCAAGAATTCTTCAAGAAGACTGTGGTGATCGTTCCTGAAAGACATTCCAAGGGAAATCTGTTGTGCGCTTATTGATTGATCATTATCTGCACATTGAAGGTGTACCTGGTTTGATAAAGAAGTTATTCTAGCTTGGCATCCGTGAAGTTTGCTGCATTGGACCTGTTGTATTATAGGGGTTAGACTCGTGGAGTCTTGTTCACGTTGAGGATTGTTTGACGTGGTGTTACAGATTGTAGGAGAGGGGATTCTTGTTGCAAGTTTGGTTTTGTTGTTGTAGCTATATTTTTGTTAGAGGGTTAAAGAGGAGATTTATATTTTTGAGGTGGAGGTCTTCTATAAATTCCTTGTTGTAAAAACCTTGACCATTATAGTGCATTTGCTTCCTGGGTTGGAAGGACAATGGATGTAGGCATTGTTGGCCGAACCAATATAAAAACTAGTGTTTAGATTTCTCTATTCCTTCTCTTTTACATTTAGTCAATTGTAATATCTGCGTAGTCAATTATGATATTCTGCTGCACTTATTTTTCATTACTTGCAATTCAAGAAAGACTTGTAAAGTTTTCAACTTTGTGTGAAAGATTTTTTAAAGACTCTGATTTTGAAAACTCACCAAATCACCCCCCTCTTAGTGTAAATTGAAGCCTACCTGATTCTCAACAATTGGCACCAGAGTTGGTTTTCATAAAATATTTGAAAAACTAGTCGACTCTATTTTTCAATAAGTCGACTATAAACCTGAGGATGACTTCCTTTTTTCAAAGTTTTGGTGAAGGTGCTTCAACAAACAGACCACCTCTGTTTGCTGGTGAAAATTATCCATTTTGGAAAATTCGAATGCACATCTTTCTTGAATCTGTAGATAAAGGAATTTGGGATGCAACCTTGAATGGTCCTTATGTGCCTACTATAACTATTGATAAAGAAACTGTTATTAAACCTTTTACTGAATGGACTGCTGATGAAAATAGAAAAGCTCAGTATGATGTTAAGGCTAGAAATATTATTGCCTTTACACTAACAGTTGACGAATTTTTCAGGATATCTCAATGCAAGACTGCAAAGGAAATGTGGGATGTCTTAGAGGTAACTCATGATGGCATGTATGAAGTGAAAAGAGCAAGAAAGAACTCCCTGATACAAGAATATGAAATGTTCAGAATGAAGGCTGGAGAAACCATATATGATGTACAAAAAATATTCACTCATATTGTAAATAATCTCATGGCTCTCGGGAAAGCTTTTGATAAAGAAGAAATCAACATCAAGATCTTGAAAAGTATGAACAGAAATTGGCAACCAAAAGTCACAACAATCTCTAAATCCAAGGATTTTACAACTATGAACATGGCCACCTTGTTTGGCAAGCTACGCGAACACGAATTGGAACTTAGTAGATTAAAGGATGAAGAGGAGATTGAAGAGAAGAAATCCATTGCTCTGAAGGCTACAAGTAAGAACAACTCAAAAGTTGAACATTCAGATGTAGAGATGGATGAGAAAGAATTGATGACCTTGATGGTAAGGAATTTTAGTCGACTTATACATAATGATAGTCAATTGACTAACCATGTAGGTCAAGATAAAAAGAAAAGCTTCAGTACATATATTGTACAGTGTTATGAATGTGGAAAGGAAGGGAACATCAAGCCTGACTGTCCAGAATTGAAGCCTAAGCTAAAAGGCAAGAAAAGATTTCCTCAAGGCAGAAATATGAAAAAAAGGAGCATACATTGCTTGGGAGAATATGTTAACGGATTGGCAAGCATACCAAATCGTATCAATTAATAATAAATGGTAAGTCCAAGTATCGTTTTCCCAAGAG
>NC_028358.1:17133056-17141514 GCF_000741045.1 Vigna radiata var. radiata | reverse complement strand
GATTCTATTGACGAGAAGAAAACAATGGATGAATGGAGTTGTTGGGGGTTTACAATTTCATCTTATCCTCTCTCTCTTATTTACTCCTCTTGATTTATTTGCTTGATTAACTAATTGTTATGCAACTTTCTTGGCCTACCCTTAACCCGATCCCTCGGTGAAAAGAGCCTATTACTAGTTACTGGCTTGCTATCCCTAGCCTCCCTAGCAACTAATAAAGCATTATAGAGCAGAAGTGAAAAACAATTGATCGTCCTACCCCTATCCCTAGGTGGTATTGCTTAATCAAGGAATTACTCACCAGTTCATGACATTATTGTACGTCCCGTATCAATAAAGACAAACAACAGTTATCGAATGAGTTAAACGATAAAAGCCTTAAGCACAAATGAGAACCCAACAACTAATAATCAACGCATATGAAAATCATATAAATAAACAAGAGTTTCAATAAAAGAGAGTATCAAAAGATTACATTGTTTCCCCCAACAACAATAGGGTTTAGTTCACCATTGTCATGGTGAATCTAGATGAAAAATTGATGAAGAATGGAAAAGCAAATCCTAGATAAGATGAAAAGGAGCCTAAGCATCCAAGAGATCCTCTGCAGAAAGTGAATCTAGGTCTGGTTGCCCCCTTCTGTCAAAAAGAATGCATCTACTCTCGCAATAGGGTTATTTATAAGTGAGGAGCGCAACAGAAAACAAGCCCAAGCCCAGCAGACAACCGCCCAACGTCACACTTGTTCCATCCGGCGGTTTCCCTCAAGCCGCGCTACCGCCCAACGACAGGGGTCTACCGCCCGACGGTTTGCCTCTAATCGCAAATTTACCCAGCACCCACGCCAGGTGCCTACTGCTTGCACTGGACCACCCGACGGTGTAATTTGCCGTTGGGCGGTACGTCGACTCTTCATTTCTTCATTTTTCTTCCCCTTTCTTGAGTCTACGACCTTTATCTTTAACTCCATTCTTCACTTTCTCAAAAAAGCTACAAAACAATGCAAAACAAGCATAATATCGCTAAAAGTAGCATTTGACTCTCTACAGACTCATTTATTGAGTTTTGCTTGATTCTAAGCTCATTCTAAGCAGTAAAGGGAGTAATTTGGTCTAAAATAACATATGAAAATAACTGTTTTTCAACCTTCATCACCACCCCAAACTTAGAGCTTTGCTTGTCCTCAAGCAAACAAAACAAAACAGCAAACAAAACAGAGTTTGGCTTTATACTATTTCATCCAATGATTCAACACTCCTAAAGTACATGACAGACACTACTCAATCCCAAATCTTTAGTTAAATCAAATTAAGATGAATGCATGCTTTCAATCCAGAGATTGTACAACAGATGTTACACATTATGAATGACCAATCCACTAAGCAACAATGCACTCATGAAAATTAGCAATTCATACCAAGCAAGTGTTTCACTCAATCACTCAAGTGTTTAGGGTGACACTCCAACTCTCTATCATTCACAAGTCAATAGAAATAAAATTGCCATTCATCTCAAACAATCAACATCTTTACATGAAAATGCCATCAAAAGGACTTTTCCAAGGCTTGTAATGAGGTTAGGCTAACAAGAAGAATTGGTTTTTCTGGAATGCAAAATCCTTGAGTTAAGAGAACTATAATAGTATTCATTATTTAAGCACAACTCTCTTCCTCACCAATCTCACTCATTCCCAACTTCTTTCCTTTTTTTTTTCATTGAGCTCATCTTCATGCATTTTCTTTTCTTTTATTTTTATCATGCATTTCTCTTTTTCAACAATTGAGCTCAATGTTTCTTAAAAGCTTTCCAATTTCCCCCATGCAACCCCAAACTTGAACCTTTTCATCACATACAGTTAAGCTCACCCCAACTCAAGGTAAAGAATTTCAAGACAAGGGTTCACATCATGTTTAAGGATAAGGTTAAAAAAAAAGGGTATAATATTTCCAAGCAGTTTGGGTGAAAATTTGGCTGGAGAAGGGTTTCCAAAAATGGCCTTGATCATTTGACATTCACATGCAATTCCTTCAATCATCGAGATTAAGGCAATATCATTCATGCTTTCCAGTGAACAATACATACAACAATGAAAACTCTAGAGCTCAATACCTCACACAACATGCTTTCTCACACAAGATTCATTCATACACCCTGCTTAGCATCATAACCACAATCATAATTCATCACCCATCTGTTTCATAGAATATCAGCATGCAATGCAGCTCAATTATCATCCACATCAAATCATCATCAAATAGTCTCATCATGAAAATTATTCAGTCAAACATTTTTAGAAAAAGTGTTCAAGCCAAGAATGCACACTGAAATTAAAATTCAACCTATTCTAGAAAGGTTTAATACCTATTTTGGTCCCTCCTTTGGGAGGGTTTGTTCTAAGTGGTCCCTCCTTTTTTCAAAAGTTTACTTAAGTCCTACCTTTTGCAAAAACTGTTCAAAGTGGTCCTTTTTGCTAACGGCGTTAAGTTCCTTAACAGCAGAGCTGCCAGGTGTGTAATATCTGATTATGTGGCATTGTTAATTGTTTTAAAAAATCTATATAATTGTGACGTGTAAATTATATTAATTAGGGTAAAATAAAGAAAAGAATTAGGGGTAATTAGGGTGAGAAGATGAAAACGCCACTGATAGAAAGGAAACAGAGGAACGAGGTTTTATTTCTGTATATCAGAGGAAAAGCCTAACAAGACGCAGAAGGTTACAATACATAAAAACCAGAAAGGTGTTGCCTCCCCGTGATTCTATCAAGAAAGAGTTCTAAGATCCTCTTTAGGAATAACAATGATTTTTCTTTCAACTGTACAAAAATACTGTAATTGGTTCTATCAGAACCAAAACCTGAGTTCAAGCAATGAATTTCTTGCATAGTCCTAGACACAGGTTCCTCTCACCCTTTACCCTCTTCATCCAACGCCGATGGAAGAAACCCATCGTTTCCGCCCAAACCCGTTTGGAGGACAGAGTACGAGACCCCCACTTTGACAAACTTATGACTCACCTCAACAAACTCTACCTTGTCCTCGAAATCCACCACCTCATGCCCACACGCAAGCGCGCTCCCTTCGTCTCCCTCACCCTAATGTCCCGCTGGAGAAACATCCTCGGACTCAATGTCCCTGTGGGCTCCTTCCTCCACAATACCCTAATTCCTTTCTTTATTTTACCCTAATTAATATAATTTACACGTCACAATTATATAGATTTTGTAAAACAATTAACAATGCCACATAATCAGATGTTACACACCTGGCAGCTCTATCGTTAGGGAACTTAACGCCGTTAGCAAAAAGGACCACTTTGAACAGTTTTTGCAAAAGGTAGGACTTAAGTGAACTTTTGAAAAAAAGAGGGACCACTTTGAACAAACCCTCCCAAAAGAGGGACCAAAATAGGTATTAAACCTTCTAGAAATTAAGAAAAAAAAACAAAAGTGAAAGAGAGAAAACTAGGTTGCCTCCTAGTAGCGCTTGTTTAATGTCACGAGCCTAACCCAAACCTCATGGGTCCACCAACATCATGATTGAGGTGAATTTCTCCACCTCTCCTCCCACATAGTATTTGAGCCTTTAGCCATTCACTATCCAGCTCCATTGCTGATCATCATCTTTTCGAAGATTCTAATTCCACTGCTCCACTTGGGAATACACGTTTTATCACAAAAGGTCCCGACCATTTTGAATAATAGAACCAAATCCCTTGGATGAAAAGTTCTCTTAATCAGCTTCTTGTCATGATAAAATTTCACCTTATCTTTGTAAGTCTTGGATGACTCGTAGGCATGCAGCCACATTTCTTCAAGTTCTAGCAGTTGGTTGCCTCGTTTGCTTTGAGCCTTATCAGGGTCAAAATTCAAAAATTTCAAAGCCCACCAAGCTTTGTGCTCCATTTCAACTGGCAAATGACATGTTTTTCCATAGACTAACTGAAAAGGCGATAACCCCATAAAAGTTTTCATGGCAGTTCTATATGCCCAAAGAGCATCGTCTAACTTCTGTGACCAATCTTTTCTAGAAAAAGTGACAGTCTTTTCTAAAATTCTTTTCATTTCCCTGTTATAAACTTTAGCTTGGCCGTTTGTCTGTGGATGATAAGGTGCAACTACCTTATGTTTCACCCCATAATGCTTAAGTACCTTAGCTAGCTGAGCATTGTAGAAGTGAGATCCCCCATCACTGATGAGAATCCTCGGAGTTCCAAAACGTGAAAAGATTTGTCTTTTTAAGAATTTGATCACAATGTTAGAATCATTCTTAGGACATGTTACAGCTTCAACCCACTTACTCACATAATCAACAGCTACCAAAATATATTCATTATTAAATGATGGAGGAAATGGTCCCACAAAGTCAATACCCCAACAATCAAAAACTTCAACTTCCAAAATGCCCTGCAGTGGCATCTCATGCCTCCTTGAGATGGTCCCTGTCCTTTGGCATTTGTCACAGCTCCGAGCATGATTATGAGCATCTTTAAACAAAGTCGGCCAATAAAATCCTGCTTGTAGAATTTTTGTGGCAGTGCGCTCTCCATTATAATGACCTGTATAAGGAGAATTGTGACAATGCCACAAAATATCTTCTGCTTCTGCTTCAGTAACACATCTTCTCAACAGATTATCTGCTCCTATCTTGAACAAATATTGATCATCCCAAATGAATTGTTTGGCATCATGTAGAAACTTCTTTTTCTTTTGCCAGTTGAACCCTTCCGGAATAACACCTGCGACTTTGAAGTTGGCTAAATCAGCAAACCAGGGTCTTTGTTGAATATACAAAAGAGCTTCATCTGAAAATGATTCCCAGATTTCTTTCTCCTTGCTTGTCAC
Source organism: Vigna radiata var. radiata (assembly GCF_000741045.1). Lineage (NCBI taxonomy): Eukaryota > Viridiplantae > Streptophyta > Magnoliopsida > Fabales > Fabaceae > Vigna > Vigna radiata. Next base: position 17,136,671 of record NC_028358.1, on the reverse strand, counting down.
TTCATCATTGACTAACCGGGATAAATGATCAGTAATCACAATTTCACTACCCTTTTTGTCACGAATTTCTATGTCAAATTCTTGCAGCAAAAGAACCTATCTAATCAGTCTTGGCTTCGAATCAGGTTTTGTCAGTAAATACTTTATAGCAGCATGATCGGTATAAATGATCACTTTAGATCCAATGAAATGGGATCTAAATTTCTCCAATGAGTAAACTATGGCCAAGAATTCTTTTTCTGTGGTAGCATAATTCAGTTGAGCCTCATTCAACACTTTGTAGGCATAGTAAATAGCATGAAACACCTTTCCTCTTCTTTGTCCCAGCACAGCACCTATGGCATAGTCACTAGCATCGCACATAAGTTCAAACTCTTTATCCCAATCTGGAGCCACAATCACTAGAGCAGAAATCAGTCCCTTTTTCAGAATGTCAAAAGCTTGCAAGCATTCTGGACTCATCACAAATTGTGTCTCTTTAGCGAGCAAATTACTTAAAGGCTTCGCAATCTTTGAAAAATCCTTAATAAATCGTCGATAGAATCCCGCATGACCAAGGAAACTTTGAACTCCTTTTACATTAGTTGGTGGTGGGAGTTTTTCAATCACCTCAACCTTTGCTCTATCAACTTCAATCCCCCTGGCAGAAATTTTGTGGCCCAGCACGATACCTTCTGTAACCATGAAATGACATTTTTCCCAATTTAGAACAAGATTTGTTTGAACACATCGTTTGAGAACTGCATCCAAATTAGTCAAGCAACTTCGAAAAGTGTCTCCAAAAACTGAAAAATCGTCCATAAAGACTTCGATGCTTTTTTCCATAAAATAAGCAAAGATTGCTTGCATACACCTCTGGAAAGTAGCAGGGGCGTTACATAATCCAAACGACATTTTTCCGTAGGCAAATATACCAAATGGACAAGTGAAAGCTGTTTTCTCTTGGTCTTCAGGGTCCACCACTATTTGGTTATATCCAGAATATCCATCAAGGAAGCAATAATAAACTTGCCCCGCCAATCTTTCTAACATCTGATCCATGAAAGGTAAGGGAAAATGATCTTTCCGGGTGGCTGTATTTAATCTCCTATAGTCAATGCACATCCGCCACCCAGTGACTGTCCTTGTCAGAATAAGCTCATTCTTTTCATTATGAATGACATTGATCCCTCCTTTCTTTGGTACAACTTGAACTGGGCTTACCCATTTGCTATCAGAAATTGGGTAGATAATTCCTGCTTCTAACAGCTTCAATACCTATTTTCTCACAACTTCTTTCATGACAGGATTAAGTCTCCTTCGTGGTTGAGCTACAGGCTTATAATTGTCTTCCATCAGAATTTTATGCATACAATAAGTTGGACTTATACCTTTGAGATCAACAATTGACCAGCCGATGGCACCTTTGTTCTCTTTTAGAACCCCTCCAACTTTCTTTCTTCCTTTGGAGATAATGAAGCACTAATAATAACAGGTTTTCTCCCATTGTCCTCCAAAAACACATATTTCAGATGTGATGGCAATTCCTTCAGTTCAATCTTGTTGTCTGAAGCTTTTTCTGTAAGCTTCATCTGCTCAAAGCGTGCTTTTTCTAGTGGAACTTCTTTTGCTGCTTCTAATACCTGTACACATTTCTGATGTAGTTTATCTTCCTCCTCGTTCAAATCCTCACATTCATTAGTCAAAGTTCTTTCTAACATGGATACATTACGAACTCCATTTTCTTGTCTCATACAGAGTTCCTCCACAAGGTCAATCTGAAAGCATGACTTGTCATCTTTGGGATGTGACATGGCTTGAAATACATCAAAGTTCACCTCTTCATCTTGCACCTAGACCTTAAGCTTCCCTTTTTCAACATCAATAACAATTCTGGTAGTTTTCATGAAGGGCCGTCCAAGAATTAAAGGTGCATCTCCATTTTCTTCCATCTCCAAAATAAGAGAATCCACTGGAAATAAAAATTTATCAACCTTGACAATCACATCTTCAGCAACTCCATAAGGATATTTGAGGGATCTGTCAACTAATTGAAGAACCATTCTTGTTTGTTTGATCTCTACCCCCTTTAACTTTTTGAACATGGATAGACACATCAGATTTATACTGGCTCCTAAGTCGATCAAAGCTTTCCCAACCTCTAACTCTCCAATAGTACAAGGAATAGTGAAGCTCCCTGGATCGGGTGATTTAGGAGGTAATGACCTTTGAATGATAGCACTGCAGTTCCCTTCTACCTCAATTGTTTCTTTTTCGGCATACTTTCTCTTTTTCGTAATGATATCTTTCAAAAACTTTGAATAAGATGGTATCTGTTGGAGTGCCTCCGAGAATGGAATAGTTATTTCCAATTTCTTGAAAATTTCCATGAAACGTTCAAATTGTCTCTCTTTCTCTTTTCTGGAATATATTTTGGGGTATGGCAATGGTTTTTCGTACTCCTTCTCTTTGAACTTCTCAGCTTCTTCATTTTGTTTCTTGTTCAACATAATTTATTCTTCCTCACCTTCCTCCCTTTGATCCTTTTCTTCTTCTATACTTACTTCTTTATCAACCTCTCTTTCTTTTAGAATTCTTCCACTTCTAGTAACAATCTCACATGCTTCTTCCCCCTACCTTTCTCCACGCAGTCAACAGCAAATACACTTCTCTTCATAATTCTCTGGAAAGTTTCTTCGAATTCTGTACTTCTCTGAACAGGGTTGAAATGAAGTGTTTGTGGGGCCTTTAAAATTTCGATAACTGACTGCGATAACTCAGCAAGTATTCTTGTCACTTCCTCCAACTGCTGCGTAATCACATTATTTTGAACCATTGAAACTTCCTAAATAGCATCAACACTTGCACCAAGTGCTTCTTCATTGTCAGCCATAATTTCTATCAAATCATAAGCTTCATCCTCGGTCTTCCTACAAATACTGCCTCCAGCTGCAGCATCTAACACCATCTTAGACTGAAGGCGCAGGCCTCCAAGGAAAACGAGCAAATATGAAGTCCTACCGAACCCATGGACTGGGGTCTTTCTCAACAAGCCTTTAAATCTGTTCCAAGCCCTTCCAAGAGTTTCTTTGCTTCCTTGTTTAAATGCAGAAATCTCCAGCTTCCCTTGACTGATCCTTGTAGGTGGAAAAAATTTAGTAACAAATTTTTGTGCCACAACCTCCCAAGTCCTGAAAGTTCCTTCAGGGAAACAATGCAACCAATCTTTTGCATTTCCTTCAAGAGAGATAGGAAACAAATTGAGTCTAGCTCTGTCATCCGACACTCCGTTTATCTTAACGGTGTTGCAAATCTCACCAAAGATGGTCAAATGCTTATAAAGATTCTTATTCGACAACCCATGGAATTAATTATTCTGAACTAATTGGATGAGCGCAGGACTCATCACCATGCTGGTTGCGTTAGCAAGTGGAACTGTTATACTTGTTACCAATAAGGAGTATTGGTAAAACCTGAAGATGAGTTTTGATGATGCTGCAACTTATAGATTTTGAATGTAGTAGGAAAATATTCAAAAAGCAACTTGTAGATTTTGAATGTAGTAGGAAAATGTTAAACATTGCAATATTTACTGGTATAATCGATTATGGTTAAGCTATAATCGATTATCACATG
>NC_028358.1:17131154-17132366 GCF_000741045.1 Vigna radiata var. radiata | reverse complement strand
TCTGTAAAACTATTTTTAGTGGAACTGTTAATCACTATTTGTAGTGATTAACGACTGGACGTAGATTCTGTTGAATCGAACCAGTATAAAAATATTTGTGTGATTTTTCTATTCCCTACACTCATATTATTGTACGCATATCAACTGTTTGATTAATTTTCTAAAAGAAAATTATGTTTGATAAAAGGACCAAATTATTTTTAATTGTGATCGAACACGTTTTCCGCTCTCTGAGTTTTAATTCCGCTGCGCTATACTCTTCGAAAATTACCCCCTACGATACCAACAATTGGTATATCAGATTTAATTCAATAAAATTGTTTATTTTGGTCCAAAGAATTTTATCCTCCAACTTTATCAACTACTTCAGGATTTTCTTAAGAAACTTAAAACTCACAAATCTTTCTTTCATGTTTCAGAATCCAGAGAAGAAAAAAAAGACTTTTTTTCTTTTTGGTTTGTTTTATCAAAAGGGATTATTACTTTTAGGGGGAGTACTTTTAAAGGACTTAAATCCTTTTTAACTTACCTATTTTATGGGGAGCATAAAGTTTAGATGATTTTTTTCTTAAAAAAAAAGGGGGGGGGGGTGAAGCTTTTGATTGAGAACTTTTGTGATAACTAGAGGATATGAGTCCTGCCCAGAAAGCTAACTTTGATCAAATTTATGAGTGGCAGCAAGCTCATGAAGATTATATGGTTGATCAATTTCTTGACATTGATGTTCATCTAGGAAATATTGCAAATCACCTCAACGTTCAACCACCCGAGAGATTTCGAAGTCCTAAATTTTAGAATTAGGATTTTATGTTTGTGTGTTTTGTTGATTGGTTGTTATTCTTATCTCTATGTTATATATTTGTCTTTTATGTTTCCCCTTATGGTGTCTATGTAATCCTTTCTTTTATGAATAACATGATCTCTTGTTTTATGCATACATTGTTTAATTGAGGGGGAGATCATATTTAGGGGAAGATCATATTTAGGGGGAGCTTTTTAATTTTATCTTTTTGCTTATGATCAAAAAGGGGGAGAAGAATAATATAAGGGGAGAAGAATAATTTTAGGGGAGAAATATTTTACAATTGTATAGGTACTACTAACTCTGTGGTTGTCCATTAGTTTATATGTGTTGCAGGTAAACCTGAGTTGCTTTTAAAAAGAGAGTTTTTTATCATCATCAAAAAGGGGGAGATTGTTACCAATAAGGAG
>NC_028358.1:17120283-17130726 GCF_000741045.1 Vigna radiata var. radiata | reverse complement strand
ACTTGAATAATCGATTATCACTTACAATAATCGATTATTCATGGCAGTTGGGAGCTGACCTTTGGCATTCAGTGTACTTGACTATATATGTGGTTTTGGAGAACTCAGAACTTAACGTTTTGAACTGAGAAAGCAAAGTAGAACACTGTGTGTCAGAGAGAAGTTCTCAAAAAGCTTTTTGTTCATTGTTCCCTTGCTTGGTCTTGTGAAAGGAGAGGCTCGCGTATCGTGTGTCGATAGTCGGAGCAGACTCTCTTCAAGTTAGCAAGGTGCTCTGCCTGGTCTCGTGAAAGGAGAAGCTCGTGAATCATTGGTCGATTGCCGGAGCGGATCTCTTCGAGTTGGTAGAGTGTGCTCTGCCTGGTCTTGTGAAAGGAGAAGCTCACGAATCGTTTGTCGATTGCCAGAGCGGTTCTCTTCAAGTTGGTAGAGTAGTTCTTTTCGTTCTATATTTCTGTTCATTCAATTGTAATCTGTAAAACTATTTTTAGTGGAACTGTTAATCACTATTTGTAGTGATTAACGACTGGACGTAGATTCTGTTGAATCGAACCAGTATAAAAATATCTGTGTGATTTTTCTATTTCCTACACTCATATTATTGTACGCATATCAATTGTTTGATTAATTTTCTAAAAGAAAATTATTTTTGATAAAAGGACCAAATTATTTTTAATTGTGATCGAACACGCTTTCCGCTCTCTGAGTTTTAATTCCACTGCGCTATACTCTTCAAAAATTACCCCCTATGCTACCAACAATATTGTTGAAGTTCAAGGGGCCTACTGCGTTTGCTGCGTCTCCTAATGTACGTCTAGGAGGAGGTTGGTCAGCCATCTCCTCAATATCTGTTGCAGGAATCTCAAATGAAGACCGCGAAACTGCTTCAAGAGAAAGAAATCTCCCAGGTGAAGGACTTCTCCTTCTCCTCCTTTCTGGTAATCCTTCTAAGAGAGGTTGCTGGTCTTTTCTGCTTCTAGTATGAATTGGTTCCTGCATACACAAGAAACAAACCCTAAAAGCTCTTTTACAGAAAAATAAAATAAAACACAATTAAACAAAAATAATTACAGCCAAGTCAAATTCAGTCAATCCACACTACTTAAAAAAGTAAACCTCGAGTCCCCGGAAACGACACCAAAAACTTGTTAACGGATTGGCAAGCGTACCAAATCGTATCAAGTAATAATAAATGNTAAGTCCAANTATCGTTTTCCCAAGAGACTCGAAAGGCCTTATCGTTCGTGTGAATTAAGATCGTAAGACTTTTGAAAATAAAAATTAATTAATTGGGTATGAGAATAAAATATAAACATGCAAAAAAGATTGATTCTATTGACGAGAAGAAAATAATGGATGAATGGAGTTGTTGGGGGTTTACAATTTCATCTTATCCTCTCTCTCTTATTTACTCCTCTTGATTTATTTGCTTGATTAACTAATTGTTATGCAACTTTCTTAGCCTACCCTTAACCCGATCCCTCGGGGAAAAGAGCCTATTACTAATTACTGGCTTGCTATCCCTAGCCTTCCCTAGCAACTAATAAAGCATTATAGAGCGGAAGTGAAAAACAATTGATCGTCCTACCCTAGGTGGTATTGCTTAATCAAGGAATTACTCACCAGTTCATGAAAAAACTGTATGTCCCTGTATCAATAAAGACAAACAACAGTTATCGAATGAGTTAAACGATAAAAGCCTTAAGCACAGATGAGAACCCAACAATTAATAATAAACGCATATGAAAATCATATAAATAAACAAGAGTTTCAATAAAAGAGAGTATCAAAAGATTACATTGTTTGCCCCAACAACAATAGGGTTTAGTTCACCATTGTAATGGTGAATCTAGATGAAAAATGGATGAAGAATGGAAAAGCAAACCCTAGATAAGATGAAAAGGAGCCTAAGCATCCAAACGATCCTCTGCAGAGAGTGAAATTAGGTCTGGCCACCCCCTTCTGTAAGAAAGAATGCATCTACTCTCGCAATAGGGCTATTTATAAGTGAGGAGCGTAACAAAAAACTGGCCCAAGCCCTGTAGACAACCGCCCGGTTTCACACTTGTTCCGCCCGGCGGTTTCCCCAAAGCCGCGCTACCGCCCGGCGGCAGGGGTCTACCGCTCGGCGGTTTGCCTCTAATCGCAAATCCGCCCAGCGCCCACACCAGGTGCCTACTCCTGGCACTGGACCGCCTGACGATGTAATTTGCCGCTGGGCGGTACGTCGACTCTTCATTTCTTCATTTTTCTTCCCCTTTCTTGAGTCTATGACCTTTATCTTTAACTCCATTCTTCCCTTTCTAAAAAATGCTACAAAACAATGCAAAACAAGCATAATATCGCTAAAAATAGCTTTTGACTCTCTACAAACTCATTTATTGAGTTTTGCTTGATTCTAAGCTCATTCTAAACAGTAAAGGGAGTAATTTGGTCTAAAATGACATATGAAAATAACTGTTTTCAACCTTCATCAGAATACAAATTCTGAAAGCTCAAGTGGTGAAGATGCTGATCAAGAGGAAGAATCAAACATGTGCTATATGACTGGAGTAATGCAGGACGATTACGATAGTGATGCAAACATCTCAAATGAACCAGTGGAAATCAATTATGATCTGCTGAGAGATGCATTTCAAGGATGAATCAATTTGGAACAATCAAAATCTTGAGTATCTACAACTGGTAAAATTGTATCAATCTGCTGCATTATGCTTAAATTTGATTGGTTGTTGCTGTGTGATCATATGAATACATTGTCTGATCATTTGATTAATTGATTGAATATGAAACATTGTTTTTATGTGTCTTAGTCGACTACTTTATTAATTCATTCGACTATGTTATGTGTGTGCTTTAAACTCTATTTTGAAAATTCTCTTGACATACGATAGTCAACTATGTGTTTTATGTATTCAATTATTGACCCTATTTTAGACCATTAGGTTCTGATATTTTGAGTCCTGGGTGTCTAAGATATAACTGGTATCAAATACTGACTCAAAATCACACGAGCTGTTACGCAACTCTAGATTACTCTGAGAAGGTTCACCATCGTATTTTCTGAAAATGACATCTTCTTCCTCAAAAAGATCTAAGGAGGTTTCGTATTTTGAAAGGGAAGCATGTCCTACTGGCTGGATAAGCAATAATGATGTTAGAGAAAGATTCATTCATGGAAGCATGAAAGTTGTGGTCACTCCAAAGTATCATGACCTAAGTCTATTCGAAAGAGAGAGATTTATTTTTCCAGGCTGGTTACAATCACATAATCTTTCATCATTGGTTCAACTGAAAGGAAACTGGTATCCTGATCTAGTGAAAGTATTTTATCACAACTTGAAGGTGATTAATGGATATATAGACTCTAGAGTAAAGGGTGTTAACATTGTGGTTGATGATAATACTTGGCTATGCATTCTTGGACTAACAGTTGAGGACGTATCGCTTCGTGAAACTTTTTCTGAAGGTCAAGGCCTATTGAAGAAAAGAGATATGTACAAAGATTGACTGAGATCCACTACTAATCCTTCAGATGAACGTGTCTTCGCACATGAAGACTTAAAAATGGAAGAAAGGGTAATGGCTCATATACTTACATTCATAATCCTTCCTGTACGTCTTTCTGAGCCAAATATGTCAACTGATGACATTTTCTTGTTATATGCTCTTAAAAACAACATTCCCATCAACTGGATTGAGGTTTTGAAAGACCATATGACAGAAAGTGCCTTAAGCAGGTGACCTTTTCTACCTTATGTTGTACTAGATAGCAAAATTCTTGAAGAGCAAGGTGTAAGTTTGAATGGTGAAAGGAAGCTTCGTTGCAACTGTGCAAATGCAATAAACCGGAACACTCTAATTTCCTTTGGACTAACAAGGACCTTGAGAGGATGGTGTTTTAAAGGTGAAGAAAATTTGCTACATCTGTATGGAAGCACATCTGTTACACCAGAACAAAGAAGAATTGCATACTGTGAAAATAATTCAATTCATCCTACCTCAAACTTACTTCAGAATATCAGTGACAAGCTTGAGCGTATGGAATTGAAAATTGATCGCTTACTGCATCAAGGAAACGCAGAAGATATGATTGAATACGACACTACGGACTCTCGTGTATGATAGGGTTTGGCTGACTCGGCAGTGTGACTTGAGCAGTGTTAGATATCTGTTCTGTTTATCCAATTTCACTTAGAGTCATAGGATGTCTCTTTTTTTTTTTTTTTGGATCATGGCTTACTATGCCATTGTTTTTTTGTGTTCCTTGTTTGCTTTCATCATTGTAATATCATTTTACAAGGAAATAAAATTCGTTTTTGAATCAAATTCAGTTGCTTTAAATTGATTAATTAAAATTTGATGTGCTGAATGCTGATCAATTCGACTGTGATATGATTGATGTCGATTATGCTTAATCTGTTATATACATCTTTACATATTAACTTCTTGTTTATTATATTTCTTGCATAACTAAAATGCTTGATAAGTGGAAGATCTTTGAAAGGTTTTGCAGGAAAAACATTACTTTGGAATTACAAGTGGAATTCAACATCATTGACAAGCAATGAATTCGACTCGAAAAATAATGCAATCGACTGCATTATAACAAGACTATAAATTCCAATCATGGAATTTGGTTATCTTTCTGTTGATTGATTATTTTGTCTTGAAATCTGCAATGATCTCTGATCTAAATTGATTATGAATATCTTGATTGAGATAATATTGTGAGATTGTTGAAATGTGTATCATTGCATGATAAATTTGTTTGATATCTTATCTGTGATACAACATTGTGCTATACTGTTTGTACACTCAGTTGATTGTACTGCATTGTGCATCTGATCTGGTTTATCATATATGCATAATGATAGGGGGAGTAGTACACTCATTCACATATTTACTCACATGCCTACATTTCAGGGGGAGTTATTTTACATGTGATTAAATGTGACAAGGGGAGCATCTATGCATTTCATATATTTGTATACTGTTTACTGATGCATCTCTTTTCTGAAATATCAGCATACTACGTCAAGAGCATTCCTTTTTTGTTAATGCACAAAGGATGAGAGAATTCATGAAAGCTTTACAAAAGGGGGACAAATATTTTTCTGTCTCATATCTGCTTGATGTTTTGCAGAATGCTTTGGTTACATGCAGAGTATATTTGAACTATTTGATATTATTTGTTTACTCTATTTTGTTAAGTCCCTAGCAAGTGTACCAGATCGTTATCAAGTAATATAAAATGGGTAAGTCTAAGTATCGTTTCCCAAAGGACTCTTAGGCCTAACTTTTCATGTAAACAAATCGTGTAAGACTTGAGGAAAGAATTAGATTGGTGTTTGTATGCAAAGAACAAAAGTAAACATGCAAACGCAATGATTCAATTGGCTTTAAGAAACTATGGATGAATGTAGTTGTTGGGGTTTACAATTTCATCTTATCCACCCTCATATATCTACTCTTCTTATTTAATTAGCTTACTTATCATATTGTCATGCAAACTTTCTTAGTCTACCCTTAGCCCAATCCCTTGGTGAAAAGAGCCTATTACTAATTACCGGCTTGNTATCCCTANCNTCCCCTAGTAATTAATAATGCATGATAAGAGGAAGCAAAATACAATTGGTCGTCCAACCCCTATCCCTAGGCGGTATTAGCATAATCAAGGAATTCTCCCCAGTTCATGACATTATTGTACGTCCCCGTTATCAATAAAGACAAACAACATTTACCGAATGAGTTAAACGATAAAAGCATTAAGCAAAGGTGAAGAACCCAACAATTGATAAATCAAGCATATGCAAGCATATAAAATAAATAAGAATTTGGATATATCAGAGTTTCAAAAGATTACATTGTTCCAAAAAAACCTAGGGTTTAGTTCACCATAATCATGGTGAAACTAGATGAAATATGATGAAAGAATGGAAGAAATAACCCTAAACTTGGTTGATTGGAGCCTAACCATCCAAGGAATAGCTTTGGACGTTTCTCTCTGCCAAAAGAATATGTTTTGATTCGCACTGGGCTATATATAAGCCCAAAAAGATAACAAAGATTACAGAATCTAGCTAATAAAAACAGACAACCGCCTAGGCGCCTAAGTTCACCACTCAGCGGTTTCCCCTTTAGCCGTTGGACCGCTTAGCAGTTAAACTGACCCTTCTTTTCCTCTAATAGCTCTGGACGCTCAGCGGTCCATTCTGGCGCTCAGCAGCTCACTTGACCCTTCTTTTCATCCTTTTTCTTCCTCTTTCACGGGTCTAAGGCCACCTTACTTCACTTCCATCTTCAATTCACCTTAAAACCCTGCAAAACAATGATAAACAAGCATAATATCTCTAAAACCAACTTTTGACTCTCTCATGACTCAACTAAGTGTTTTACTTGATTTTAAGCTCATTCTAAGCCATAAAGGGTGTGTTTTAATATCAAATTTAAGTATGAAAATAACGGTTTTTAGACCGTTAACACAACCCCAAACTTAGAACTTTGCTTGTCCTCAAGCAAACAAGACAAAACTTGGCTTTCTACTTCTTCATCAAATAATTCACACTTTTCAAAATTCCTTTTTCTCCCAACAAGTTATTATACAATCCAGATTTCGGTGGAATCCTATAAAAATGCATGCATGCTTTCAATCCAATTTTATTCACATAATCAATCTTTTCCCAACAAATGCTTGGTTCATGAATGATCAATCAACTAAGCATAAATGTAAACATGGATTTTACAATTCTCACCAAGTAAGTGTTTCACTCAATCACTCAAGTGTTTAGGAGGTCCCTCTACTCTCTACTGTTCACATGTCACATAAAACAATATTGCCATTCATCTAAAACAATCAAATTCTTTACATGTCAATGCCATCACAAGGACTTTTTCCAAGGCTTGTAATGAGGCTGGGCTATCAAGAAAAATTGGTTTTTTCTAGAATACAAAATCCTTGAGTTAAGAGAGTTTAAATCATCATTAAAAGTTCAAGCACACTCTCTTTTTAACCAATCTCACATTCCCATCTTCTTCCCTTTTTTCCTTTTTCATTGAGTTCACTTGACATGTTTTTTCTCTTTTCTTCTTTTCTTTCTCATGCATTTTTCTTTTTCAACTTTTGAACTTAATTTTTTTCTTTTTCCTTTGGCTTTCACTTTCCCCATACAACCCCAAACTCGAACCTTTTCAACACATATAACTATTCTCAACCCAACTCAAGGTAATTCAATTCAAATAGGGGTTTTCATACTGTTTAAGGCCAAGGTTCAAAAAGGGTATATCATTTAAAATTCTTTGGGTGAAAATTTGGCTAAGTAAGAGTTTCCAAGCATGGGCTTAATCATATGACATAAGCATGCAATTCAATCAATTATCAAGATTAAGTCAATATCATTCATGATTCCCTATGAATAGTGCACACATCAATAAAAACTCTGAAGCTCAATACCTCACACAATCATGCTTTCTCACTTCTCATTCATGAATCCTACTTAGCATCAAAATCACAATCATGAATGACTTACTCATCTGTTCACATAGTTAGTGAACTGTTAACCTGGATATCATCATTCACACATTCTCAATCATCACCTACACTCAATCATCAGTAGTAAATAACTCATCATGCAATAAAATTGAACCACCATTAGAATCAGTGTACAAGCCAAGCACAGACACAAAAATAAAACCTATACTACTAATTCAAAGTACAAGAGAAAAAGAAAAAGAAAAATTCGTGTCCAAATGCTGGCATCGATCAGTAGATGCCCTCAACACAAGTCCTCATTTGACGATAATAGAAGGCATCAATAGCTCTCCTCGGCATCAATACCAGAATCTGATGTAGCGTGATGTCAGAGACATGAGAGCATGGCTGGATGTTGGCATGAGTATATGTCATCCAGTACTTGGCTAGGGGAGCCAAATCTGCCCTAAGGATGTTAACTGGTGCTCCATTAGGGTTTCTCTAAAAATGCCTCCTAGGGATGCACATCACTCTCTCAATATCTTCATAATCCCTTACCTCCCCTAGTATAGCAGGGTACCTGCACTGTTCTCCTGGCCACTAAGTCCCTAAGAAGGCGTTAATGGTGTCAGGGTCATAGCTGATCAAATATCCCCTCACATAACTCATGTATCTCCCAGCCGATATTCCTTCCTTGGGCAAGGTGTTGGCATAGAACTCCTTCACCAACTCAATACTGGCTGGTGCTGGATATGTAGTCAATCTCTCCCAGCCTCGCCTCTCAATCTCCAGACCAAATTCTGGAGCTAAGTCAGGGATGTATATGGCCTTCCTCTCCATCAGTAAACGCCTTTCTTGGACAGTAGCATAATTCTTTTCATGCTTCCTTGAGAGGAACCTAGAAGAATAGAATCTCCTAGGTCTCTCTGGCTCCTTCCTTTTGTTGCCCATAGTTTCACTCTTTTTGAGGTAGACATTCATGTATCAAATCATCCAAATAATATTCATAGAATATCATTAGAGGTTAGTACATAATCAATCACATAATCCAATACTGAAGTAAAAATAGGGCCCTTCAGCTTCAAAAATAAGCATTCAAGTAAATTTGCTGCAGACCGCTCAGGCGTCTAAGAAGACCGCTCAGCGGTTTGCCTCCAGCCGCGCCACCGCTCAGCGCCAAAACAGACCACTCAGCGGTAGCAGCTAGGGTTTTTCAAAAACCCTTCCTAATTTGTCCTAATCTCCATTCTTTCGCTAATTTCATCAATCCAGACCAAAATCATGCAATTCAATCGGTTAAAACAGTTTCTATTTCATCAATTCATGCATAGAAATCAAAAGCCCCAATCTATCATGTTCCTAAGCATGTTTATCAACAAATCCCAAAATAGAAAGCCTAAACATGATTTTACATACTTACTTGAGTGGAGACTTTGAATTCTTGCAGAAAAATTGTTCAATTGATGATGAATGTTCTCTCTAATGCAAAACCCTCAACCAAAAACCCAAAACATTGACTCAACAATGGTATATTGAATTTTTGGTTAGTGGGTGATGAGAAAGTGAGGAAATCTCTCTAAAAAGCTCTTGAAAGTGAAAGGAGAATGCTAGGGCTTAGGGAGACCGCTCAGGCGAAATGCAAAGAAGAGTTTCAAAGTGAAGAACTTCAAATATTATTTAAAAAAAGTTAAATATGTTTTTAGTCTCTAAACTATCAAGCCATTTTGTTGTTAAGTTTTTCTTTCAAACTTTGGTACACTTTTATCCTTGTCCTAAAAGAAACTATAATTTTTGGTCTTCAAAAACTAACTCAGTTAAAAATAGGCTGAGCTGGCTACAATTGTGGCACATTTTTTTTTTCTGACAGTGAATCTTTCCGTGGTTCTCTCCCTCTCTCTCCCTTAGTTTTCTTCCTTGCATTTTCATGCCCAGCTTCTCTCCTTCCTTATTGTATCGCTGCTAGTGAACGTGCCGGACTGGTCAAAGATCATCCACGAGTATAGACAAAATCAGAGGAGGAACTATGACTATGAAGAAGCTCAAAGCGACGAGGAGGAAGGAGGAGGGAGAGTGCCTCCGCACAAGTTTCTGGCAAAATCGAGAATCGCTTCCTTGTCAGTGCACGAAGGAGTTGGGAGAACGCTCAAAGGATGCAATCTTAGTAGGATTCAGAACGTGATTTGGACGAAAATGGGATTCCAAGATTAGGATCAAACGAAACCAATTCCAGAATCAAACGAAAACGGGATCCCATCAAAGTTTTGGAAGGCCCAAATCAGAAAGTACCTCCAAAACTTCATGATATGTCATCACAGGGTGGTAGTGGGATGGGAAGATCCAGACGATGAGGTTGTGATGGAAGAGGTGGACATAGTGAATCTATCTAGAAATGGTGGAAGGATTAATGACTGAGGATATTGTGGAAGGGGTAGTGATTCAAATTATGGAGCTCGGGGAACTCCTTCTTTTGGGAGAGGAGTAGAGCTGTCAATTAGGCCCCTCTAATAGGCCCTGGCCCTAGCCCATGTGGGTTGGGGCCAAAAAAGCCCACAGGACAAAAAAGCTCTTTATTAAAAAAGCCCCAGGGGCTAAAAAGCCCCAAAACCCTGTGGGTCAGGGCCAACCCATGGGCTTTCTTTTTTATAAAAAAAAAAACTAAATATTCAATAATAAATTCCATTTTTACAAAGAAAAAAAACACTTAACATCCAAGCCTTTCAATTACTACATGTTCACAAAAAAACTATGGCTATTGAATGCTTTCCATTTATCTGTCAATCTCCCAAAACAATAAGCAATGAGAATAAACATAGATAAACTAAATATAGAGGTGCATAATGAAAGCAATTACACTTCAGAACATCATCCACTTGATTAATTCCACCATGGCAGCAAAATTCCAGCGTTGCAGCCACTTAACTATTGTTTACAGCAGCTACACTTACAAACTTTCATAGCAACTCATGCCCAAT
>NC_028358.1:17097509-17114568 GCF_000741045.1 Vigna radiata var. radiata | reverse complement strand
CGTGCAAGGCAAGACAAGCATGAGACACATGATTCAGATAGAAGCCTGT
Organism: Vigna radiata var. radiata; assembly: GCF_000741045.1. NCBI lineage: Eukaryota > Viridiplantae > Streptophyta > Magnoliopsida > Fabales > Fabaceae > Vigna > Vigna radiata. The sequence continues at coordinate 17,114,519 of NC_028358.1, read as the reverse complement.
TTCCTAAAATGAACTAGCAGAGAATTCTAGTCATTGTATTTTGAGCTGGAGCAATAAAAAGCCTGTTTCATTCTTAATTCTCCATTCCTCTAATTTTAACATCTATCATGAATAGCCTAAGTAAATTCAGGTATTCATCAAGGGTACATGTTGCAAAGGAAATCATAAATAAGCTTAATAATAGTGGATCCGAAGCAAACTATGGACATGTTGATTTCAGCTTGCAAAGAAACAGTGTCAACCGAAAGCAAGGTAAAGTAAATTATGTGATCACTGTAAGAAGTAAGAAAACTCTACTTATATGTTCATTCACTGCATAATGTATAGACAAAAATTACCCTCAAAATGGTTTACATATTGTGATGCAAATAAGTCCTTAAGATGGTGGAAAAGGAAGCACAGAGAAGATTTAATGCAGAGATGAAGGACAGATAGCTGGTGGGTCCATTTTTTTCACCAAAATCCTAAAGGGGCAACTCATAATAGGCCTTCAATTAATCCCTCTTCACACTTGCTTTCCTAATATCCAAGCACCAAAGTTGCAAATGAAGAATGCTACGCTGCGTATTTTTTACAGACAATTTTTTACATACTTTCCTTCAACAAAAAACAAATAAGCCCTTAAGAATACATTGGATAGCATTTTCTTCAGGGGTCTCGAGAAGTGATTTGGTAGCTTATGAATCATTGATGAACTAGGTCACAACAATCTTAGAAAAAACATGAAAAGTATTTGAAAGAAGCTAACCTTGATTCTTCTTCGCCGCTTGTACCACCGCTTCCGTCAAGTGTCGTTCACTGTGTGTTGTCATTCACTGTGTGTTGTCGTTCAGTGTGTGCTACCGCTTGTATCACCTTTCTCTACTTTGTGCTGTCGTTCACGGTGTGCTGCCGTCCACCATGCGTCGTCGCCGTCGACTTTGTACTACCGTCTACCATTGACCTATGTCGCGGTTGCTAGCTCTTAAGCAAGTGCTTGATCAGAGAATAAGTCAATCTCGAAAAAGGATAGCTTGATGGGGCTACGGGACTTTAGAGTAAAGTGAAATATTTGGAGGTTAGGGCTGACCCGACCCTAATTGAATCCCAACCCATTTTCTGGGGCTGTGGGGGCCAGGGGCTTCAGAAAAGCCCCCTCTAAGGTGGGTCAAAAATAATGGGCTAATTGAAAAAGAGGCCAGGGTTGGCCTTGGGGCCATAAAAAATGTTGACAGCTTTAGAGAGGAGGTCGTGGATTTGATTATGATTCTCAAAGGTTTGTTACGTTGACTTTTAATGATATTTGATTATGGTAGAATATTTTCTTAATTTGCTTTGGTAGAGGATTCTTAATACTGATGAAATGGTTACAAGTTTGTTATTTTGTCATAGGAATGATTGGGGTCTAAGTCCAGACAAGGGATCTAAATGAAGTGATTGCTACAAAAGCGTCAACCGTGAACGTAGTCGTAACCCTGACAGGGTTGCACTACCTCAACATTCCCAAAGCAGCAGTTTTCACAAGGCAATGATGGAACGTGGTGGATGTTATAAATTTTGAATATGATATTGCAAAATATCTATTTGAATATTATTAAAAATAATAATATTTTAAAAGATATTTTAGGTTATGGACCTGATCCACTTTCTCCACTACAAAATATTAAGTTGATTCTTTCTCATCAATTTTTTTCTTAGTTTCATTCTATCTTTTTTAAAGAGATCCTTGCTAGTTCTGAGATCCTCATACATTTCTCTGAGAAGTTTTTGTTGTATACTGGGAGACTTACGCAATACACTGCGGATAAGTGCTTAAGGACAATGATTTACATGCCTCAGGAAATTACGATATGAAATTTTATGAACATTTTTACTACAGTGGATGGGGGTGATATTGATAGCAATAAGAGCTCTAACAGATATAGAAGCCACAATGGGGATTAGGATTTGTCTCTCCTCTCACCATTTACATATATATATATATATATATATATATATATATATATATATATATATATATATATATATATATGTTAATGTTGTTTTATTGATTGAACATGACCACAATTTAGGATCTGACAGTAAAATTCATGGTAAATGTATATTTTGAATGGCTTTCTAGAAGCCTGGAAATTTGGCAGAGATGAAGCTACTAGTAACCAGACATTCTGCCTTTTTTCTTGTTTTGCTGAAACTTGACTTTGTATCCAGTTAGGTTCTTTGTTCTCATATAGTCACATCAGAACAGACGTTATTTAGAAACTAAAACTAAATTGTTGTATTTTTCCACCTAACCCACTGAGAATCCATTTATCTTCACCACTGTACTGTGTTGGTTTCTTCCAAGTACTTTTATAAAGGTTAGCTTGCTTTTGGGAAAAAAAGAAAAAAACAAATTGTTGAGTCCTAGCCACGGCTTAGCAGATCGTGAAGAGCCTCAGAGCTGCCAAAGAGATGCGAAGACATGCTTATGATCTTCTCCACCTTCGGTAACCGACTATCCGGCATCTCTGACCTGATAAATGTTGAGGATTCTAAATTCTTTGAAGAGGAAGAACACAATCGCTTCAAAGCTCCGGTGAAAGTGATTCTTGCCAACGCATCCCTCTCCGATGATCCTTCGCGCCAATCCACTTCTTTCTTCAACCACTAGTACAAAAATGTCCAACTTCGAATATTTTGGACTTTTAACGGCGAATTCACAAATAGTATTATATTAGGAGACGTTAAATTAACGTTAATTTTTTTAAAAATTTGACGTTAAATTAATGTCGAATTTTGTCAATATACGACATTAACTTAATGCCAAATTTTTTCAATATTCTATTTTAATAAATTTTTTTAATTAATTGTGATCCTTTTTAACAATTCTACGAGATCTGAAAAGCAGAAAAACAACACATTTCAGTTTTTGCTATTTTATAAAGCATGAAGCTTGATCAACAACAAACGACAATAACCAACAACAAACAAGTTCAATCAAACAACAACAAACAAGTTCAACCAAGCAACAATCATAAACAAGTTAAAAAAACAACAACAAACAAGTTCAACAAATAAGTTCTTCAAAACGAAAACGGAAACTAACCTTTAAAAGGTGAGTTCATCGGAATAAAGTGTCGTCACCCGTGAAAATAATCGATCAAAATAAATGAAAATCATACATAAAGTAGTTAATTAACAAGCATTTGTATCAAATGAAAGAAAAATTACTTGTGATGGTCGTCAAACTTCGTTCGAGAAAAGTTTGAGAAGAGAAGAGGGTCTCATGCGGTAAGATAAAGTGAATGAATTTTCAATCTTCCACTCAAATTTTTATTGAATTCACTAACCTTTTAACGTGTAACGTTGGAGCATTCGACGTTTTATATCCTTTTACATCAAATTACTATTATTAATAATTGCATTTATTTACAAAAATGCCACCAGTCATTTTTAACTTTGGTTATTTAGTGATTCGATGTTGAACCATTGTTTTTGCACTTGTCAACCCTCCTAATAATCCTGATGAGTACTTTTTCGCGGTTGATGAGATTATCCACTGGATGGAGCAGTTTTTTATCGTGCCACCGTGGAACGTACAGGGCTCGCCATCGTGGACCGGGCAGAGAACGCAATTCAACTTGCGATGTCACAATTGGAGGACGAGATGCGACAGGTGCTGATTTGCAACATGATCCCGCTCGACGCCGTGAGCCACTATGGTTTGATCAGGAGGGTTTCAATTTCGTTCGGCTCGCACGACGACGCCATCGACGATACCCTAGAGAGTTTTGGTGAGATCAGGTTGAGTCGCTTCTAAGAGCGAGACACTTCGATAAGTGTTTAATCATTCTGGGTGTTGAGCGACTGAGTATTGAAGAGGTTCAGGGAGATAAGTATGGAAGGATTGACTCAATGTCAGAAAAAGAGAATGATGTGGCACACCACCGTTAGCCATCTCAGCTTATTTTTAGCGTTGTTGGTTTTGAAGAATGAAAAATTATAGTTTCTTTAAGGAGAAGGATTAAAGTGTTCCAAAGTTGGAAAAAAGGGACTAAAAACAAAATCTCTTGATAGTTTAGAGACTAAAAACATATTTAACCATTTTAAAAATAATATATATTTAAAAAATTATATATATTTATTAATAATGTAAATTGTTTACACTTAATATAAAACAAATGGTAACGTTTTAATTTTGTTCTAAAAAAATTACATTTGTGTTTTTCTATATTAATTTATAATATAAATATTTTTGTTGTTAAATATATTTAATATTTTATGGATGTGAAAATTAAATCGATTTTATTTAATAAAAAACTCATTAATAATATGTAATATAAATTGTCACAAGGTTTTAAATAATTATATTCATATATAATAAAATAAATTAAAATATTATACTTAATAATTCATTTAAATTAGGTATTTGTAATAAAAAAATACTTCTTAATATTTTAGTTTTTTTTTTATATTTGTCAAATTTACTTTTTATTATTTTTAACTTGAAAATTTATAGTTTAAGACTTTAGTAAGATTAAAATAAAAAGTAAAAAAATAAAAAGTAAAAAAATAAAAAAATTAATTGTTTTAAAATATATCATTAATATATTTATATTATCATTACTTAAGTAAATATATCTTATTAAACAAATATAGTAATAACACTATATAAATATAAAAACAAATATAACAAAAGTTATTATATGAATATAATAATATATACATTAGACGTGTTTGTACATATATTAAGTGGATAAGTATAACAAAAATTATTAATCAAATCTAGTAATACATAATAAAAGTATATTTTAAAAAGAGGTGTTCATACATTTATTAGACAAGACAAGTATAAAAGAAAATATTATTTGTCAATGCTCTTATTAAAAACCTCTACTATTATATTTGTACAAACTTATTAACTTTTTAACCCTTTTTTTAAAGTTCATTCTATTCAAAACTTAATTATAAACTTAAAAATATTTCTTTTTTTTTTTTCATCTGTAAATCTATTTTAATATATACAAGCAGAACTTGTGTGTAAACATGAGTTTAAAACTAGTTATTTGAAAAAAAAGGAAAAAGAAATTTATAATTCTAAAACTTCTTAAAATCAAGAATAAATAAATAAATTAAATAGAAAAGCTCCAAAATCTATTTTTAGATTTGTTTTCTAAATAATATTTTCCAATAAATTTTAATACTTTTTCTATTTTATAAATTTTAATTAAAAAAATAATATTTTTAAATATTTTTATTTTTATATTTTTTTCTAGTTAAAAATTTTTCTAAAAAAAATTTGTATATTTATATAGTTTTAAGTATTCATTTTTATATTTTTTAGAATAAACAAAGTATTTTTTGAAATAAAAATCAACTGTGTCAACAATAAAAGAGTTTGACGAAATAAAATGTATGTAGATGTAATGGCGGTAATAAAGATGTAAAATAGTCCAAGGAAAAAAATCTAATAAAATAAAGAGAGAACATCTATAATCTATTTATAAACTTCTATTCTTTGCTCATTAAAAAATGGATAAATAATTTATTTAGTACAACAAGTATTATATTTCGCATAAAAAAATATTATAACCTTAATATAAAAAATTTAATTTCGTTAATTTTGTTTAAACTTTGTTAATTATTAAAACAATTATATATATATATATATAGTAATTAATTATATGTTTTTACTTTAGTAAAAATACATATTAATTACCAAAACGAAAATATCTTCAATTATCTTAACCAAGTTTAAATAAAAATAATAAAATTAAATTTTTTATACTAAATCAATAATGTTTTACCTTATTATATTAAAAATTTAAGGGTTAAATATGTTTTTAGTCTCTATACTTTGGGACAATTTTGGTTTTAGTCCCTCTTTCAAACTAAGGTATAATTTAATCCTTCAACTTTAGAAAACTCCGGTTTTAGTCCTTGTTACCAATTTTTTTTAACTTTATTTGTCAATTAACATTGAAGCAAAAATGTGTGAAATAGTATAAACAATCCAAATGCTATAATGAAACGTGTTTGAAATAGCAAATAAAGTGAAAAAATTTGGTAAAAAGGACTAAAACCAGAGTTTTCTAATGTTAAAGAACTAAATTGTACCTTAGTTTTAAAGAGGGACTAAAACCAAAATGCCCCAAAATATAGAGACTAATAACATATTTAACCCAAAATTTAAATATGTCAAAATTATCTTTATTAAAACTGAATCTTAAAAAACCGTCTTAGATATAATGTCTATTTTGTCAAATTTGATTTCACACAAACCATCTCCCTTAACATGATTTTTTAATCTCTCTCTTCTTAATTTCCTTCGTCATTAAATACTTTTCTATTCCTTCTTCAAGAGACAGCAATTAAAAAATAGGAATAGTTCTTCGGTTAATCCAAAACTTTTAGTAAATATGAAAACAGCGTAATTTTAATTTTATTTACAAAATACACAAACACATTTGTTAAAATTTTATAGTTATTTCAATAGAATTTTCAATGAATATGTTAATAAAAACAACAATCAATGTTACGAAAATATTAAATTCATCATTTTAATGCAAACTTGCAGGAAACTAAAACGGGATAGTTACGTTCAAACATTAAAAAGTAATCATCAAATAATCTTTATAATTTGAAATATAAGAACTACCTTTTTATGCTACTAAATCTTTTATTTATTTGGTAATAATTTTCCGTTTTCTTTGTTGGTGAAGATATAATAATAATAATTTTCAGTTGGTTTTTGACCAATATCTGTGGCATAGTTGGTCGGTCAAGTGGCTCTGCAGTAGGGTTCCTTTGTCGGTCCTAATGGGCCACAACTGAAAGAAGATGAAGAAGGAATGGGTGGCTAAGATTGCATGCAAGGACCAAAAACTTCGTACCTCTTCCGTAAATTAACACCAACCAACGTTTGTTTCACTCGTAAACTCATAAAGTCACATATAGTACCTATAGTTGACTTACATTAATATTGACCTTCTCTCACCAGGGAAATTTTGTGCTTTTCATATCTTATCCAAATTGAATAGTGAAAAATTATATTTCTAATTCACAAACACAATGATCAGACACAAACCAAGATCATTCAAGTTTAACTGATAAAAAGAAAAATTTCACGACAAAAACCATGTTTTGATGTTTCAGTATTTGCTTGTTTGAACAAAGCTACATCGGAGACAGAAAAGTATCTGAGGTGAAAGCTACCATCATGATGAAGACCGTTCCAGTTTCCACCCAAAGTCCAACGAATGTAAGGCATGATGCTACAACTGCTACCGAAGTTCAATGTTTCACCTTAGAATAATGTTACCAACGTAATGGAGAACAAAAAGTTATTATTTTAATTTCATGGTCTTTCTCCAATCCAACCCTCAACTTCACAATGATAATAAATATTCAGAAAAGCCACACAAAATTAATCTCAAGACCGTTTGTTCGTCAATTCGTTGAAGCTAAATTGTGGCAGAAAGAGATGAATATTGCTATTGAAACCACCCGTTCTGTATTATAATGTGTGATTCTTATGACCTCACTTGAATCTGGTTGAGAACCAGAAATTCGAACATTCATTTATGAATAATTCCAAAAAAATTGTTTGAGGTGACCCTCCGCAGGCCTTTTAGCCATCAGCAAATGCTGTGATACATCCACATTCGTTGAACACAAAGTGAAACAATCTCAATCACAGGGTATCAGAATATTCATTATTTTCCCAATCCATTGAACCTATGGTGAATTTGGTTTTTGATGAGTTAATTAAGTAATTAAGTGAGGTGCATTAGTATAAATAAATGGAGTGTTAGTAATTGTTTTGAGAGGCACAATGGAAGAGGACTCCTCTAAGGAGAAAAACTTGCAATCCAAGAAAGAGCCACGCTATAGAGGAGTCCGGCAGCGGCCATGGGGAAAGTTTGCAGCCGAAATTCGAGACCCCGCTCGGCATGGCGGTCGAGTATGGCTGGGAACATTCCTCACGGCGGTGGAAGCTGCTAGGGCTTATGACCGTGCTGCCTTTGAGATGAGAGGTACTTCAGCCATTCTCAACTTTCCAAATGAGTATCCTTCATCTTCTTCTTCTATGACTTCCTCTTCATCATTACCATCTTCTTCTTCTTCGTCTTCTTCAATGCTTAAAACGGATCATGGTAAACAAGTTATTGAGTTTGAGTGCTTGGATGACAAATTGTTGGAAGACCTTCTTGATTGTGATGACTATTCCAACCAGAAAGACTTGCCTAAGAAATGAACATTAATTAATTTGTAACACTTTTCTATGCTAAATTCATTTCAACGCACCTAAAAACAAATAAAGCATATACCTACCATCATAATTAGTTTTACTTTAGCCACTATTTTATTTTAGTGTGTACTGTTTGTAATATATTTTATTAAGAATCATATGCTTGGACCTTTTAATTAGTTTCATTGATGTCTCTCATCAATAAAATATAATGACTTTGCTTGAAAGTTATTCACCATTAATGTATTATGCTCCATCTCCCCTTTTCGCATTTAATTTCAATTTTATTATTATTATAACATACAAAATAAACATCTACAATAAAATCTACATGTATATTTAATTTTATCTTAATTAAAAATGTATAGTATTAAAATATAAGAAAGTCTACATATAAAGGTACGTGTAGTTTTCACTTGAGTCACCTGAGCAATCAGCATCACAGAGAAGTCAGCAAGATTAAGAAATTGTATTAACTTTGTTGGCATAATATCAAATCATTCCGTTGTTTCCTTATCATTCTTTATATATATATATATATATGGGCCGAAAGTAAATGAACAATTGTTATATTCTACAATGAAAAACATACACTATATAGATAAATAAATAAAATTGATTACTTTAGATGAACATCACAAATAGTATTAGTTGAAGATGTGACAATTACTAATGATATATTCAACATATAAATGATTGATTATGGAGGTCAGTAATATGATCAAAGAAATGTCTGAATATAGGGCAAGAAAGAAATGATTTCCAATTATATAATTATATAACTGAATATAGATAGATAAAAAGGATAATTTTGAACTTTTGTCTGTTATGGGTTTTATTGGTTCAATTTGTGAGAAAAAAAACAAAAGGAGAGAAAATAGATAAAAGAAAACGAATAATATGCAATAAATAAAACTTGGTTAATTTAAAATAAATAAAAGGTAAAAAGAACGAAAATAGGAAAAGAAAAATAAGTAAGAAAAGAAATTTTATTTTTTATTTCTTATAAGTTGCAATCATATGATCTTTACTACGAACATTTTTTATGTGTTGGATGGAAACACAGTGACAAAATTAAGAAACTTCATTGGATTATCCTAAAATAAGTAAATCGTAGTTGAACAGTAAAAGCACATTTTATTAGTTTTATAAGAAAATGTGATATAACAAAATTTAGTTTAATAATCAATCAAAAATATTATAGCTGTGGATACTACATGATGTATACTTGTAGGGAGGTTTGCATAGAAATAGCAGGGTGTATATAATATATGTTCTGTGCTTACAATATAGGTTTGTTTTTCTGAAAGTGGTTCAACATTTGTTGCGTTTTCTTCCTATGCACCATGATTTCTAATCCCACTCCTACATTTGTAAAAGTGACTTCTGATTATCTGTTTCTGAAATCTTCCAAGAAAAAGTTTTCTGAAATTTTTGGAGCATGATTTTTATGGTAGAATTTTTAGAAGAAACTTTGTTAAAAACTTGAAATGTATTTCAAAATTCGCTTTCTAGAAGATATTTAACATCTTTGAAAATGAATTTTTTGAAACAAACTTTCAGAAACATGAAATATCTTCCGGATCGAGTTTTCTGTAATATAATTTCCAAAAAAGAACATAAATGATAAGTTTTAGAACAAACTTTATTTAGATTGAGTTTTCTCTCCTTCTCTAAAAAAATGCAGTGGAAAACAAAGATGCTACAACATGTTGGAACGATAATGGATAGTAGGGAGTGCAGTTATTAATAGTGGGATGTAAAACGAAAAGACCATGTTTGTATAATTGAAACTGGACGGGCTTATTGAACGATTATATTTGCACTTTTTTTTCGCAACTAAAATGTTTTTAGTTTTAAGGTTAAATTCCTTTAGTTGTCTTTATTTATGTGAATTTTTTCTAGTTTGACTCCCTTTTTATTAAAATCCCCAATTGAATCCTTAAAAGTGTTAATTTGAATCAATTGAGTCCCTACCGTTAAATATACTTAATGAGGTTAAGTTTTTGCACAGGTGGGAGGTTGATGTGCCAATTTTTTAAAATGTGGCGTGCTAAGAGTTGAAACGTGGCATGGTTTAGGCCTTTATGCGTGGAATTTGGCAAAATGTAATAATATAATATTAGGGAATTCTAAAATGGGATTTAGGGTTCAAACAAATTGAATTTGGGATTAAAAATCTGAAAGGAGAATGCATCTCGCAAGCTTGTGCGAAGTCTTTAGTGGAGAGGATACAAACTTCATTAGGGCTTTGGAGCTTCGTGATTGGAGTTTCGACGTGAATCACGAAGTCGTTCTATGTGTACGTGAAGTGGTTTGAGTGGAATTTGGTGGAAGGTTAGTATCTCTACTATATATAGATATGAATTTAATATTTAGTGGTTTTTGTTGTTATCTCTACTATATATATTTTGCTTAATGCTTTCATTGTTTACCTCATTCAGTAAAAGTTGTTTGTTTTTATTCATACGGGGACGTACGGTAATGTCATGAACTGGTGAGAAATTCCTTAATTATACTAATACCACCTAGGGATAGGGGTAGGACGATCAATTGTATTTTGTTTCTGTTCACATAGCATTATTGGTTACTAGGGGAGGCTAGGGATAGCAAGCCGGTAATTAATAATAGGCTCTTTTCACCAAGGGATTGGGCTAAGGGTAGATTAGAAAGTTTGCATGGCAATTGGATAAATAAGTGAAGTAAATAAGAAGAGTAGATATATGAGAGTGGATAAGATGAAACTGTAAACCCCAACAACACCATTCATCCATAATTTTTTCAAAGCCAATTGAATCACTACATTTACATGTTTATTTTTGTTCTTTGCATACAAACACCAACTTAATTCTTTTCTCAAGTCTTACGCGATTCGTTTACATGAAAAGTAAGGCCTAAGAGTCCTTTGGGAAACGATACTTGGACTTACCCATTTATATTACTTGATAATGATCTGATACACTTGCTAAGGACTTAACAAGTTTTTGGCACCGTTGCCGGGGACTCGTGGTTTAACTTATCTAGTAGTGTAAACTTATTAACTTTGACTTGATTTTATGTTTGTTTTATTTTTTTTTCTAATAAATGTTTTCTAAGGTTTTGTGCCTAATGTTTGCAGGATGTAGTTTGGACAAAAATTTGATTATATGGGCACTCAATTCTACCAAAATGATTTCAACCACTGGTGGGAACCTCACTCATACATGGATCAAAGCCAATTTGGGCAAGCTGCCGAGCCATAAATTACTCCATGCAGGGATACCACAGATGACGAATTTGTCAGCGAATGACAAGTATGAATATGTCTTTCATCAGAAGTTTGGAGGAGATGCGACAACGTGAGGAGTTACGAGAATGTCAAAGACAACAATATCGTCCTTCACTTAAAGAAGCAGAGCGTCAAAGGCAACAATATTCTCCTACACTTGAAGAAAGAGAGAAGGAAGCTGAACAATGTCTCTGGTAGAAACAATCCTCTATGCCAAGAGAAACGTTGGGAGAAGCTGAACAATGTTGGCTGGAGGAAAATCAACAACATTGGCAGCAATTATCTCCATCAGAAAGCCGTGAAGAGTCATTCCAACAAGTACTGCAGAATATTATTTACTTTTCAGAATGTGATGACGCAAGATGTAAAAGGAAGGAGATAGAATTAGATTGCGTGACTGCATCTCTGAATGATTCTAGGGTTAGTACTGAAGTTAACCCTAGGGAGGAATGTCAAGCCATTATCTCTGAAAGTGATAAGGTTGTTGATGAGGAAATGGTAGAGGAGGAAAAGATAGAGATATATGAAGAGAAGATAGAGGAGAAAAAAATGGAGAGAAAGGAGGAGAAGATAGAGGAAGGAAAGATAGAGATATATCAAAAAAAGATAGAGGTGAAAAAAATGGAGAGAAAGGAGGGGAAGATAGAGGAAGAAAGGATAAAGATAAATGAGGAGAAGATAGAGGAGAAAAAATGGAGAGAAATAAGGAAAAGATAGAGGAGAAAAAGATAGAGGAGAAAGAAACAAAAAGGTTGAGTGAGGGAGAAAAAGATGAGGAGAAAGAAAAAAAAGTGGTTGAGAGAAAAGAAAAAAAGAGAAAAAGTGAAAAAATAAAAAAGAAGAAATCAAGGAAAAATAAAAAGAGAAAATTGAGGGAGGAGAAGATTAAGAAAACGAGGAAGAGAGGAAAGAAGAAAAGATCATATGCAAAACCTCTTCCTCATCAAAAGAAATATCATAGGAAAGAAAAGAAGTTTAAGTGCTTTATTGAGATCTTCAAGAAATTGGAGATTAAAGTTCCTATGATTGATATATGGAAACAGGTACTTGGTGTTCTCAATTTTCTGAAGAAATTCAGCAAGAAGAAGAAAAAGAAAAGAATATCAAGCAAAGAGGATCAACACCTACTGATGGGTGTTTGGGCTTTACCAGGTCAAACTAATGACGTTAAAGAAGCGCTTGCTAGGACGCAACCCAATTTCTAACTTTTTCTTTTTGATTATTTGTGTGTTTAAGATATTTTTTTAGGTTATGTGTTGCTTCTGATGACAGTGATGATAACATCTACTGATGGATGCTTCTACAACATCTACTGATGGATGTTGTTATGAAGGAGGACGGTGAATAGAAATCTATTGATGAATGTCACTATCAGCATTTACTGATGAATGCTACTGGGATAACACCTACTGAGGGATGCTAGAAGATTTAGGTATCTACTGAAGGATACAGGGAAGCACACCTAATGAAGGGTGTTGGAAAGGTATGCACTTACTGACAAGTGCTAGAAAGGTTTGGGTCAGGCTCGTGACGTTAAATAAGCGCTATCTGGGAGGCAACCCAGTTTTCTAAACTTTTTTTTTTTTAAATTATGTTATATTTGCTTCTGTTTTTAGAATATGTGTTGATATACTTGGTTTAAAACTTATATCTGATGCAATGGGTTGATGATGATTTGCGATGAGTATGCTTGATGAGGCTTTTTCATTAATTGATTTTGAGATGATATATGAGATGCTATATACAGATAGTGGTTCACAATATGTATGAACAGATGCATGATAACATGATTGTGATTATGATACTAGGCAAGATGTGTATCTACGTATTGGAACTTGAAATTAGCATATGTGAGGTTTTGAACTCTAGAGTTTTTGATTGAATGATTGATATTACTTTGAAAGCATGAATGACTTTGCCCAGGTTTCTATGATTAAATCACTTACTTGCATTTGTCATATGATCAAGGCCATTTTTGATTTAGCCCTTTCCTAGCCAATGCAAAAAGTTTCGTCCCAATTAAAAAGAGCACAATGTGTTCTACCCTTTTTGAACCTAAGCCTTAAACAGTATGTGAAAACCCTTTTCCAAATCTTTACCTTGAGTTAAGTTGAGAATTATTGTGTGGTATTGATAAAGGTTCAAGTTTGGGGCTGTTGGGAAAGTTGAAAAAGAAAAAGATAAGCATTGAGCTAATGTGTTGAGCAAAACATAAAAAAATGAAAAAGAAAGAAAAAAAAAAAGATAAAATGAGAGGAAAAGCTCAATGCAAAGAAAAGGAAAAGTTGGGAATGAGTGAGATTGGTTGTTTAAAGAGAGTTTGTGTTTAAACTATAAAATTGAATAACTCTCTTAACTCAAGGATTTTGTGATCCAGAAAAACCAATGTTCTTCTTAGCCCAACNNNNTTANAANNCATNAAAAGTCCTTGTGATGATAACTTGCTTGTGAGTATGATTGATTGTGGTTAAATGAAAGGCAAAGTTAATTTGTGTGACATTGTGATAGTAGAGAGAATGAGTCAGCTCAATATACACCTGTATGCTTGAGTGAAACACTTTCCTTGGTGAGGAGTAGTTCTAATTATACATGATTGCATCTATGCTTGGTTAATTGGTCATTCATGATAATATCATCTGTTGGAAAGATTGTGATTATGAGAACACCATATTGAGTTTAATGGAAGTAATGCATCTTACATCTTGACTGATATTTTTATGATAAGTTGAGAATGATTACTTGTCTTGGAAGAAAGAGTTTTGGAGAGTATTAATTCATTGTATTGATTGTTTGAAAACTGAGTTACATCTTGTTTTGCTTGAGGACAAGCAAAATTCTAAGTTTTGGGTGTTGATGAAGGTTGAAAAACAGTTATTTTCATACTTGATTTTGATATTAAATCACACCCTTTATGGTTTAGAATTAGCTTGATTTTGACCTTGCTTGGACGTCTTTCTTTAGTGAGTTGACCAAGGGGTCAACTTTTTGGAAAAACTTGGAGGCCAAGGAGTCATTTTCGTCCAAGGCATGTGGAAGCTCCCTATTGGAGAGTTTTTCCTCCTTGTTAGTGGCCATGTGTCATTCTAGGAATGAAGAGTTTGTCCATAGGTAGTGGCCACATGTCACTCTCTCATTTGAGAGGACTTTTGCCACTTGTTTCTCTCCTATTGCAGAGAATTTCTCCTTGCTCTCCAAGCAAACCATGGTGGCTCTTTTAGGTTAAAGTTTCAGCCCATTTTGAGACAACTTAGCCTATAAATAGAGGTGCTCTCCATCATGTAATCACCTTAGAAATTATAGTAAAGTTATGCTACCATTTTGTGCACACAACCTCTTCTAAGGTCACCTTAGGCTAGAGCAACCCAAGTGGCCTCCTCTAGACACCTTCCTCCAAGAGTTGGCCCAACCTCTCTTAGAGAACCCTAAAACACTTCATCCTTCACCATTAAACACACCAAAATTGTGAGCCTTCCATCTTCATCCACCACCATTCCGCAAACCATCATCAAAACCATGAGCATCTTGAGTACATGGCTTGGTTGCTTCTAGATTTGGCTTGTCCTAGCTAGAGCATTGCCATTAGGTACTAACAACCAAAACTTAAACTGTTTTGCAGGATACATAGTAGATGCAGTTGATCTCAAGGATGAAACAATTCTGGACTAAATCAAAATATTGAGTATCCGCAACTGGTAATACTGTATCAATCTGCTGCATTTTGCTTGATCTGATTGGTAGTGTTTATGTGATTGTATGAACATCTTGTTTGGAACAATTGTCTGTTTGCTTGATTGATTGTTTGAAGAGTGAAACTCTGTTTTGATGTGTATTAGTCGACTACATTAGTATATCATTCGATTGTGAACATTCTATTTAGCTGGGTCTGAAACTGAAATTATTTTTGGTACAAAACAAAATCAAATATTTCCCTCCAAAATTTCATAATTGCTCCGTGCCTTGATAATTCTATAATCATAGGTCACGACACTAAGCCTCAGTCATCTGATACTCAATTGCACTCATTCTCTCTAAGAAAATCGTCTCTACCCATCAACTAAAATGGATTCAACTCCCACACTAAGGAGAAGGGTTAAAACTGTTGCTTCGAGGAATGCTAGAAAAGCTTCTGATCTGAATAACTGGATAAACGATGATGAAGCTCAAACAAGATACCTAGACTGCTGGAAGAGAAGAAGTCTGGTAACACAAAAAATTCTAAAGTTGAAGTTCTCCAGAAACGAAGGATTTATGTTTCAAAGATGGCTCAAGCGTCAGGGTTTAAAAAGATTTTTCGAAATGGCAAGCCCATGGTATCCAGATTTGGTGAAAGTATTCTACTGCAACTTGAAGATTAAGAATGACACTCTGTTCTCGGGTGAAAGGAATTGACATAAAACTTACAAATGAAGTTTGGAGTAGTATTGGTAAGATTGGTGGAGAAAAATGTCATCTCGGGATTGAAGGATTCCATAAGTTCACTGAGTATCAAAATTGTTTAAGGAACCCAGAAGACTGCAAGGATTACTCTGGCTACAAAATTGGAGGCATGAAAAAGGATGAATGATTAGCCTCGTATGTCATAGCTTACATACTCATGGCCAGGGGAGGCAACTATGCTCAAGCCACAATAGAAGACCTAATGCTGCTTAAAGCCTTAAAGGAAAATATTCAGGTAGATTGGCCATAACCCATTTCTGATAACATGCTGAAAGTGACGAAGTCTGAATCTGGAAAGTTGCCCTACTGTGTATTCATCTCAAGAATTCTTATTCGCTATGAAATAGAATGCTTTGGCGAATCCTCTGAACAATATCAACGAACATGTCGCATTGACAAAGCAACACTTCATCTAATGCATATGGTGAAATCTTCAGAAGGATGGTCATACAAAGATGAAGCTGCTGATAACGATATTGCTGGATCATCCTCTGGAATCAATCAATACAGGGCTCAAAATGAGTTTGAAAGAATCATTTTGAGCAAATTAAATGAAATTGAAAGGAAACTTGATGAACATATTAACAGGTCGCAACAAAATGAAGAAAACGAATCTTCTAAAGAAGCAAGTTCTTCTGAAAGCTCCTTGCAAGAAAGAGAGAATGAGGGCAGTGAGCAAAAGAGAACTGAGGATAGTGAAAGTGACATAATTCTTAAGGATTTTGTTAACCAGAAAAGGAAGAAGAACTAATTGTTTTTTAGATTAAAGTCTATTTTGTGTATGGCTTATAATGCCATCTTTTATTGTCTTTTTGTTTTCCTTGTTTTGCGTCCCTCATTGTAATATCTTCTTTCAAGGAAATGAAATTAGTATGTTGAATCAATTGCAAATTGATTTAATCTGATTGATTAATATCTGATATACTGAATGAATTGATTTGATTGTGATTTGAGTGAAGTCGAATATGTTACCAATAAGGGAGTATTGGTAAAACCTGAAGATAAGTTTTGATGATGATGCAACCTGTAGTTTTTGAATGTAGTAGGAAAATACTTAAAAACAACTTGTAGATTTTGAATGTAGTAGGAAAAT
>NC_028358.1:17094918-17096556 GCF_000741045.1 Vigna radiata var. radiata | reverse complement strand
AACTATGCTTTTTGGAAACTGAGAATGGAGATTTTCATGGGGTCTGTTGATAGAGGCATCTGGGAAGCTGTACAAAATGGTCCTTATATTCCAAAAATTACAGTTGATGGTGTAGAAGTAGAAAAATCATATTTTGATTGCACTGATGAGGAAAATAGAAGAGCCCAATTTGATTTTAAGACTAGAAATATAATCCTATCTGCACTAACCCCAAATGATTTCTCCAAAGTTTCTGTTTATAAAAGTGCACAGGAAATGTGGAAATTTTTGAGGCATAGTTATAATGAAGTCATAGATGTAGATAAGTTGACACCGTGTGATTCAAGCTCTACATCAAGCTCAAGTGATTTTAATGAGCAAGAAAATATATGCTTAATGGCAAAAAGTGAAAGCCAAATCTTGAAGAAGAAGAAGAAGAAGGAGAACAATCAAGGATCTGCATCAAGCTTCAAATGCTATGGGTGTGGTGAAAGAGGCCGTGTGAAAGCTGATTGTTCAAGCAACAAAAGAAGTAAAGAAAGAAAAGCAAAGAAATCTCACAAAAAGAAGAAGGCATACATAGCTTGGGAGGATACCGCATCAAGCACTTGTAGTTCAAGTGATTCTGTTGAAGAAGCAAACCTATGTTTGATGGTTGCTACTGATGAAACTACAAGCCAAGTAAGTGACTCTAGCCTTGAAACCAGTGAGTTTGATTTACAAAAATCTTTTCTTGAATTGCTTAATGAATCTGAAAAACTTGATGTTGCTCACAAAAAGCTAAAAAAGGAGCACAATGAACTGAAATTGAAGTATGATAAATTGCTTGATGATGAAGTTGTTTTAAGAAATAAAGTTAATACTTTAGAAATAAAATTGTCGAATGCACATGTCACTGCTGAACCTGTTGAATGTTTGTCATGTAAGAGTCATGTGCGTGATATAAATATTCTTGAAAATTTGCTTGAAGTTGCAACAAGAAATAATAATGCTAAAATGCCTCTACCTGTTAAAAAGAAGTTTAAAAACAAAAGGTTTTTTAAAGGTAAGAACCAAATTAAAAGAACTCGTAGAGTTTGGGTTGAGAAGGGAACTTTTGTGAAAAATAAGGTGCATGATGTTTGTTGCTTCTATTGCATGAAAAAGGGACATACTTCAAACAAATGTAACATTAAACATTTTGGTGTTCCAAATGGAAAATATGCTTGGATTCCTGTCATAAAGTAATATGTGTCTAACCTCAAGGACCCAAATAAGATTATGGGTACCAAAAGCTCCATTGCTCGGTTTTGCAGAATAAGTTTTCAAAAGGAGAAGAGAATTTTTATGATGTTCTGATTTTGGAATTGATGCTCCAAGCCAGGAAGTGAGTCAATCAAGTGATATCCAAAGCTTTGGTTCGAGCACCAAGTGATTGAGCTAAGTAGTATTTAACCTGTACTGTTGCATTTTGCTCTGCTTGATCCTAAAATCTTTGATTAGTATTCATTTCTGTTTGGGCAAATGATATGTTCATCACTGATTCATTTATCCTATGGTGTGTTCTTACTTGTTTTAGCACTTTAATCAGTGAAATTCTTCTATTATGAGATATTCATGTGCTAAATTTAATCTTTTGGAATGATTAGTCATGTGCAATTGTTATTTCAATGATTTGTT
>NC_028358.1:17086834-17088150 GCF_000741045.1 Vigna radiata var. radiata | reverse complement strand
CTATTGCGTTCATTGTACTTTATAAATTAGTAGCTGAATCATAAACATCTTAATTGTTTGATAAATGATTGTTGATTTCATGGGTAAATTGAGTATGCTAAAAGCTGAATTTGATTTACTAAGAATCATTGAAACTTGTTTGAAATTGCAAATACAAATCTGAATTGGCTTGTAAGCATATCTGCATTATTTTGGACTGAACAGATCTTAAAATATTTTTCAGAATCTGCTTTTGAGTTTAAGAGAAATTTTTTGTTTGACATGATCTTGTGATACCTGGTACCCATTTGAGGGAGACATATATAAGGTTGTTAGATATCTGGACATTTTATGAATGTTATATGAGTTTTAGGTTGAAAATTTGGCCCAAATCTCTGTTTTTCGGAAATTAACGTCAATAATCGATTACCAAGGGATGATAATCGATTATCTAGGCCAAAAAATTTAGATTTTGACAATTTTGAACACAAATAATCGATTATTTAAAGTAATAATCGATTATCAATGTTAAAAAAAAATTTAAAATTTTTTTAAAAAAGGGGATTATTACATTTAGGAGGAGTACTTTTAAAAGGACTTAAATTTTTAAGTTACTTATTTTATGAGGAGCATAAACTTTAGATTTTTTAAAAAAGAGGGGGTGAAGCTTTTGATTGAGAACTTTTGTAATAACTGAAGGATGTAAGTCTTGCCCAAAGAACTTACTTTGATCAAATTTATGAGTGGAAGCAAGCTCATGAAGATTAAGTGGTTGATCAATTTCATGAAATTGATGTTCGCCTAGGAAATATTGTAAATCACCTCAACCTTTAACCACCCGAGAGATTTCGAAGTCCTGAATTTTAGAATTAGGATTTTATGTTTGTGTGCTTTGTTGATTGGTTGTTATTCTTATCTCTATGTTATATTTCTATCTTTTATGTTTCTCCTTATGGTGACTATGTAATCCTTTCTTTTATGAATAACATGATCTCTTGTTTTATGCATACATTATTTAATTGAGGGGGAGATCATATTTAGGGGGAGCTTTTTAATTTAATCTTTTTGCTTATGATCAAAAAGGGGGAGAAGAATAATATAAGGGGAGAAGAATAATTAAGGGGAGAAATATTTTTAAATTGTACAGGTACTACTAACTCTGTGGCTGCTTTTTAGTTTGTATGTGTTGCAGGTAAACCTAAGTTGCTTTTAAAAGGAGAATTTTTTATCATCATCAAAAAGGGGGAGATTGTTACCAATAAGGGAGTATTGGTAAAACCTGAAGATAAGTTTTGATGATGCTGCAACCTGTAGTTTTTGAATGTAGTAGGAAAATA
>NC_028358.1:17071979-17086040 GCF_000741045.1 Vigna radiata var. radiata | reverse complement strand
TCCCTACACTCATTTTATTTAACGCACATCAACTGTTTGGCTAATTTTCTGAAAGAAAATTATTTTTGCTAAAAAGGGCTAAAATCATTTTAACTGTGACCTAATACGCTTTACGCTCTCTGAGTATTATTTCCGCTGCGCAATACTCTTCGAAAATTACCCCCTCCGATACCAACAGAATATGCTTAATCTGTTTTACATCTTTACATTTTGACTTCTGTTACTATTAATTATATTTCTTTCTTAACTAAAATGCTTGATATGGAAAAAATCTTTGAAAGGTTTTGCAGGAAGAACATTGCTTTTGGAACTGCAAGTTAAATTTAACAACCTTGGAAAGCAATGCATTCAACTGAGGAAATAATGCAATCGACTGATCTAAACAAGATTATAAATTCCAATTCTGGAAATTGATTTTCTTTCGTTGATTGCTTATTCTAAATATTTTATTATCTCTGATATCAACTATTTTTAAATATCTTGATTGAGATAATATTGTGAGATTGTTGATGATTGTATCATTGCATGACTAAGTTGTTTGATATCTTATCTTTGATACAAATATGTACTATACTACTTTGAGTAATCTGTGTTATATTGTATTGTGCATGTATTCTGCTTTTGATATCCATGCATAATGACAGGGGGAGTATCACATTTTACACATTTGTATTTCACATGCCTGCATTTCAAGGGGAGTTATCATTTACATGTCACTAAAATGTGTTATTGAGAGCATCACTGCATCTTGAATATTGCATACTCTTTTTGATGCATCTTTGTTTGATATCAGCATAAATATCTAGAGCATACCTTTTTTGATAATGCACAAAGGGGGAGAGAATGCATGAAAGCTTTATGAAAGAGGGAGAATGATTATGTTACTTGAATTATGATTTATCTGTTTTTACTCTGTTTTGTATTAGATTGTGCAACCATGGTTGGTTATTAATCACGGTTGTGCATCATCAAAAAAGGGGGAGATTGTTGACAACACAATTTCTATATCAATCTAGTTTTTGATGATGACAACACATTGTTTAATAACATGCATATATTGTTTGTTGTTATTACATGTTCTTATGAAAATTAATTGTTACATCTGTGAACATGATTATGTACTGTTACATGTTCCTATGTTGATTGAGTGATATATATGTGGAACATGATCACATGATTTATGTGCTATGTGCAATGCATCTTTACATATGTTTTTATGAACATGTTTTAAAGCTGAAAACCACAAGCACTTTTATGAACTTATAATTGTGTGACAAAGTTCTAGTGTAGTCAACTACATTATTAATGGATTCGATTATGCTAAAATTTTTGTGCAGATTTTGAGAATCAGTGTTTTGTAAATTTTTTAGAAGAAAAGAATTTCAAAATGTTTTACATGGTTGAAGTTGATTATGTGTGCCACACATTCAACTGTCTTTGTTATCTGGTTTGAAATTCTGTTATGCTCTTGTACCCCAACGGCTATATTTTTAAAATTTAGTTGAGCATTGATGACTTGGTCAACTATATTAAATGTGTTTTGTTTTTGGTTGACTGTATGTTACCTGGTTGACTGTTTATTATAACTGTCATAATTCAGTCGACTGAATTAATAGCATAATCGACTGAGAGTCTGTTTGAATAACATAAATCTATAAATAGACTGATCAAGAATCAATTAAGAGAATTTTGAAGAACTGACAATTTCATTTCTGGTTCAGATCAAATTCTCTGTTGTAAGAACTACAAGAATTCTCCAAGAAGACGGTGGTGATCTTTCTTGAAAGAGATTCAAAGGGAGGTTCTTCTGTGCACACAAAGATTGATTAGTATCTGCATAAGGAAAGTGCTTTTGTGTGATTGTGTTTAAGGCTTGGCATCCTGTGAAGACTGTTGCATTGTTTTTCTGGGTTGGCATCCGTAAAGACTGCTGGTATTTGTACCTGTTAGATACAGGGGATTGTTCACTTTGAAGATTGTTCAAAGTGGTGTTACAGATTGCAGAATAGGGGATTCTTGCTGCAAGTCTGGTTTAGTTCTGCAACTATATTTTGGTTTTGGGTTAGAGAGGAGATTTATATTTTTGACGTGGAGGTCTTCTATAAATTCCTTGTTGTAAATACCGCAACCATTATAGTGCATTTGCTTCCTGGGTTAGAAGGACACTAGATGAAGGCATTGTTGGTCGAACTAGTATAAAAATTCAGTGTTTGATTTTTTGTATTCTTACACTTTTACTTTGCAGTCGACTTTAATCTTTACGCAATCAATTACGTTTTTCTGCTGCATATAATTTTTCATTACTTGCATTTCAAGAAGTGTGAAAATTTTAATACTTTGATTGCAAGATTGCGAAAAGATTTTATATTTATGAAA
This sequence comes from Vigna radiata var. radiata, assembly GCF_000741045.1. Taxonomy (NCBI): domain Eukaryota; kingdom Viridiplantae; phylum Streptophyta; class Magnoliopsida; order Fabales; family Fabaceae; genus Vigna; species Vigna radiata. The sequence continues at coordinate 17,083,664 of NC_028358.1, read as the reverse complement.
ACACCAATTCACCCCCCTCTTGGCGTAAAAACGAAGCCTACCTGTTTCCCAACAGAAATGAGTTTTTATCATTTGAAACACGTTTCAACTCAGTAATTAAACTTGGACAAAGGTTGAAGACAAGAAAAAAATTGAATTAAAACAGATCTGAAAAGCCAAACCCGAGAAGACCAGATTTCTGCAAAATTTTTTAAGCAAAACTGTGTGCAATGCTATAGAAGCTCCAATGATCATAGTTGACTGATTGTCTTTGCTTTATAGATCAACATAAAGCTTAGCAATTGCTTGGACACGATCAAAAACGAAAAATACACGGCTGAACGAAATCAAACACACATAGAGAGAAAAAAATTTGCAAAACTGATTGAACAAGACTTGGACAATACGAATTTAGAATTGAAAGCTGAATTTGACTCAAAGTAAACAAATGCACCGATTAAAATGATGTAGAATTGCTATGGATAGTGAATAGAATCAATCATTCACAGTAAATCACCAAAATTAAAATTGACAACAATGGAACAGTGACTGTAAGAACAGAGCAACGTGGAAAAACATGAAACGAATGAGAAAGAGCACCTAGCTCTTGCAGCGTTGGTGAGAACGGCCTTGCTCTTGATACAAATTCATAGGAACGGTCCTCCACCTTCACGAAGGAAGAAGCACTTAGACTCAGGCTTGGCAGTGGATGGAAGCAAGGTGAAGAATATCTAGTGCACGTGAAGTGTTTGATGGAATGTATGTGTGTGTTTGGATGGTTTTCGGAAGTGGAATTTCTAGCTCAAATGGCTTTCCTAGAGGGAAAGAAGCTAGAGGAGGCTTTTGCTAAAGCAAAACAAGGTATGAACTCAAAGGTTTTAGCAGCTGGAAGAATTTCAACAGCATAACACTAATTGATAGGAACAACCCTCCACCTTCACAAAGGAAGAAGCTCCTGGACTCAGGCTTGGCAATGGATGGAAGCAAGGTGAAGAATATCTGGCGCACGTGAAGTGTTTGATGGAATGTGTGTGTGTGTTTGGATGGTTTTCGAAAGTGGAATTTCTAGCTCAGATGGCTTTCCTAGAGGGAAAAAAGGTAGAGGAGGCTTTTGCTAAAGCAAAACAAGATATGAACTCAAAGGTTTTAGCAGTTGGAAGAATTTCAACAACATAACACTAATTCTCATTCAAGTTGCTTTTACAATGATGCAAGCTCATTTTTATAGGTGTGGATGAGTTATGATCTGTGTGGTGGAAGCTACTACATTTACAAATTGAAAATGTGCTAAAATGGTGTGTTTCACGTGGAAGATATGGAGCATGCCCTGCAGGAGTGGTAATCCACGTGGAAAACATGTAACAGGTGGTGCAAGGAATGCCATTCTCAGTCAACTCTTTATTCACGTGTAAGATATGGAGCATGTAAGATCCGAGAAAATGTAGAGTTTATAAATAAGTCTTAAATATGTTTTATTAAAATTTACATGAGTTTATATGGTAGTGTGCAGTTCAGTTGGTGTTCAAGTCTTGAGAAGAACATAAAGTTCTATATTATTTATTTATTTTGTTGATATAAGTGTAACACTTGTTATTCATGTGAAACATTTGTTTGATTTTATTTATATTTTCTCAAGGGCAAGAATGTCTTTTCCATTTTGTAATTGAGGTGTGAAAGTTATAAATAGGGATGTGGAAAATAAAGAAAAGTACTTTAAATAATATAAGTTAAAAAAAAAGTAGGAGGTTATTTTTTTAAAACCACTTGAGATATTATAGGGAGCACTACCTAGGTGGTTTCTTTTAATTATAATATGATTTATTAAAAATAAAAATAAAAAGGGTGTTTATAAAAGAAAGGAAAAGAGATTACGTTAAGAATAGAGAAAGAGAATAGAGAGCATCGTATGTCAGAAACTTTCTTTGAAAAAGAGAAATCTTTTCTTTTAAAAGATATAGCAGAAGTGTGAAGATCTATTATTGATTCATGTTCTATAATTGGCTAAGGTATGGGAAGCGTACTATTTCTTTATTGTATGATTACGAAAAAAATAAATTGTCTTTAAATGATGATTAATTTAATTGAATGCTTAATATTATGATGTGATGTTCTTGACGTGGTAGGATAACATTGGATTTTTTTGTTCATCATTTTAAACATAAATTTTCGTGTTTACTGCATATTAGTATGTGATATTTATTTGGAATTCAAGCAATTGAATCCAACGTGATTGAATTATGAAGAATTCACTTAATTAATGGCTAAAAGAATTCTCGTATTGAATTCTATATCAGAAGAGATTAAAAAGTTCATTTAATTGCAATTAAGATAAAAATTAGGGTTTTGGAGATTCTTTTGATTTAGGGTTTAATTGGGATTAGTGCTAGTCTTAATAAAAAAAGTAAATCCTTGATCAGTGACCAGGCAACTGTTTCCTAAAGTCGAGATTTTTTTTCTGTTTCCGTTTCCAATTGGGCTTCAATCAGTGGAACCCAATTAAGGGTCTAACCTGTTTCTTTTTCGAAGGGCCACACAGGTTGCCCTCATTCCGCCTTTTCTCTGTTGCCTTTTCTTCTTCACGCGAAACCTGGAAGCTTGAGGCTTCTGCCCTTTCTATTCACCGCGACAGATGCAACTTTGGAGGCGAGAGCGCGGAGAGGCGCGGCGAGGGCGTCCTGCAGCGGCGACGCTCCCGCTAGGGTTCAAACTCCAGCTTCTTCGATGGCGACGGCGCGGTTGAGGCACGATCTGAGCCGGGCTCTTCATCGAACAACTTCGGGAGGGTTTATCTTCCTCTTCCGCCATGGAACATGCTCACTGTGTTAGGGAGAGATTTCTTTTCATTCCTTTCTCTGTTCTTGTTCGCAGCGGGGTGGTCTTGCGGCGTGAAGCAGATGAGGGTTTCGAACTGGAAATTTTCGGAAATTGGGGTTTGCTGAATTAGGAAAAATGTTGGTTTGCTCCTCTCTTCTTCTTGCAGGTCTTGGATTTTGTGTTTGGGTCGGGGTTTCACGAATTTTGGGGCTTAGAGTTCCGATTGAAAAGATTAGGGTTTGAATTGGGAAAAATTATTTTGGGTTTCTGATTTTCACCTTTTGGATTCTCGTGGTGGTTGCGATGGCAGTGGCAACCATTTCGTGGTGGTTGTCGGAGTTGCGCGAGTGGCGTCGCCGGTGGGTGCTGTCTGGGTGTTGCGGTGGCTGGCCGTGGAGTCCTTGAATGTTATGTTTGGCTTGGCAAATTAGGGTGGTCTGGTTGGGCCAGTGGCTTGAAATTGGGTTGGTTGATTTGACAGTGGGCCAAGCTTAAATAAAATGATTAAAATCAAAATAATAATAAGAGTTGTTTGGGTTGCCTAAAATTAGTTCTAGGCTGGACACTGAGTGACAAAAGCAAAAATGAATGATAAAAGAAAATGTAAGATAAGGAAAATTGAAAATAAAGATTATGTCTCTAAACTGATATTAGGAAAGTAATAAAGTTAAAGTAATGAAATTTTAAATATATTTGGAAATCGAAATTGGAGAATAAAAATGATAATAAAGAAAAAGNTTATGTTTCTGANATTAAAATAATNGGAATTAAAATCAATTACTTAATAGTTTACGANATTGGAAAGAAGAAATAAATATTAATTGGTTTTAAAGATGAAAATAATGAGATTATAATCATTTATTAGAATATTAAATTACTTACTAATTTTAGTTTGATAAGAGAGAAGAATAATGTGATTATAATCTTTAATGAGATCAATAAATGTTTTATTATTTTTGGTTTGTTATTAAATGTTATTTATTTATTTATTTTGATTTATTGTTGGAGTAGAATTCATATGGTGGTTATGTTGATTAATTGGGAATTTGATTTTAATGTTTGATCAAAATAATACATGATATATTATTTTGGATTGTTATTGAATTATATTTGGTTATTGTTTGTAATTTATTGTTGAGTGGAATCCATTGAACACATTGTGTTTTTGGTTGAGACCTATGAATTAATAAGATTAGGTAGAAAANGNGAGTGNTTACTTGTTTAGAAATCCGATAAACTTGACTAATGATTGAAATGAGTGAGTGTTGAAGTTGGGATAAGTGAGTGTTGGAATTGTACCTGAACGAGTGGTTGATCGATGAGCATAAGAGTGAGGGATAAGTTCGCTTTCTGTACCTAGTAAAGCCTGAGACTATCGACCGGTCGAGATAGCAACTTCCTTTGGCCTTGTGTGCGAAAAGGTAGTGCTCGGGTATTGAGCCCTCCTTGCGTGGGGGTGATGATGTTTGCCTTGTCCTGGTGTGGCAGGAAACATGTTCCTTAGCCAGGTAGGCGGGACTACTCGAGCAGACCTGTAGGAGGGGCTATAGGGGACTTGTGGGGAGGCCACAAGTTTGAGGTAGGGTACAGGAGTGAGACTGATTCTTTTCACTACGGAGTTATGGTATTGTGGAGGCTCGTGGTGTTATTCATGATGAAGGATTCATGATGAGGTGAGTTCGGATGAAGGTACATGTGTTGATGGTTTATGATAACAATGTGTTTGGAGACAATATAGATAAAGATAATCTTGATGGTATAGTTGTGGTATGAATGATGCTGATGTTATAGATGATCCTGTTGTAGGAATGATTACGTTAGTAAGGATAATTCGTTATTAAGTTGTGTTTACTTGTTATGTATATATTGTCTTGTTATTGGTCGTGTTATGGTAGCTTACCCATATTTGTTTGTGTTGTGGTTGTATGTGTTTGCGATGATCGTGTGACCTATGGTTATACGGGAGCAGGAGATGTTGCAGATGCTTCAGATGCATGATAGAGACGCGAGAAGGGGAAAAAGACTTATGTTAATTAAACTTTTGTGCTATGAATGTTAGAGACAATGTAATCGGGTTTATTTTATTTTGTTTCTATTTTATTAATTTTGGTATTTTATAAGCGGATTTCCACGATAGTCTTATAATTTTAAACATTTTAAATTTTTCCTAATAATCAAGACATCCCAAAAATCGGGATGTTACAGAGCATGCGCTGCAGGAGTGGTAATCCACATGGAAAACATGTAAAAGGTGGTGCAGGGAATGCCATTCTCAGTCAACTCTTTATTCACGTGTAAAAAAATGGAAGGGATGTTGCAGCTGGTGTTTTCCATGTGGGAAATGTGCTGCCAAGTGAAAGGCTGGCCGTGAACAAGTCTCCTTGTGTTCTCCTCTGCTTCTTTGTTCACCTTAAATGTCCTACAAAACAAAGAAAAATGGATTTAGTTATTTTTAGAAGGTTTTCAATATGTAATACTCCATAGGAGTAAAGTTGTGAGTACTCCCTCTTCTTCTTGTATCTTCTTTGACATGTCTCTTGTTAATGATCCAATATGTAGCTTAGGTTGGCCTCCATCAAGCTCCTTCAAAAACTTTTCATACGAAGGCATTTGTTGCAATGCTTCAGCAAAGGGTATGTTGATTTCTAATTTCTTAAAAATTTCCATAAAACGCTCAAACTGTTTTTCTTTCTCCTTCATTGAATAATTCTTCGGATAAGGAAGGGGTTTTTCAAACTTTTTCTCTTTTTTTCTCTCATCGTCTTCTTCTTTCTTTTTTTTCTCCCTCAACTCTCACTTTTTCTTTTCTCTCACTTTCTTCCTTCTCTTTCTCTTTTCTCTCGACTTCTTCTTTTTCACTCAACTTCTCTTTCCCTTTTCCCTTTATTTTCCTCTCATCCAACACCTTGCCACTTCTAGTAATTATAACCTTACACTCCTCCCTAAAGTTACCTTTAGTATTAATCTCAAAAACCTCCAACTTTTTTACTAGTTACCTGATGGAAGCATCTCCATGATACACAGAAGAATGCTCCAAGTCGTAGAGAAGTGGCAGCAGAATGATGTAGAAGATGGAGTACGAATTGCACTGAAGGTGTTTGTGAAAATGTCTAGTGATGTTGGATGAATGTTTTTGGTAGAATTATAGCTCAGGCAGCCTTCCAAAGCGGAAATGAGCTATAGGAGGTGCAAGATAACAAGGCACAAAGTTGAACTTGAGAGGATAGCTGAGAATTCATGATAACGGTTGAAAAACAGTTATTTTCATATGTCAATTTAGACCAAATTACACCCTTTAAGACTTAGAACGAGCTTAGAATCAAGTAAAACTCAATAAATGAGTTAGTAGAGAGTCAAAAGTTGTTTTTAGCGATATTATGCTTGTTTTGCATTGTTTTGTAGTGATTTTGATGAAAGTGAAGATTGGGATTGAAGATGAAGGTCTTAGACTCATGATTAAGGAAGAAAATTGAAGAAAAGAAGAGTCAAGAAACCGCCCGGCGGCAAAATTCACCGTTGGGCAGTCTAAGGCGAGGAGAAGGCACCTGGCGTGGGCGTTGGGCGGATTTGCGATTAGAGGCAAACCGCCGGGCGGTGGCCCCCTGCCGCCGGCCGATGGGGCGATTAAGGGCCGCTGGGCCTGGCCCTATTTTCTGTGACGCTCCTCAGCTATAAATAGCCCTGTTACGATTTCATTCTCATTCTTTTGACAGAAGAGGGTGGCCAGACCTAATTTTCACTCTCTGGAGAGGATCTCTTGGATGCTTAGGCTTCTTTTCATCTTATCTAGGGTTTGCTTTTCCATTCTTCCATTATTTTTCATCTAGGTTCACCATGACGATTGTGAACTAAACCCTTTTGTTGTTGGGGGAAACAATGTAATCTTTTGAAACTCTCTTTTATTGAAACTCTTGTTTATTTATATGATTTTTTTCATATGCTTAGATTATCAATTGTTGGGTTCTCATCTGCGCTTAATGCTTTTGTCGTTTAACTCATTCGATAATTGTTGTTTGTCTCTATTGATACGGGAACGTACAGTACTGTCATGAACTGGTGAGAAATTCCTTGATTAAGCAATACCAACCTAGGGATAGGGGTTAGGACGATCAATTGCTTTTGCTTCTGTTCTTAGTGCATTATTAATTGGCAGGGGATGCGAGGGATAGCAAGCCGATAATTAATAATAGGCTCTTTTCGCCGAGGGATCAGATTGAGGGTAGGCTAAGAAAGTTTGCATAACAATTAGATAATCAAGCATATTAAACAAGAGGAGTAGATAAGAGGGAGTGAATAAGATGAAATTGTAAACCCCCAACAACTCCATTCATCCATAGCTTTTTCTCTTGTCAATTGNAGTAGAGAGTCAAAAGTTGTTTTTAGCGATATTATGCTTGTTTTGCATTGTTTTGTAGTGATTTTGATTAAAGTGAAGATTGGGATTGAAGATGAAGGTCTAAGACTCAAGATTAAGGAAGAAAATTGAAGAAAAGAAGAGTCAAGAAACCGCCCGGCGGCAAAATTCACCGCTAGGCGGTCTAAGGCGAGGAGAAGGCACTTGGCGTGGGCGCTGGGCGGATTTGCGATTAGAGGCAAACCGCCAGGCGGTGGCCCCCTGTCGCAGGGCAGTGGCGCGATTAGGGGCAAACCGCCGGGCAGCATAAGTGTGCCGCCGGGCGGTTGTCCACTGGGCCTGGGCTTGTTTTCTGTGACGCTCCTCAGCTATAAATAGCCCTGTTACGATTTCATTCTCATTCTTTTGACAGAAGAGGGCGGCCAAACCTAATTTTCACTCTCTGGAGAGGATCTCTTGGATGCTTAGGCTCTTTTTCATCTTATCTAGGGTTTGCTTTTCCATTCTTCCGTTATTTTTCATCTAGGTTCACCATGACAATGGTGCACTAAACGCTTTTGTTGTTAGGGGAAACAATGTAATCTTTTGAAATTCTCTTTTATTGAAACTCTTGTTTATTTATATGATTTTTTCATATGCTTGGATTATCAATTGTTGGGTTCTCATCTACGCTTAATGCTTTTGTCGTTTAACTCATTCGATAATTTTTGTTTGTCTCTATTGATACGGGAACGTACAGTACTGTCATGAACTGGTGAGAAATTCCTTGATTAAGCAATACCAACCTAGGGATAGGGGGTAGGACGATCAATTGTTTTTGCTTCTGTTCTTAATGCATTATTAATTGCTAGGGGAGGCTAGGGATAGCAAGCCGGTAATTAATAATAGGCTCTTTTCGCCAAGGGATGAGGTTGAGGGTAGGCTAAGAAAGTTTGCATAACAATTAGATAATCAAGGACATTAAACAAGAGGAGTAGATAAGAGGGAGTGAATAAGATGAAATTGTAAACCCCCAACAACTCCATTCATCCATAGCTTTTTCTCTTGTCAATTGAATCAACACATTGCATGTTTATTTTNTGTCCTTGCATTCACAACAATTAATTCTTTCTTTACAAGTCTTACGATTTTGATTCACACGAACGATAAACACCTTTCGAGTCTCTTGGGAAGAACGATATCGGGCTTTACCGATTATATTGCTTGCACGATCTGGTACACTTGGCAGTGGGTCAACAAGTTTTTGGCGCCGTTGCCGGGAACTCGAGGTTATTTTAGTAGTGTGAATTGATTGACATTTGACTTGTTTGTAATTATTTGTTTTGTTTAATTTTATTTTATTTTCTGTAAAAGTGCTTTTAGGGTGTGTATCTTATGTATGCAGGAAACAAGACACACTAGAAGCAGAAAAGACCAGCAACCTCTCTTGGAAGGACTCTCAGACAGGAGAGGGAGGAAAGTTAGATGCCCTACAAGTGAAAACTTTCCTTCTCCTGAAGAACTTTTGCACTCTTCTTTTGAGACCTCTGCACAGAATACTGAGGAGATGGCGGACCAACCACCTCCTAGGCATACACTTGGGGACGCATCCAACATGGTGGGTCCTATGAACTTCAACAACATAGCTTTGCCTACAGACAATACAACCAATATGGTTATGAACCCTGCTCTTATTTAGCTTGTTCAGAGCAATCAGTTTCACGGAATGTTAAATGAAAATCCATATGATCGTTTAACCACTTTTAGTGAGATTTGCAATACCGTAAAGATACATGGAGTCTCTGACGACATGGTTAGACTCAGTTTGTTTCCTTTCTCTCTTGGAGGAAACGCCAAAGCTTGGTTGCATTCGTTCGAGGAAGGCACATTCAGAAACTGGGATGCGTTGGCAGCAAAATTTGTGAACAAGTTCTTCCCTCCAACAAAGATTAATAAAGGGAAGTTAAAGATCTCTGCCTTCAAACAAGGAATGGAGGAAACTCTAGGCCAAGCATGGGACATATTTAAAGGCTTGCTAAGAAAGACTCCTGTCCATGGACTTGATAAGACTTCATATCTACTTGCCTTCCTTGGGCCCTCCATACTTAGCCTAAAATGATGATAGATGCTTCCGCTAGAGGCAGCATAAATACGAAGACTGAAGATGAGGCATATGATCTGATTGAGAGCATGGCCATGAGTGAAGTAGTACACAGTGAGAGAGGCGCGCAGAAGGGAGGACTCTTGCATCTCCCTGCTAACGATGCAATGGCGGCCCAAAATCATCTCCTAAACCAGAAATTGGACAAGCTGACAAAGATCCTTGCTAATTTCCAATGGGGGTAAGAAACGTTTCTCAGACCCAACAACTTTGCAACTTATGTGGTGGAGACCATATCAATGGTCAATGTGCTTTTCCCAAGGAGTTACAGCAGGATGTTAACTACATGGGAGCCCAGTTTCCGTACAAGCAAGGTGCTTTCAACCAAGGCAGTTCCAGCCAAGGTTGGGCAACATCAGAATAATTCTTTTGGACCTGTAGGAGGGTTTCAGCAGCAACAACCATCACCATTATGGCAGCAAGTCAGCAGCTTGACAGAGACAGTCAGAGACCTCAGTGACCGATTTGATAAATTCTTCAAAGTCTATGAGTCTCAACTAAATAGTGATCAAGCTAGCTTCAGGTCATTGGAGACAAGATTGGGCAACTGTCAAAAAGAATAGAAACCACAGAAAAAAAATTAGTTTAGGGCGAATACTGATGTTAACCCTAAGGATGAATGCAAAGTGGTTATGACAAGGAGAAAAAGGAAGTCAGCAAAGGAGATAATTGAAATTGGGAGCAATGATGATGAAGATGAGGAAAGAATGCATGATCATGAGGTTAATGAATAGAAGAACCAAGAAGAGAAAATAGAAGAGAAAAAAAGGAAGGAAAAAGACATTTACCAAGAGTCATTTAGAGAAATTTTCAATCAGGTAATTGTTACTCCTAGAGCATCCTCACGAATTCCTGAGTATGACACGAGAATCAAGTATTATCTGGGAGAGGTGATTGATCTTGATGATGAAGGCGATCAGGGCCTGTTGGTTACGCCTAGAAAGAAGGACCATCCACAAAAATTGAAGGATCCAGGGACTTTGACGCTTCCTTGTGTGATCAATGATGTGGACATAGGGAGAGCCATAATTGATTCCGGAGAAAGTGTTAATTTGATGCCTTTTAGTGCTTTCAAAAGGATTGGAGGGCTAAAATTAAAACCAACAAACACTACCCTAACGATTGTGGATGGATCTATTAAGAAGCCAATCGGTATGGTGGAAGATGCAATTGTCAAAATTAATGAGTTGTAATTTTTACTTGACTTTTTAGTTGTGAACATAGCCAATGAGGGAAGAATCCCGATAATATTGGGAAGACCTTTAATGAGGGCTTCTAAGATGGTCATACGTATCCATGAGGGAGGAATAAAGCTAAGACATCATGACCAAGTAATGTTAATTTATGGCTCTGAGGAAACCAAGATGAGAGCGATAAGAAGAGCCAAATACAAAAGGGCCAGAAGAGAAGCTACAAAGGAAGAAAACATCACATGTATTGAATATCGTAACAATTGTCATGTTCTGCAGATTCTCGAGGAAAAGAAAGAAAGCATAGAGGAATCAATCCCCTCAGAAGACACACCATTCCTGCGTGCCATGTAAGTGCGATTTAAAAACAGGAAATCGATTGTGAATAGGAAGCTTAAGGAGGAGGGAATGGTAGAGATCAGAAGGCCTTACTCCACAGCAATTCGAAAGGTGGAGAGAAGAAAGCTGAGCAAGTGGGATGATGAAGATCCCATCATGAAGAAGAAGAGTTGATTTGCTGGAAAGCACTTTTTGTATTTTTGAACAATTTTCTTTTTGTTTTATGTTTGTGTTGAACATGTAATTTTTGAATTTTTGGAACAATTTTTGGGTGGCATCTACTAGGGGATGCCAAATTTTGTGGAACTAGTTAAGAACACAGGAAGGTACACCTACTGATGGGTGTTGGAAGGATTTGCACTTATTGACAAGTGCTAAACAGGTTTGGGTCAGGCTTGCGACGTTAAACAAGGGCTACTAGGAGGCAACCTAGATTCTCTCTTTTACCTTTGCATTTAAATTCTTAGAATAGGTTGAATTTTATTTTTAGTGTGTATGCTTGGCTTGAATACTTTTTCTGAAGATGTTTGACTGAATAATTTGCATGAGGAGCCTATTTGGTGATGATTTGATGTGGATGATAATTGAGTGCATTGCATGTTGATATTCTGTGAAACAGATGAGTGATGACTTATGATTGTGATTATGATGCTAGGCAGGATGTATGAATGAATATTATGTGAGAAAGCATGTTGTGTGAGGTATTGAGCTCCAGAGTTTTCATTGTTGTATGTATTGTTCACAGGAAAGCATGAATGATATTGCCTTAATCTGGATGATTGATTGAATTGCATGTAAATGTCATATGATCAAGGCCATTTTTGAAAACCCTTCTCTAGCCAAATTTTCACCCAAAGTGCTTGAAAATA
>NC_028358.1:17046895-17070534 GCF_000741045.1 Vigna radiata var. radiata | reverse complement strand
TTATTTTTCATCTAGGTTCACCATGACAATGGTGCACTAAACGCTTTTGTTGTTAGGGGAAACAATGTAATCTTTTGAAATTCTCTTTTATTGAAACTCTTGTTTATTTATATGATTTTTTCATATGCTTGGATTATCAATTGTTGGGTTCTCATCTACGCTTAATGCTTTTGTCGTTTAACTCATTCGATAATTTTTGTTTGTCTCTATTGATACGGGAACGTACAGTACTGTCATGAACTGGTGAGAAATTCCTTGATTAAGCAATACCAACCTAGGGATAGGGGGTAGGACGATCAATTGTTTTTGCTTCTGTTCTTAATGCATTATTAATTGCTAGGGGAGGCTAGGGATAGCAAGCCGGTAATTAATAATAGGCTCTTTTCGCCAAGGGATGAGGTTGAGGGTAGGCTAAGAAAGTTTGCATAACAATTAGATAATCAAGGACATTAAACAAGAGGAGTAGATAAGAGGGAGTGAATAAGATGAAATTGTAAACCCCCAACAACTCCATTCATCCATAGCTTTTTCTCTTGTCAATTGAATCAACACATTGCATGTTTATTTTTTGTCCTTGCATTCACAACAATTAATTCTTTCTTTACAAGTCTTACGATTTTGATTCACACGAATGATAAACACCTTTTGAGTCTCATGGAAGAACGATATTGGGCTTTACCAATTATATTACTTGCACGATCTGGTACAGTTGCAAGTGAGTCAACAATTGAACAACATTTCAATACTCCAAATCAAGTTACATCTACAAGTGATGGAGCTCTATATTTATAGGAGAAGGGGAGCTCTCAAGGGTGCAGTAGAAGTTATCCTAATGTAAACGTGATGGAAATAAAAGGTAGCTTGTGGAGGAAGCTTGTCCAACTGGCTAGGTGCTCCATCTGAATCACGTGCTCAAGGAAAAAGACACTTCTCGTCACCGCTGGGCGGTAGGAATCATGTCGCTGAGCGTTGGCAACACATTCTTCATCTTTAGCTCCTTTGCTATCTCCTTGCTTGGTTACTCACCTAAGTGTTTGCCAAGCTTTATTAATGACCTACAAAATAAAGGAAAGTGTATTTAGTTAAAGAGAATCATGCTAAGACTTTAGAAAGAAAAGATTAAGTTCTTAATCAACTTCCCTTTCGTAGTCTTAGTGTAGTTGATGCTTCTTTGGATGGGAAGTCCCTTTAGGGGTTGCCATCACTACCCAACTTGCATCTCCATCCTTTTAAATCCAACCTCAGTATTTTTATAATAAGAGATGCTCACTTGCATAAATTGCTAGAGAATTTCCTGAAGCTTTGTAGTCTTCTCATATAAAGAGGGTTGTTGTTGCCATTGTTGTTGTTGTTGAACCTATGAAACATTATGTATCTCTTGTGACAATTGAGAGAATTTCTTCGTCAAATTCTCCAATTGTTGAGTAATAATCTTATTCTGTGCGAGCAGAGCATCATGAGATTGAAATTGTAGAATTCCCTTTTGTTGAGGTGGAGCTCCTCTTTCACTATGCATCTCATTATCATTGGTAGCCATGTTTTCAATCAATTCATAGGCTTCCTCTAGAGTCTTGCATCTTATATTACCTCGAGCTGAGGGATCCAGCATCAATTTTGCCTACGAGCCAAGTCTTCCAAGGAAAAGAATGACTACCATTGCTTCATCAGACGTCTTTCTCAGCAAACTTTTATATTTGTCCCACGCGTGTCCCAATGTCTTTTTCATGCCCTGCCTAAAAGAAGAAATTTCCTGTTCACGACTTCCCAATCAATAAAGCTATTCTTCGGGAAAGAATTCAACCATAACTTAGCATTGCCTCCCAATGAAAAAGGAAACAAACTAAGCTTTTGATAATGGTTGAAAAATTGTTATTTTTATACTTAATTTTGATATTAAATGCACCCTTTTTGACTTAGAAAATTGCTTTGACTCATGTTTTTTCTTTAGTTTTGTGAGTAAGGAAGTTAAGGTTATACTTGATGATTTTATTACTAAATTCCCTTGATTTTGTAGGTTTTTAGAATGATTTGAAAGAAGAGTTGAAGTGTCAAGGAGTTACAGTGCAGAAAAGTCAACTAGAATACAGAAAACCAATGAACCAGAAAAGTCAACCAGTCAACCAGAGTGCAGAAAAGTTGCGCTGAGCGCCACCGCTAAGTTCTAGTTTCCGTGAGTTTTCACTATTTTTGCGCTTGAGTGTCACCGCTAAACATTGAGCGCCATTTTGGCGCTAAGTGTCGGCAACGCGTGTTTTGGGCCAATTTTCTATTATTTTTATGATCTATTTTAGGCCTGGACCCATTTTCTGTATTTTTCTACCCTATTTAAAGACCCAGACATCTTAGGGTTTGTATCTTTTGATGGCTTAAGCACAAAAACACGTTTTTCACCCTTTGGGGGAAGATTTAGGGATGTGAGAGCTCTCCTCTTCTCCTTTTAGGGTTTTATCTCTTCCATTCCATTATACACCTAGTTCTTCCATGACGATGGAGAACTAATGTTATTTGTTGTTGGGGAATGATGTAACCTCTACACTCTCTTGTATTTGAATTGATTCTTATTATTGATATATGTTTCTTTCATTAATTGTTAGAGATATTCTTCTTTTCTCAAATGGTTGTGATGTTTTATTCATGGCATAAATCTTATGATTTGTAAATATCAGGAGATTTCGTACTCCTAGGGTTGGACGATTTAGGGATGAGACAACTCTCCTCTTCTCTCCCTAGGATTTTTATTGAGAAATATCTTACCAATCACGATCTGGGAAATTCTTGCAAAAGCAATATTACCTAGACATTGGGATAGGAGGGTTGGTTGCCTTTAAGCTTTTGTGCGTATGTAATGCATAACTAATTGCTAGGGAGACAAGACATTGTAAACTAGTAATTAAGGATAGGCTTTCTTCACCCAGACATTGAGTTTAAAGTAAATTAGAAAGTGACATTAACATTATTGAAGAAGATGAATTTGTTTATGCATGAGAGTGATTAGGTGAAATCTAAACCCTAGCAACATATTCATCTCAAATTATCAACATTATCCATTCACTTTTGTATTTAGCCTCAATTGATCAAATTGCATGCATATTTACTTTTATCTTTTTGCATTCAAAACCCAAAATATTGTTCTTATAGTCTTAATTGGTTAAGCAAAAGCACATTTTTTTACTGTCGTGAGTCTCTTGAGAAAACGATTCTTGGTCTTACCATTTTATATTACTTGATACAATTCGGTACACTTACCAAAGTCTTAACAAGTTTTTGGCGCCTTTTCCGGGAACTCGTGGTATAACTATTCTATTTGTGTGATTCTTAACTGGTTAGACTTTATCTTTCTAAAAAAAAATTACTGTTTTTATTTTTTTTGGGGCTAATTGTGTGCTCTAGTGCGGTGTTCTTCAGTGTATGGAGGGTAAAATTCGTACTAGGAGCAAAGGATCATCAAGACCTCTCTTTTTAGGTTAAAAAGTAGAGAAAATTGTCAGTAGTAGATAAATAAGATAGAGAATGAAGAAGGCAGATAAGAAAGGAGAATTGGTTCACCAACACCCTGATGTGAAAAGTGATGAACCCAAACCTGGCACACCAGTGAAATTCAAGATTAGGTTATGGGTTGTCAAGACTATCAAAGCAAACAAAGTTCTTGAGATTGAGGCTCCTTATTCTAGAATAGTAAAGTTGGTGATAAGAAAATTGTTGAGATTTTGTTGGTGCCATGAAGGAAGGAAGAACGCCAACATAAAAAATTCGGATTGAGCTTAATTGGGTAAAGCTAGTGAAATTAAAGAAGCGCTTGCTGGAAGGCAACCCAGTTTCTGATTTTCTTTATTGATTATTTGTGTGGTTTGGATTTGATTTTTCTTTGTGTTTTATTTTTTTTTTAGGTTATATGCTGCTTTTGATGGAAGTGATGATAACATCTACTGATGAATGCTAGGAGGACTCAGAAAACAATATTTACTGATGGATGTTGTTATGATGAGGATGACGAATGGAAGCATCTAGTGATGGATGTTGCTACAACATCTACTGATGGATGTTGCCATGATAAGGATGAGGAATAATAGCATCTACTAAAGGATGTTATGTGATTAAGCATCTACTAAAGGATGTTATGTGATTAGGCATCTATTCATGGGTGTCATTGACAACATTTACTGATGAATGCTAATGAAGATGAGAAAGATTAACATCTACTGATGGGTGCTAATGAGAAAGATTCGCATCTATTGATGGATGCTAGAAGATGAGAGATAACATCTACTAACAGATGTTATAATATCAGGATTTGTTTTATTTTTATGCTTGTTTGAATTTTGTTTTTAATAAGCTATGTACTTGGTTGAAAGTTGATATTATGTGATGAACTATTTTGTGATGAGTAATATTGTATTGTGTTGCTCTACTGCTTGAAATGCATGGTTGAGTTGAGTTAATGTTTGAATTAACTATTAAGCAGATAGTGGTTGCTCATAATTTTTTAAAACAGATGCATCGTTTCAATTGTGATTGATATGTTTGGCAAGATGTATATTAAATTGTGGAACCTTTGAGTTAACCTGTGAGTAGTTGGGCTCCAGAGTTTTATTCTTGAATGCTATTGCTTCAGAATCATAGTTGATTTTGCCTAAATTTTTCTGTTAAACTATTTGCTTGCATGTGTCATATGATCAAGGCCATTTGTTCTTCTCCCATATAAGCTAATGCAATTTTCAAACCCAACAAAAGAACAATGTTTGTTTTATCCTTTGAACCTTAAGCCTAAATTTGTAAAAAATCCCTTTTGAAATCTTTCCTTGAGTTGAGTTGAGAATATTTATATGGTATTGATAAAGNTTCAAGTTTGGGGTTGTTGGGAAATTTGAAAAAGAAAAAAAAGGAAAGAGAATATGCATTGAGCTAAGTGTTGAGCAAGTATGAAAAAGAAAAAGAAAAGAAAATAGAATGAAAGGAAAGAAAAGCCCAATGCCAAAAAAGGGAAAGTTGGGAAAAGTGAGATTGGTTTGTTTAAAGAAAGATTGTGCCTGAATGAGAAATTTGTGAATGACTCTCTTAACTCAAGGATTTTGTGATCCAATAAAAAACCAATTTTCTTCTTAGCCCAACCACGTTACAAGCCATGGAAAGTCCTTGTGATGATAACTTGCTTGTGAATGTGTTTTGATGTGTTTAAATGAATGATAAAGTTGATTTATGTGACATTGTGATAGTAGAGTGAAAAAGACACCAACACTTCACTATGCACCTTTGAGTTTGAGTGAAACACTTTTCAGTGCTTGAGTTATACACTTTTGAGTGCTTGAGTGAAACACTGCCTTTAGTGAGGAATGGTTCCATGCATTAGAGAGAAGCATCTTTGTCTAGTTATTGATCAATCATCTTTTTGCATCTGTTGTGTATTCATTGTTGTGTGAGCACCATGATTGAAGCTCAATATGCTAAGACATCATTATTACTTGTCTGAGAGAAAAATGCTTTTTAATGTGCTTGACTGTTGTAGTATATCTATTTGATACTAAATGCACCATTTTTTACTTAGAAACTTTCTTTGATTCATGTTTATACTTTAGTTTTGTGAATAAGGAAGTTGAGGTTATACTTGATGATTTTATTACTAAATTCCCTTGATTTTGTAGGTTTTTGGAATGTTTTGAAAGAAGGGTTGAAGTATCAAGGAGTTGCAGTGCAGAAAAGTTCACCAGTCAACCTGAAAAGTCAACCAGTCAACCATAGTACAGAAAAGTTACGCTGAGCGCCACCGCTGAGCGCCAGTTTCCGTCAGTTTTCACTGTTTTGCACCTGAGCATCACTGCTGAGCATTATTTGAGTGTTGCACGTACCGCTGAGCGCCATTTTGGCGTTGAGTGCCATTTTGGCACTAAGCGCCGACGACGCGTGTTTTAGCCTAGTTTTTTGTTATTTTTATGATCTGTTTTGGGCTTGGACCCGTTTTCTGTTATTTTTCTGCTCTATTTAAAGACCCAGACGTCTTATGGTTTGTATCTTTTGATGGCTTAAGCACAAAAACACCTTTTTCACCCGTTTGGGAGGCAAATTTGGGGATGTGAGAGCTCTCATCTTCTCCTTCTAGGGTTTTATCTCTTCCATTCCATTGTACACCTAGTTCTTGCATGACGATGAAGAACTAATCTTATTTGTTGTTGGGGAATGATGTAACCTCTAAACTCTCTTGTATTTGAATTTATTCTTATTATTGATATATGCTTCTTTCATTAATTGTTAGATATATTCTTCTTTTCTCAAATGCTTGTGATGTTTTATTCATGGCATAAATCTTATGATTTGTAAATATCAGGAGATTTCATACTCCTAGGGTTGGAAGATTTGGGGATTTGACAACTCTCCTCTTCTCTCCCTAGGATTGTTATTGAGAGATATATTACAAATCACGATGAGGGGAATTCTCCCAAAAGCAGTATTACCTAGACATAGGGATAGGAGGGTTGGTTGCCTTTAAGCTTTTGTGCGTATGTAATGCATAATTAATTGCTAGGGAGACAAGACATTGTAAACTAGTAATTAAGGATAGGCTTTCTTCACTGAGACATCGGGTTTAAAGTCAATTAGAAAGTGGAATTAACATTAATGAAGAAGATGAATTCGTTTATGCATGAGTGATTAGGTGAAATCTAAACCCTAACAACATATTCATCTCATATTATCAACATCATCCATTCACTTTTGTGTTTAGCCTCAATTGATCAAATTGCATGCATATTTACTTTTATCGTTTTGTATTCAAAAACTCCAAAATATTGTTCTTATACTCTTAATTGGTTAAACAAAAGTACAATTGTTTAGTGTCGTTTAGTGTCGGATGTTCATATGGACTATCATGTGACAATCCATTGAATTGGTTGTTCTTTACCAATTGAATCAACGCAGGCTTCATCTCCATATTTGTAGCATTGACCCTCGGCCTTGCAATGCTATTAAAATTATGAGGGCCAACAACTGTTGTGTAGTCTGTCAAAGTGCGTCTGCCATTATTCTCCTCAGTCATCTCTTCAGTGCTTTGGTCAGATCTTTGAGGTGAAGGCTGTAAAAGTGTCTCAGGAGGAGGGAATAGTTCTCTAGAAATTACGTGTCTCCTTCTCTTTCTGCTCTCGTCCAAACCTTCAAGAAGAGGTTCAGAATTTTCTTGCTTTTAGTGCGAATTGTATCCTGTATGCACAAGAAAACAAAACCCTAGAAAGTAATTGTTAGTACAAAAGAAAATTAAAAACAATAAAAAAAATCAAGTTAAAGCTAATCAATAATCACACAAATAGAATAGTTAAACCACGAGTCCTCGACAACGGCGCCAAAAACTTGTTAATGAATCGACAAATGTACCAAATCATATCAAGTAATAAACATGGTAATACCAAGTATCGTTTCCCAAGAGACTCACGACCTAAACAATTATGTGATTTCTTGATTAAATAAGACTTGAGAACAAACTCATTTGGTTTTAAATTCAAATGCAGAAAAATAGATATGCATGCAATTGGATCAATTGAACAGAAGCATAGAGATGAATGGATGATATTAGTATTATGAGATGAATATGTTGTTGGGGTTAGATTTCACCTAGCTTACTCTCATGTATAAAAGAATTCATCTTCTTCAATAATGTCAACGTCACTTTCTAAAGTACTTAAAACTCGATCACTCGGCGAAGAAAGTCTATCCTTAACTACTAGGTCACAATCCCTTGCATCCCTAATAATTAATTCTGCATTACATACGCACAGAAGCTTAAGGCAACCAAAACTCATATCTTCATCCCTAAGCAATACTGCTTTTGGGAGAGATTCTCCAAAACCTGAATTGTAAGATATCTCCCGATTCTCATACAATTCATACATCATGCTACGAATGAGTTAAATAAAGCAAGCAATGAGAAAAGAGGAATTACCCTAACAATTAATGAAAGAAGCATATGTAATTAAGAATCAATTCAAATACATGAGAGTTCACAAGGTTACATCATTCCCCAACAACAAATAGAATTTAGTTCCCTATTAACATTGAAAAACTAGATGTAGAATGGAAAGAATGAGATAGAAAAACCCTAAAAGTTGAAGATGGAAGCTCCCACATCCAAATCCGCCTCCAGAGGTTGAAAAAGTGTGTTTTTGTGCCTCTTCTGCCAAAAGATGCAAACCCTAGGACGCCCAAGTCCTTTTAAAAAATAGTTAAAAAGTCCAAGCCCACGTCGCTGGCGCTCAACGCCCCAACTTAGGGTGCCCAAGCGTGGTCCAGTGGAAAATGGCACTCAGCACCCCTGAAAGGGCGCCGAGGCATGAAACGACTTGAAGAACTTACGCTTAGCCCCTTAAAAAGGGCGCTCAGTTGTCCTGCGATCCTCCTTTTTTATTTTTCTTTTCCAGTTCTTTCAGAATTCCAACTCCTTGGTACTTCAACACTTCTTCCAAATCATCTCAATTCCTGTTAAAAACAAGGGAATCTAGCCATCAAATCATTAAATTCACCTTCAAATCTCTTATTCACACAACTTAAGCAAAATCATGATTCCAAGCAAGTTTCTAAGTCAAAAAAGGTGTTTTTAGTATCAAAATTAAGTATCAGATAACGGTAAATTCAACTGTTATTACCTATCGAGCTTACTGATGTGCCCAACGACCTAAGGCTAGTATCCACCAGAGGGCGATCAACGCTATTCTTCTAGAAAGCACTTCAGGCCTTGCGAGCTCTTTCCACCAGAGGGCGCTCAACGCTATTCTTCTAGAGACGACTTCAGGCCTTGCGAGCTGTTTCCGCCCAACGACTTCTTCCTTACTCAGCACTAGTCGTCTACCTTTCCCCAGCTCAACAACCACTAGAGGGCACTTAGTGCTAGCCTTCTTGAGAGGACTTCAGGCCCTACGAGTTGTTTCTGCCCACTTCTTCTCTCGTTGAGCGCTATTAGACTACTTTTCCTAGCAAGCATCTTGCATGTTTTTCCCCCATGTGGCTCAATGTGTTTTAAATGCTTGTATACGTATCTCTTGATCAGTGAATGGTGTCTGATGACTAGGAGGGTAGCTAGGCGTGATTAGAGGCTAAATCAATCTATACATTCAATTCTTTTTGCTTTGTAATAAACACTTTTTGAATGAATGTAAAGTTATGCTCTTGAGATCACTCAAGCACTCTCTTCTTCAAAAGTCCCGTGCCAGAGAGTCTCCCAGTGCCTCTTTAGTCCCCTTCCCATAGTTAGGACTTATGCTTCTTAGACAAACTGCTTCCATACACCATCACTATCCAATTTACTGAACACTAACTTCCATTTCTTAATTCTGCTGCCTATTTTTTTATTGTTTGTGTTGTAGATAAGTGGAGGATCCACTTCTTTATCAGTAGCCGATTTGTATAATGCAAAAGAAGATACAAATAAAAACATTTCAAGATAAAATTACTAAGATTTTTATTGTTGACTGCATATACAAGTTGCAGTTTGGATAATTTAAACACTCCGACAAAAACAGTTGACATTGTTTGTTCATGGTTGCAGTACATCTCATACCGTATGGAATTTGTTTCATTTTTTTTTTTAAATTGAAATAAGTTATGCCATGACATCTCAGAACACACACAGGTGTAGGCCACATGGTACTTTGTTTGAATCTCAAATCTATTCAAAACAAAATAAATTAATAAAAATAATATTATTTCTATTTTTATCGTGTGTTTGTTTAACATGCTAGCTTGAAGGAGATATTATTAATTTACTATTGCCAAAAGCAGGAAACTAAAATCATTTATGGTAAAATGACAAGTAAGAGCACGCAGAGGTGTATGCACATGGTGCTTTGTTTGGATCTGATTTCTATTGTAGTCAACATTTATGTAAGTTGCAAGCTTCTAGAGGTCGTGTGTTATTATGCATCTCCCAAGTATATTTAAAACATTAGCGTACATTGAGCCATTGGTATCTCTTAATTCGTTCTTGAGTACGACAATACATGATATTTATACCACCTATTATATGCATATTATTATTCTCCTAATTTGTGCATAAATGTTTCTGCATTTAGCAAAAGATACTGTTTTGTTGAGTACGACAATACATGATATTTTGAAGAGAATTTTACGATGTCTTTTCAAATAATAAAAGATACTGTTTTGTTGTTTCTATCTTATATATACACGAAATATCTGTTATATATCAATATTGTCTGTTTTTTTACGATGTTTTTTTGTTCTATTTTGCAAACTTAAATTCAAAATCAATATATATAAGCAAACTTAATGATAAAATGTGAACACATTTCCCTCCAAAATTTCTTACAACTATGAATTAAACAATAATAAAACAAAAAGGTCAGTGATTTAATCTATCTGACAAATTATTAGTTTTAACTCGATAAGTGAATCTTTCACAAAATTTCGCACTCATAATAAATAATCATAAAGATATTTACATTAAAAAATTCTAAATTAATTAATACCAGGATGAGAAACTGCACTTTGAAACTTGGCTAATAATTAAATTATAAGCGAGAGGGAGGAAGAAACGACAGAAAGCAGTTTCCTGTTATGACTACTTTCCATTTGTTTCAGAACCCAGACAGGAAAATGTTTCAGGAGCCATCAGAAATTTTGTTCGAATCATTGTCGAGCAATCATGTTCTGGACACAGTCCATGATTCACTTTCATTCGATATGGTTGAGGAATCTACAACAGAAGAAAACACCAACAAGGCAAAGCAATTGGTGGCGAAGGGTACTGCAGAAGCGAAGAACAAGGAGAGGTCGTACATAGGTGTGAGGAAGAGGCCATGGGGAAAATATGCAGCAGAGATCAGAGACACAACAAGGAATGGAACAAGGGTTTGGCTTGGAACCTTTGACAGTGCAGAAGCTGCTGCTTTGGCTTATGATCAAGCTGCATTCTCTATGAGAGGCCACAATGCTGTCCTAAATTTTCCAGTCAAAANGGTAAAAGAATCTTTGCAAGAGATCCAATACACCTGCTTCACTGGTTCTTCTCCTGCACTTGCACTCAANGAGAGGCACTGCATCCAAAGAAAATTGTCATCACAAGCTAAAAAGTCTAAAGGGAAAAACCCATCAGAGCATCCAACACCAACTTTGCTTGTGTTAGAGGATTTGGGAGTTGAATATTTAGACCATCTTTTAAGCATATCAGATCAAACTCAAAGCCCTAGCTGCTTCCACTAAACCTGTCACTGTTTTTTCCCTTTTCACAACATCACTGGTTCTTCAATGTTAATATGTTCCTCAGAAAGCACGTTTATGCTTTTACCAATTCGTAATAAATCCCGTGCCAATTTCCTCTTTAAACAGAATTTCGATATTCCGTAAATTATATATATATATATATATATAGACATACACACAATTCACATTCATCAATCGATTAACACATCATCAGATATTTCACTTGCTTAGCTAGCGTCTTGACAAAAATAAGCGAATATGAACAACTATAAAAGATAAAAGGATAATAAATTAATATTAATTTCATTACTTTACCTTTCTATTTTGTGTAGTATTGGCAGTGAAAAAAAATCATACAATAACACTTTTAAAATAGACAAAAGTATAAGAAAATAATTTTAATTTAAAAAATCATAGATATTTAATTTTATTCCCATAATATTATGTATTATATAAATCTGTGATATTCTTCGTAACTTACAAAGTCCCCCACTAAAGCATATCTTAGATTCATCACTCGATAATAATAATACAAATAATAATAATTGTCAATAGTATAGAAAGGATTTTAGACGTATGTTATTTTGGACTTTTAACGTCTGTTCTCTGTCCGACGTCTATACGGGTGACGTTAATGAGACGTCGGACCCATTATGGTCAGACTTCTCTATAGATGTCAGACCTATATAAGTCAGACGTCTATATAGACGTCTGATCCATACAAGTCAAACGTCTTTGAGGTTGCTCCTGACTAATAGTATTTCGAGTTTACAATTTTATATTTTAGTTGACGAGAATGTATTGTATATTTTTTTATTGGATGGTTTTAAAAACGTAGTAGAGGGAATTGGAGAGTGCAAAACGCAAGAAATCGCCGCCAAAGAACGGTGCCCAAGCACATGAAAAATAACTGCACCAAAACCCAACGAAAACACATTTTAATCGGTTCAAATGAAAGATAATGCATAAAAGAGTGATGTAATCAGAGTAAAACTAATTTAAAATGGTGCAAAAGTGAGAAAACGAACCTGAAAAGCATAACCCGTAGAGAGAAAACGCAACGAATAACTGCATCAAAACCCAATAAAAACGCATTTTAATCGGTTCAAATGAAAGATAATGCATCAAAGAGTCATGTAATCGGAGTAAAACTAATTTAAAACGGTGCAAAAGTGAGAAAACGAACCTGAAAAGCGTAACCCGTAGAGAGAAAACGCGACGAAGATGATGAACAATGAGTGCGCGTAACAACTGCCTCGCGATCACGATGCTTTAATGCCGACATTTAGAAGTGGGTTCCCCTATAACAGACGTCTAAAGGGCTTTAGAAGTCGGTTTCCCCCCATAACAGACGTCTAAATGAAGTCAAAAAGTGACTTTTTAAATTTCTGGGTTTAAGGTTTAGACGTCACTTCCCACAATAAAAGATGCCTAAAGTGCTTTAGAAGTCGGAGTGGTAGGATCAGACGTCTAAATGGAGTCAAAAAGTGACTGAAAGAAATGACTTTTCACCCACTTGTCAAACATATAGACGTCAGTTAGGAGGGGCCCCGACGTCTAAAATATTATAAACGTCGGGGTACCTTATAACTGACGTCTATATGGAGCCAAAAGGTGACTTTTTTAATTTTTGGGTTTAGGGTTTAGATGTCGGTTCCCCCAATAACAGACGTCTAAAGTGCTTTCGAAGTCAGATTAACGAGATCAGACGTCTTTATGGAGCCAAAAAGTGACCTTTTAAATTTTTGAGTTCAGGGTTTAGACGTCGGTTCCCTTAATAACTGACATCTAAAGGGCTTTAGAAGTCGGTTCCCCCCATAACAGACGTTTAAATAGAATAAAAAATTATTTTTTATTAACTTTTTAGTTTAGTTTTGACGTCTTTTCGGGGAGCCGACCTCTATTATATTATAGACGTCGGGACCCCTCTTAACTGACGTCTATATTGACAACTTATTTATGAAAGTGCCATCAGTCATTAATTTACGTCGGGTCCCGCTTAACTGACGTCTAAGGAATGACGTTAAAAGCCAATTCTTTACTAGTGTGTAAAAATATGTATCAATTTAATATTAATTATAAAGACAATCTTCACACAATTAATAATAAACCTTTCCACTATCTTTGAACTTTTTAAATTTTTAATGGTTTATATATATATATATATATATATATAAAGAGAGGAGGTAAGTATATATGTATGAATGTATTTATGAATGCAATCTATAAAAAGTAGGCATTCAGAAAGTTTAACTAGTACTAGGTATGCATAGTATATCATAGTAGTGGAGCTTAATTTAGTTCGAATATAATATAGTAAATTGAGTCATACAATACTTTACATTTTTTATTCATAATTAATATATATATATATATATATATATATATATATATATTCTATCATAAAAAATAATATAATGCATTTTTCATAAAATTTAATTAATTTCATTATATTAAAATGATATTAGAAGTTGATGAATTATTTATTTTCGAGACACAAAATTTGATTTGTCTAAAATGGTGAATGCCCACGTGTGGAATATTCCTTGCATAACTTTTGTAAATGAAATGCATATGGAGGCCACTAGCAAGAAATTATTATATAGAAGAAGAATTCTTTGGGTTACCAATATTTAATATATATGACGGTGTCGTCAATAATTTGGATTAGCAAGAAAGATGAAAACAAAGAGAAGAAAAGCGAGAAAGACATGACCAAGTTCGCTAGATCCTCTTCCTGCTGCGCTGGGAATGCTAAAAACAAAACAATTATGCAAACCAAAAAGTTCATCAACTGACACAATTATTTTCTTTCAAATTCATTTATTTTTCTTTTATTTTAGTTCACATATTTTATCTGTAATTGAAAATAACTTATTATTTTATTATTGGAATAGTAAGAACTGAAGTATGAGCGGGAGGTCGACCGATCGGTCCACATTGAAGGGCAGTAGGAGATCGGTCGGTTGGCGTCTAAGGAATTGGAAGGAGAGGAGGGGTGAAGGACTGTGGAAAGTAGTGTTGAAAAGTAATTAATGACTTTAATGGGAGAATATTACCGAAAAGGAAACAGAAGATATGATAGTTACAGACAGTTAATGTCAATTATTGGGTCTAATGCCTATAAATACATATCTAACAACCAGGTAATTTACTTTTGATCCAATCATATTCACTCTGATCTCCTTGTGACCTAGCTGACTTAAGTTTAAGAGTGTTTCCTTGCAGGTCACCATCGTTCGACCTTTCAGAGGAAACCCTTGGCACGTGTTCGACGATCGAGAGATTGAGAGAGAACTTGGAGCGTTCAGTCTCGGATCCCATAACTGAAACATTTTGGCACCCACCGTGGGGCCCAAGAGTGTGCGAACAACCTAGGAACGATCACAATGGCAAGGGAGCTTCACTTGCAATTGCTACAGGAGATGTAGAGGCAGATGCAAGAGATGAGGGCGGAGATGGTTGCGATGAGGGCCGAACGAGGGAATGGAGTAGGGGGACAGTCGACACAGTTCGCGAATGATGGCTCAACTCACCCGGAGCATGGGGGTAGAGCAATCATACAAGACAAGAGGGGACACGTGAGGTGACCAACATGTCTAGGCGGAACGGGCAAGGTGGAGGTGGAAACGGGAAACATGGCGGGAGAGATATGAATAACCAAGGCGATGAGGAGGGAGGGCACCAGGAAATGTCTGAAGGACGAAATCCGCCACCAGATGGAAATTTAGCACTTGTTGAACGACCCGATCAGGCTGAGGAGCTTCATCCCTTCACTACAAATGTTATGAGGGCAGTCATGCCGGAGAATAAGGTGTTTCCGTCGGTGGAGAAGTATGGAGGCTTAACGGACCCAGTTAAGCACCTTCGTTCGTTTGTTGATGCCACGGAGGTGTATTCTCGTGATGAATTGGTATGATGTAGGGTCTTTTCTTTGTCGTTGAAGGAAGAGGCGTTGGACTAGTTTCATTCGTTGCAGCCCCGAAAATAGACAGTTTTGCTACCATGAGACAGTTGTTCAGTCAACAGTACGCATCAAACAGAACTCAGGGCGTGACGTATACAGCCTTGGTGAGAATGAGAAAAGAGGAAGAAGGAAACCCTTAAAGCCTTCATGGATAGGTTTAAACGGACGACACGACAAGTGAGGAATGCGGATCAAAGGCTGATAGTGAGCGCCCTGACAATAGCTTTGAGACCGGGTCCATTTGTTGATTGTCTCTATGCTGAGGAGCCCCAAACAATGGCTGAATTACAAAACAGGCTAGCGAGTTTTATACGAATTGAGGAGGGGCGGGCTTATGAAAGAGGGCAAAGAGAAGAAGAGGCCCCATCGGTTAAGTTTGCTCAAGAAAGAAGGGGAGAGAAGAGACCATTCAGTAGAGAAGATGGAGGAAGTGGGCAAAGAGGCATGGATACCCCCAAGATTCCCAGTATGTTCATTATACATCGCTTAACGCTCCCCGAGTGAGATTCATGGAAGAAGCCCTGAGAGCTAATATGTTAATAGTAACTCAATCATCAACACCTCGGGGTGCTGATGAGCGCAAACACTGTTGGTACCACCAAAACATGGGGCATACTACGGAAGACTGCATCACCCTAAAGGACAAGTTGGAAAGTTTCGTGCAAGCAGGGCATTTGAGGGAGTTTGTGCAAGAGCATAGGCGTGGAACATCGAGCACACGAGGTCGTCCTCCTCAAAGGAATAACCAAAATCAGGGGAATTGTTAAACTCGATTTGGTCGCACAAAAAGAGAACAAAGTACTGGTCCCCACTAATGTAGCATAGGGATGACCAGAATATCAATCCTAGGACTCGCTTGTTAAGTTTAAAGTGTATGATTAAAGTCTTGTACTTATTTACTAATTATTTACTATGAAACAAAGTGGGGACACTAAAAGAATGAAATTAAAAAGAAAAGAATTAAAACTAAAATCTATTTTTGAATAAGAAATAATATGAAATAAAAGGAAATTAAAACTATATGGAAATCTAAACTACCTAAGATAGAAACAGTAACAAAATCTATGCAATTAAAATGAATCTGAAACCAATGAATCTGGATATATGCAATTTAAAGAAATCTAGTGCTCAATATATGAAAACAATGAATAAATGAATCTCCTAATTGTATGCCTATTCTAGAAATGTAAATGTAAATGCAAAGACTAGATCATCACAGATCAGAACCAAATGGAAAGTAAAGTAAAAATCACAATCAGACCTAAGACTATTCAACATCAATTCAACAGAACTATTAAAAATAAAGAAACAAACTGAAGATATTAGGCAAAATCAAAGAACACAGTCAAAGAACAGAGACAAAAGTGCACTAGATTAAATGAAAGAGTCTCAATTCCTCTTCAGAAAGACATTCCGAGAAAGTTAAGCCCATCATAGGGTCTTATTAGTTCATATTTCAGAACTTAAAGTGGAAATTCTCACTCAGTTAATCAATCGGTGCACAAAACACAAGAAGCAAAAAATATAACACTGATGAATCTTTAATGGACTCTTCTCTGACTCGAGAAGACATCTCGATGAATAATGCTCATTACAGAGGCATTTAATTCCAAAAGGAATTATAGAATGCAGAGATACAGAATCCAAAGTATTTTCTAAACAAAAGCATTACAAACATCATCACAGAACAATCTTAACGCAAACAGGAATAGAAAAAGAAAAACACGAAATCAAATTTTATTAATATGAAAATGGAAAATTACAGACATTATACAAGAGATCACTGAATGAGAAGCTCACGGTTACCACGGTTCCATGAATCTCATCAACGAAATCCAGAATCACGAACACAAACCCTACTCTAAGAAAAGAGAATAAAACCCTAAACTAGAGAAGAGAGAACTGTAACGTCAAAAGTGTTTCAGTCTAAGAGTGAGTCTATTTACAAGATAAAAGCCCCTTTATATAGGGTTCAAAACTAGAA
Source organism: Vigna radiata var. radiata (assembly GCF_000741045.1). Taxonomy (NCBI): domain Eukaryota; kingdom Viridiplantae; phylum Streptophyta; class Magnoliopsida; order Fabales; family Fabaceae; genus Vigna; species Vigna radiata. The sequence goes on along the minus strand of NC_028358.1, from coordinate 17,053,390 downwards.
CGAAGAAAGAAAAATCTAGAAAAGAGAAACCTTCACTTGGATGCTTCGCGCTTTTTGATCGGACGATCACCCTTTCTCCTACTTCCTCGCCTTATTCTGGCCGTTTGATCCTCTCCTGCAGTCAGTGACGTTTGGAGCACTGACTTCTTCGAGCTTTGCCTTCTCGCTTGCGAACCAGCCCTAGCTTTGAAGCTTTCTTTTTTTTTTCTCGAATGAATTTCTCCAGAGCTTGTGTGAATGAAGATGAGGTGCAAAGACCCCTGCAACAGCAACTCCCAAAACGACGTCGTCCAACTAAAGTGCAGCCCAAACCTTGACAGCCCAACTTGTTTGATGCACCAGCAACGCTCATTGCATTTCAGCCTCAAGCTTTTTATTTTAAATCCAATCAGCAGTACCCAAGTGTGGCAGCAACGTGTCCACTTCAAATCAGCACTTCTCAATATAGCCCAATGCAGAACGGGCTTAATTAACCTCAAATACATCACAGCCCAATATTACCTCTGCACACAATAGCCCAAATGTAATCCAATCAGCCTAATTAGGAATTTTAATTCAATTATGCACAAGGTTCATTCAACAATTAGAGAAAAAGAGGACAATTCAGAAATTAAAGAAGATAAAAACCTATTTAAGCTAAAACAAAGAAAAGAATTTTTATTAAAAGATTTTTCAAAAATACTAATTTCCTAATTATTAACAAACAGTAAAAAAAAAAAAACTCCTAAAAACCTATTTTTAAGTAAAATTTTATAAAACTACAATTTTAAAGAAAAATCCTAAAACTAACCTAATTCTAAACAATTAGAAACTAAAATGATCTAACATGGACTCCTAATCACAAATAAAAGTGGAAAATTAGAGAGTTATCAGGAATCCTCCACCAGCCGAGCAGCGCAGCAGAAGCAGGAGTTGGAGCAGAGAGAGACCGTTGCGAGGGGTCATCAACACGATTTCTTGGGGATTTGCCGGTGGAGGACCTTCTTCCGTAGCACGAAAACGACACTTAAGAAATATCTGCATAGTGTCAATCGGGCTGAGGTGGCGCGTAGATCTTTGCCACCAATTACTTTCTCAGATGAAGATTTTCATGTGTCTGATCCTAACCAGGACGATCCCATGGTAATAACGACAATAATCGCTCGGTATAGTGTGGGCAAGATCCTCGTGGATCAGGGAAGTTCGGCGAATATCCTGTATTGGAAGACATTCCAATAGATGGACAAACCGGATGGCATGATTATGCTGTTCCATGAAAAATATTAGGATTTGCTGGGGAATGGGTGGACACGCGAGGTTACATGGACCTTCGGATGAGCCTGGGGAAGGAGAAAAATGTGAAAGAGCTTAAGGTGAGATTTTTGCTGCTAGAGGTCGACACCTCGTACAACTTATTAATTGGGCGACCATGTATGAATGCGTTTGAAGCTATAGTGTCCACTCCGCACTTAACATTAAAGTACCCTTCGGAGGATGGAAGAATATGGGTTGTTCGGGCAAATCAAAAGGTGGCTCGTGAGTGTTATGCGGCGAGGCTAAAGGTAAAGCCTTTTGTTTCTAGAGTGCAAGAGACTCAGTCGGAGGTAGCCATGGCTGAGTTAAACCCAACGACAAACGATGAGGATCGGGTAGAACCGATGGGGGAAGTGCAGCCTTTTCACCTAGGGGGAGAAGATTGGGTTACGATGTTGGGGCGAAGTTTGGAGGAAGATCATGTGAAGCAGATCGGGCAGTTGTTGACCAAGAATACAGATTTGTTTGCATGGACGGCAGTGGATATGCTTGGGATTCACCCCAATGTGATTTCCCATAAGTTGTCCTTGTTCAAAGAAATTCGGCCGGTTTCACAGAAGAAGAGGAGGATGGGAGCTGAGGAGAGAAGGGCGGTGGATGAGGAGGTTTGTAAGCTGTTAAAAGTCAGTTTCATAAGGGAGATAAAGTATACCACTTGGTTAGCTAATGTGTTAATGGTGAAAAAGTTCAATTGCAAGTGGAGGATGTGTACAGATTTCACAGATCTGAACAAAGCATGCCCGAAGGACACATATCCTCTAGTATTGACGCGTTGGTGGATGGAGTGTCACGATATGAAGTGCTCAGTTTCTTGGATGCGTACTCAGCGTATAATCAAATTCCCATGTACTGTCCAAATAGTGAGAAAACAACATTTATTAGCGAACGGACAACCTACTGTGACGATGTTATGTCGTTCGGTTTGAAGAACGCGAGAGCCACCTATCAGAGTTTAATGGACAAAGTTTTCCAACAGCAGATCGAGAAATGTATGGAGGTGTATGTAGATGACATGGTGGTAAGGAGTCGATCTATGGAAGAACACCTGAGGGATTTGGAGGAGATTTTTGGGCAAGTGAGGAAGTTTGACATGAGCCTAAATCCATCAAAATGCACCTTTGGGGTTTGTGATGGAAAATTCTTGGGTTTCATACTAACCGCTCGGGGCATAGAGGCAAATCCTGACAAGTGCAAAGCGGTTCTGGAAATGAGGAGTCCACAAACTGTAAAGGAGGTCCAAAGGTTGGTGGAACGTCTGACATCCTTGTCCAGGTGCATTCCTCGTCTAGTCGAACGCATAAAGTCGATCTTGAAGACGATGAAAAAGACGGCGTAGGGATGCTAGAGTGATCGGTGTGAAGAAGCTTTCAAGGAGGTCAAAGCCATTCTTACCGAGCCACCTGTCATGGGCAGACCAGAGACAGACCATGATTTGCAGATTTTCTTGGCAGCTTCTATTGAGGCCATAAGCGCAACATTGGTACAAGAGATCCCCCAGTTCAAGCTGATTTACTTTGTTAGTAGAATTCTCAAGGATGCCGAGGTTCGGTATCAGTAGTTGGAGAAGGTGGTGTTGTCCTTGTTGTATGTCGCTCGGTGCCTCAGGCCGTATTTCCAAGGGCATCAGGTTGTGGTACGGACCGATTACCCAACAGCTAAAATCTTGCGCAAGTCTGATTTAGAGGGACGAATGATAGGGTGGTCAATCAAGCTCTCTGAGTTTGAACTACGCTACGAGCCCCGGGGTTCAGTGCATGGCCAGCATCTAGCGGACTTCGCAGTTGAGTTGCTAATGGGAGAAGGCGAGATATTTTGTTGGAAGCTTTTCGTGGATGGATCGTCTAGTAAGAGAGGTGGGGGTGCTGGAATTGTTTTACACCGGAGGGGTTATACTATGCCCTAGTTGAAGTGCTTGGCATAGGCTGTAGTAGAGTACGTGATGAGAGAACTGCACGAAGGAATTTGTGGAGGCATGCTGTAGGACGAGCACTTAGAGCGAGAATCCTAAGAGCAGGATTTTTCTGGCTGACGCTTGAGAAGGATTGCATAGCCTTCACACAGAGGTGCAAGGCTTGCCAAAAATATGGGAACATTTTCGATGGTCCGGCTGTTGAATTGCACAACATTGTGTCCCTTTGGTCATTCACTCAGCGGGTATGGACATCGTAGGACTGTTCCCAGTCGGTAGGTCGCAGATGAAGTTCTTGTTGGTGGCAGTTGACTACTTCACCAAGTGGGTGGAGGCTGAACCATTGGCAAAGATCTCTGCCACTCAAGTTTAGCAATTCGTTTGGAAGATAATTTGCAGGTTTGGTTTACCCAAAGCAATTGTCACTAACAACGGTCGACAGTTTGTGGACAAGAAGCTTATCGCCTTTTACAAAGAGTTGGGAATCACGCCTGTCACAAGTTCCGTGGAGCATCCACAGATGAACGGACAAGATGAGGTAATGAATAAAATCATTGTCCAAGAGCTAAAGAAGAGGTTGGGAGATGCGAAGGGTGCATGGGTGGATGAGTTGCCATAGGAGCTCTGGGATATCGCTGCTCTTCGCACGGGGCAACGGGGGAATCACCATTTAATTTAACATACGGGACAGATGCGATGTTACCGGTTGAGGTGGAGGAGACAAGTTTATGAAGACAGTTGATCGATCTGACAATGAATGATGAGCAATTGAGGTGTAATCTGGAGTGTTTTGGGGGAAAGAAGAGAGGTGGCCACCATTCGGCAGAAGCCCAAAAAAGGTTATAGCCCGCAGGTACAATGCCAAGGTTCGACCAAGGCAATTCGTCGAGGGAGACCTTGTGTGGGGCAAAGCAATAGGAGCCCGAAACGAAGCAGCTCATGGGAAGCTAACGGCCAATTGGGAGGGGCCGTTCAGGGTAAGGGAAAGCTTGAAAAATGGGGCATACCGGCTGGAGCGTTTGGACGGGAAGTCTATACCGAACACCTGGAACGCAGGAAGTCAAAAAAATGACTTCTGCCTCAAGTCGTTCGAGGGGGGGGGGAGTCAGAAAAATGACTTCAGAAATCGCCGCTCAACGCAGCAAGTCAGAAAAATGACTCCTGCCTCAAGCTGTTCGGGGGGAAGTCAGAAAAAATTACTTCAGAAATCCTCGCTCAACGTAGGAAGTCAGAAACATGACTCCTACCTCAAGCCGTTCGAGGGGAACTCAGATAAATAACTTCAAAAATCCCCACTCAATGTAGGAAGTCATAAAATTGACTCCTGAATCAAACCGTTCGGGGGGAAGTCAGAAAAATGACTTCAGAAATCCCCGCTCAACGCAGGAAGTCAGAAAACCCTTTTTAGGGGAAATTTTGCAAAAAAAACCCTTGTGTAGGACATGTGTCTTTTAGGTTAGGGTTTTAAATTAATTGTGGACCCCATTTTGAAGGCAACTCTCGGTCTTAAGGGGGAGAATTGCCGAGACACACACTTCATACTCTTGGATTTTGAACTTTTCTCTCCTAGGGTTTCATGTATGAACATGCCTTAAGGGAGCTTGCTTGGTGTTTTCGGTTTGGAGCCATTTCAAGGAACAAGATGCAGATTTTCTTTGTCTCTTAACTCACTCTTGGTTATCTTAGCTCATTGATGGTGAAAAATTATTCATTTGTACTTCCATTTGCTTGTTCTTGATGCTTGAAGCTTGAGTTTTGGAGCTTGTCTTTGCATTTCCATGGTGGATGTTGGGTTTGACTAACTTTATATTTCATTTTCCTCTCCCTTTGTTGTTGTTCCTCTCGGTTTTCATTTCATTTTGGTTGGTTGGATGATAAAAATGGAGGTTGAAGAGAGCTTAAGTTGATGTGTGAGTGTTGTGGTTTGGACTATTTCTTCTTGTTTTTCGGTTTTGATGCTTGAAACAAGGATGGGATTAGATCTTGGTGTTGTTATGGTGGCTGGACAGANNNGGAGTTGATGGCTTANGTATTATTTTCGTTTTTTGCAAGGAAGCTTGAAGAAATGGAAGATTTGGTTGGGTTGAAGTAGCATATGTTGAGTTTATTGTTCTTGTGTTGATTTGGAGGTCTCGACATGGTCGATCGGGATAGCGGAAGGAATGTTCTTAGTAGAGGTGGCAACAGTCCCTTCAATACCGGTTGGTTCCTGAGCTGAAAGGTCTACGAGCTGGCCGTCAAGATAAACCTTCATGATGTCGAACCCTTCATGCACCAGGGGAGTGTTGAAGAAGTAGTGACACTAGGCGATTCCTTGCTCAAAACTAGTTTGGCGTTCGTTGCAAACTGATGAGTGGTTATTTCTTGAACTATATTTAGTTTATTGCACTTAAATAAACCAGGGAATTGTGTTTAATTGTCTGTTATTTCCCCGTTTTCCGAATTCTGCTTCATTTGGTCGGAAATTCGTAATTGTGCTAATTTGGATTTTCTGAGCTGATTAAGCGCATTTTTGGTTGCAGGGAAGTTGTGGAAACATCATCTGGAGCATTCGGATATGGCATGGCATATTCAAAGGCTCAACATTTAGTCATTTAGATTCTAATTAAAGTTGTAATTTCGTTTTCTAGAAGTCCTTAATTGGAATTAGGTGTTTTGGACCCCTTTTAGGGGCAATTTTGTAAAAAAACCCTTGTGTAGGACATGTGTCTTTTAGGTTAGGGTTTTAAATTAATTGTGGACCCCATTTTGAAGGCAACTCTCGGTCTTAAGGGGAGAATTGCCGAGACACACTTATGCTCTCATTACACACACTTCATACTCTTGGATTTTGAACTTTTCTCTCCTAGGGTTTCATGTATGAACATGCCTTAAGGGAGCTTGCTTGGTGTTTTCGGTTTAGAGCCATTTCAATGAAAAATATGCAGATTTTCTTTGTCTCTTAACTCACTCTTGGTTATCTTAGCTCATTGATGGTGAAAAATCATTCATTTCTACTTCCATTTGCTTATTCTTGATGCTTGAAGCTTGAGTTTTGGAGCTTGTCTTTGCATTTCCATGGTGGATGTTGGGTTTGAGTAACTTTATATTTCCTTTTCCTCTCCCTTTACTACTGTTCCTCTCGGTTTTCATTTCATTTTGGTTGGTTGGATGATAAAAATGGAGGTTGAAGAGAGCTTAAGTTGATGTGTGGGTGTTGTGGTTTGGACTCTTTCTTCTTGTTTTTCGGTTTTGATGCTTGAAACAAGGATGGGATTAGATCTTGGTGTTGTTATGGTGGCTGGACAGAACTG
>NC_028358.1:17022227-17046747 GCF_000741045.1 Vigna radiata var. radiata | reverse complement strand
TTGATTTGGAATTTGAACTTTGGTCTCTTGGGTTTATGTTTCTGTAGTATGGAGGAAGAAAACATGAATGGTGTGTTGGTAGAGAAAGAAAAACGAAAATGGAGATAGGAAGGAGGGGAGAAGGTGCATTAAAGTTTTTACCCGATTTGGACCAACACAAAAGATGCTTGTTTTGACTCAAAGAATGTTTCCACTTTGAGTTTTTGTCTCTTGCATAGAATTCTGCCGTGAATCACCTTGAGATGGGAATGTTTTGTGTTTGATTTTCATTTTACTTGCCTACATGGCACATTNGTTNAAGCATCCAAAGTATNTTTCCATTAGTGTTGGTTTTTGAAGCACTTTTTGCTATTAGCTTGGTAGTTCACGTGAATTTTTGTGCCTTGGTGTTGGGAGTTCGTTTTTGTTGCATGGAAAGGGATAAAGGCATGGTTTAATAGTGATGTTTGAGACACATTTTAATTTTCTTGAAAAATGGTGCACATGGGAGAAGAAGTCAACACTTTTTGTGGCTTATAGAAGGTGAAATTGAAGTTTGACTTGGGTGCATGGTGACTCACGACCATGTGTTTTTCTTTGGCCAATTGGACTTTTAAATTCCTTTTTTAATTGTCATTTATTCAAGTTAATTGCTAGGATTAAGGTAGGCTTGTTGGTTTCTTTGGTTTTTAATTAATTGAGTTGATAGGTTGAGTTTAATGTGTTTGAGTTAGTGTTGAATTTAATTATTTTTAATTGTGTTTGTTAATTTGTTTGTAGCAGTGTTTCATGTTTGAATGTTGTCTAAGGTCTTTAATAGTGTTAGTTTAATTACCATGCTAGCTTAAATTAGTTATTTGCATTTGTGTCTTTATTGAGTTCTTTAATTTTTGCAAAACCTTTTCAATCCCCCCACCCCCCCTTCGTGTTAGACTCGATTCTCAAACCTCAAAATTGGTCTTTAGGAGTCGACCTCGGGGTCATTCCCTAGCTATACTACATTTCTCATATGCAATCAAATTTGTATGGGTTGCGACAGCTCATCACAAACCTCATCCCCTAGTACCATGTTTTCTTTCACTAGCTTCTCCCGATCAGCTATAGTTGCATCCCAATCCTTAGTTAATTCCTTGTTTTTGGAGGTAGCTTTCTGTAGATCCACCTTCATGGTGTCGACTGACTTTTTAGTTGGCTAATCTCATTGTGGGCTTTAGTTAGGGAGTTAGCAGTTTTCACCCTATCGTCTTCGGCATATATTTGTAATTTCTCAAGACGATTGGAGATGATGGTATTTTCTTTCTTAGCTGCCTCCAAATCCTTTTCAGCAGCTTCTAGTTGGTACCGACAGAGGTTTGGTTGTTCCAGCGAAGTAATTCATGCAAATGCTGGCTCGGGCGATGAGTTCGTACGCCATATTCAACGATTCACTGGCAATCATGCCTTTGAAGGGTTTCTTCTCTTCGGGAGTAAGGTAAAATTGTAACCGTTTGGCTACATGTACGTTCGGGACGAAGGGACTGGTTAATAGGGGACCTGTTGCTTTTCTTTTCTTAGGAGGAGAGGGAGTCTTCTCGTGAGGTAGTTTTCTTTTTTACTTGTTCTTGGTAACATCAACATCGATAGGTTTGGTGTCGACAGGCTGGGTCGATGCGTCAGGAAATTTCAGGGTTGCGTTTGTTGTGTGGGTAGGGATTGCACCGGTAGCTGCAGCTTTTGGGGCTGGGGAAGACGAACCTTCCCCGCCTTTGTCCAAATTTTTCTTTTACGCCATCATACGCAGGAAAGATTGATGCTTCTCCATATCCCCGGAGAAATCTGAAAGAAAGAGACAAATTTAGACATGTTAATATTGACCGATCAAGAAGCTGAAGATAAACAGAAAACTTACCAAACACTCTAGCACGTAGAGTGTCGGTCCCAAGAAGATCAATGAGCTTGCGGGACGAGGTCTTGCAGGGTAGCTGGTCGATCTGGCTGACCACTTCCAATTCATCTTCAGTCATGTTGGACTTGGCCCAAGAGTCTACCCGATTCGGATTTTCTGTCCAGTAGAACGGGAATTTGGAACGACCATCATCAAAGTAAAATTTTGACCAGTCGGGCTCTCGTATGGCCACCTTGATGAAGTTTGATTTGAAATCCTTATAGGAAGAGTTGAAGAAGGTGAATAGTTGTTTGTCCTTAACTAGAACCAGCGATATCTAAGATTTGTTGGAATGGGGCAAAGCGCGGAAGAAGTAGAGGAACGATGCAGGGGTAGGGGTTAGAAGCAGACCGGTCCAAAGCACCGCGAAAGCTTGCATGAACGCCCACCCGTTTGGATGTAATTGGGCAGGACAAATGTTCAGTTCTCTTAAGATGCCCATTTGAAACTTAGAAAATGGGAGCCTAACGCCCAAATCGCGGAACAACATTACATATACACAGAAGAAGTTTAAGATATACTTGTCCTGAGCATGACAAGCCCGCTCATTTGAACGGCATACAACCACTGAAATATCAGTTGCATCTCTGATGTTGGACAACAGGTTTACCCGTTCCAGTAGTTGCACTACAAAGGTGGTGGTGATAAAGTAGGGAGGGTAACCACGAACCTCATAAGGAGCCCAGTCCACTAGTGCAGAGAGGGCTTTAGACATCTGTTATTTTGGGCTTTTAACGTCTTTTTCACATCCAACGTCATTACGGGTAACGTTAATGGGACGTCGAATTTCCATATAACAGACGTCTATACATACGTCAGTTAGTGCCATGTCCGACGTCAATAAACGTTGGTTAAGGCCTACTCCGACGTCTAATAGCACCATATAGACGTCAATGTGGGAACCAACCGACGTCTAAGAGCACTATAAAGACTTCGAACATGTCACTAACCAACATCTAAGGTCACTATAGACGTTAGAGTATGCATTAACCGACGTCTAACATAATCATTGTGTTTTAGTGCAGTTTTGTTCCTGTCTTTGGATAGCCTAGTAGCACACTCTGTCTTTACTAGTTTTCCCCCAAAAAAGGCTTGCGTCTTTTGAATTTCTCATGACATTTCAACCCAAAACTGAACCTCGGTTCTTGCCTAGTTCCATTTTCAACTGCAAGAGGGAAAAATTACGGTGAAACGATAACTAGGCAACGACCCAGGGTCGTTTTTGGGTCGAAACTCCATAAGAAATCCATAAGAAATCCAAAAGACGCCGCTTTTTTTGGGAGGCAGCTAGCAAAGGCAGAATGTGGTACTACGTACCCCAAGAGAGGAACAAAACTAAACTAAAACACAACACAAGGAAAACAAATTTTAATCAGTTGAATAATATAATCGGACTGAACAAAGTTTAAACGGTTTAAATAAAAAAAGACGCACCTGGAATGCAATGCCGCAAAAGAGAAAAAGGAGAGGAGGAAGACAATGATGTTTGCGATACTACGAGTCTGAGGTTTATTTAACATGAATTAAGGCGTCGGTTGTTACAGAAACCGACGTCTATAGTTAGCTAGACGTCGGTTATCTCACTAATATGACATCCAAGATAACTTTTAATCTGCCTTTTGCGTACACCTTAGACGTCAGACACAAGGGGTGTCGACGTCTACGGCGCTAATCGGAATGACTCTTTAATTCCGGTCGGGGAAGTAGACGATGGTTTTCTTGGGGCGTCGACGTCTATAACATTTTAGACATCGGCCCCCTACTATTGGACGTCAAAGTGCCTACGAATTTGCTGAGTAGCATTAATTACAGCCACATATACGTTGTTCCCCCAGAAACAAGACGTTTATATGGCAGAAATTGACTGTCTTCCCGCCTTCCTAACAAACCCATTGACGTCAAGTTAAGGGAGCACAAATGTCTATAACATTATAGACGTTGGTTATTTATTACGTGACGTTTAAGCGCCTGGGAATCAGGTGAAGAGCATTAATTGCAGCCACATAGACGTCTGCCCCCCCCCCTCTCTCAACCGACGTCAATGGGGGTAGAAAAGACTGTCTTCTCGCCTACCTCAGGACCTTGGACGTCTGGTTAGGGCAGAACAGACGTCTACTATATTATAGACGTCGTTTGCCCTAGATACAGACGTCTTGCTTACCAACTTATTTACAGGTAATGCCACCGTCCATTAATATACGTCGAGCCACCCTTTAACCGACGTCTTATGGGTGATGTTAAACAGCGGTTTTGCACTAGTGGTCATAGCCTTTTACTGTTGGAGGTGGAGTTATATCGGTCCACACAAGAGAGTTATCCACGTTGAATTTGATATCTTCATAAGCAATCTCTCGCTGATCGAGAGAACCAGAGGAGCTTGTGGTTTAGGACCCGGACAACGACGACAAAGCTACCGCGTCATTAGCGTACCCCCGACCTTCGCCTCCAGACTCATCGATAGACTAAGAAGAGGAAGACATTACCTTGAGAAACTCTAAGATCGGTGAGAAGATTCTGAGAAGGAAAATGACGTGAATGAGGAGGGACCCTCCACCTATTTATAGCCACGAAAGGCGGTTTCGTGGGCTCATCACAACCACTCTTTGGAGTGAGATCCAACGGCGAAGAAGAAATGACTCTTCGAGTCCAACCTTGATAGACAAGCAAACCAATCTAGACCCTTCGCTAAAAGTTAATCGCACAGCTGGTAAATCGTGACCTTTCGACTTCAAGCGGCACGAAGAGGCAGATTCGAGGGTGAACAGTTGCAACGGTCCACCTTTTGGACCCATGAAACCCCTTCGCTTGCGATGCCGCTCGGGGCTTGGGGGGCTTATGTAGTATGAGCGGGAGGACGAGCGATCGGTCCGCATTGAAGGGCAGCAGGAGACCGGTCGGTTGGCGTCGAAGGAATGGGGAAGGAGAGGAGGGGCGAAGGACAATGGAAAGCATTGTTGAAAATTAATTAATAGCCTTAATGGGCGAATATTACCGAAAAGTAAACAAAAGATATGATAGTTACAGGCAGTTAACGCTAATTATTGGGCCTAATGCCTACAAATACAGACCTAACAACCAGGTAACTTACTTTTGATCCAATCATATTCACTCTGATTAGAGCCGTCAAAATGGGTCACAACCCACGGGCCAACCCGGCCCGTCACTGGTTCGAGGCGGGTTGGGTTTAAAAAATACAACCCACTTATATGCGGGTCAGATTTCAACCCGGCTCATTTAGACCCAGCTCACGCGGGTTGAACCCATGGTGAGCCGGGTTGGCCCACCAACCCACCTACCTAATTTTATTTTTTTAATTTATTATTTTATTTATGAAACCCTAAAAAATAAAATACTTTCTTCACTCACTGTGTATGCTAAAAAAGTAACCTCTGCTCTCACAAATCACTCTCACGGTACTTGCTCTCATTTGACGTTGCTCTCACCCTCACTTCATTGAAATTCTTCAAGAAGGAGGTAAAACACCCTTCCTTTTTTCTTTTCTTTTCTCCACATTTTTGTTTTCTCACTTATCTTTTTTTTTTCAAAAACCCTATAATGACAAAAATAGGGGTTTGCGAATTTGTTTTTGGGTTAAATATGTTTTTAGTTCCTATACTTTGGGGCGATTTTGGTTTTAGTCCCTCTTTTAAACTAAGGTACAATTTAGTCATTCAACTTTAGAAAACTCTAGTTTTAGTCCTTTTTACCAAATTTTTTTAACTTTATTTGTTATTTCAAACGCGTTTCTCAATTGACATTGAAGCAAAAATGTGTCAAACAGTGTGAACAATTCAAATGCTATAATGAAACGTGCTTGAAACAGTAAATAAAGTTAAAAAAATTTGGTAAAAAGGACTAAAACCAGAGTTTTCTAAAGTTGAAGGACTAAATTGTACCTTAGTTTGAAAGAGGGACTAAAACCAAAATTGCCCCAAAGTATAGGGACTAAAAACATATTTAACCCTTTGTTTTTTGTTCTGGGGGATTTGAAGACATGAAATGATTTTTTTTCATGTTCTAACATGCTTGTATCAGATTTTTTTCATTTTACTTAAACAATTTGAGTATATATTATTTGAACAAGCTCTTTTTTGATATCTTTGAATTTGGGAAATTATGTTACAGATTAAACTATTAATTTTTTGTTGATGTTATTGAGTATTGGTTCTCTTTTTTTTTACTAATATTTTTTTATTGATTGTCAGAATTGTTCTGATATTAGGAAAATCTTTATTAGTGAATTTGGAGACAACAAGAACAAGGGTCAAGGGTTACAACAATTGATGTGATCAACTACATTCAGGTTGGTTTGACATTCAGGATGATTCAATAGAGTAGAATATTGTGGATTTATCTATTCAAGATTCTAATATCGTAAATGGATAAAGAACAAAATATGATGAATATTAGAAACTTATTTGTATGTTTTTTGTGTTTGTTTTTGGATGACATTTGGATTATATTGTACTTTTTATTATTATTTTGAATTGTCTTTAACATAATTTTTTGGGAGTGAAATTTGTTTAAATTTAAATTACAGAAAGTTTGCATTTTTTTTATTTAAAAAAAATATAATTAAATGGGCTAGTGAGCCAACCCGTTTACCCACCAATCCGTGGTAGGTCGGGCCGGGTTCAAGTTTTTATGGCTCGCTAATAAATGAGCCAGGTTGGGTTGACTCACTAAGTGACCAACCCATAGTGGGCCGGGTCGAGCCGGATTACCCGTTTTGACAGCTCTAACACTGATCTCCTTGTGACCTAGCTGACTTAAGCGTCAGAGTATTTCCTTGCAGGTCACCATCGTTTGGCCTTTTAGAGAAAACCCTTGGCGCGTGTTTGACGATCGGGAGATAGAGAAAACTTGGAACGTTGAGTCTCAGATCCAATAACTGACACATAAACAAATTTTATTTCCAGTATTTGCATTCAAAGTGGAATATACATTTACCCTATTATTCGTAAGAAAGTGAATTGATAATGACAAAATATTTACCATCGGCCGTTCAATCGTTTACTAATTATTCTACTCATGCATTTCACCTTCAAAACATAATGATTATTTCTACCGCCGAGGAATATAAATAATTTTCAAACTGTAAATAATTTAAGACTATTAACAATAAAAAAATTTAATAATTACCTCATATATAAGGTACCCGCTTATAAACTATATATACTGAATAAACCTATATGATTTGAAAACACAAGCAATAAATTTTCTGCGCATGACATTTAACCAAGTAGTGTCAACATATAATAATTATAATCATAATATAAATACACACATGATAGTTAATAAACTACATTAAGTATACACTTATTTTACTAAATAAATATATATTATAAAAACATACAATGTCATCCATGAGATTAACTACATTCCATGCTTTAGGTTGTGTTCACAAGAGGGTAAGTTACTGTAATCGAGTATTAGCGAGCGATGAATTACGTATATTATCGTGTTCACTTCGACTGAATTGAAAGCGATGATTTGAGGCAAATAGCGAGATTGTTACACTGTTCAATCACTCGCATGTATGAAGAGATTTGGAGGTAATAGCGTCCCAATGTCTGAAATGCCCGAAATGCCCCTATTTATAGAATAAATTCCTAGCGTTATATAATAAATTAAATAATGGAAACTTTGAACTGTGCATTCTCGAGTGCATTCTCGAGAGTAACTGTGAACTGTGAGGAGCCTTGTCCATTCTGAATATGCAGAGATTCGTTTGAGTTTTTTTCTTGGTTGTGGCCCTAAACAGTGAAGATTCCTCTCTTCATCCACAGCATTGCACACAGAAAAAATGCCTGCACCATTGAGAACACACTGAGACATAGCCATCAAGCTTTTTAGAATGGTTTGTTTGTGTAATGTTTGCAGGCTTGGTGGTGTATGAAGAACCTCACGTTGGTGGTAGATGAAGGAAGGAGCTGATTGATGATATGAAAACAGTGTTTCAAGCTGGAGAAGAGGATGAAGAATGCTGCTTAATCGGAAACTTGGCATGGGAGGAAGAAGAAGGAATGCTGTATTCGGTTACAGCAGTAGGCGTAACCAGTTACAGCGCCTAGAAGAACAACAAGCAAAAGTGTATCCGGTTACCACCATTCGCGTATCCGGTTACGGCGAGATGTATTCTGTTGAATGGGTCGTTGGCATCCTTGGAAGTTTGGTGGTTATGGGTCCTTGTTGACGACGGTGGAGGTTGCAGCGTTCCATTATAATGTCGACGATGTAGTGTTGGGGTGGAAGGCTGAAGGTGGAGCATGCAACGGCCTTGATGAAAGTGGTTAAAGCAGTCGAAGATGCTGTCGTTGATGATGGAGAATGCAGCGTCGGAGATCACATGGAGAAGGTGTTGGTGATGGTGGAGGATGCATCGTCAATGATGATGGAAAATGCATCGTCGGAGATCACAACAGCCTTACCTTTTTTTCTGTTTCTCTTGCAGGTGAACGAGTTGTGAAGAAAGTGATACGTGAAGAATCCAGGTTGTAAACGTGAAGAATGAAGCTGTATCAGAGATGACGCTTTAGTATTTGGAAAATGATATTTTGACACCATTTTTTGACACTATTTTGACACTGTACACGTGTCAAAATGTGATTGGACGATTTCAAATTAAAAAAGTTGAGACAGGGGTATGTTTGGAAGAAAAAAATCAAAGGTTGTTTTTTAATTTGAAATCGTCCAACCACGTTTTGACACGTGTGCAGTGTCAAAATGGTGTCAAAAAATGGTGTTAAAATTTTATTTTCCTTAGTATTTACTGTAATATAAAGCAAACATTTTTTTGAAAGTTAAAGTTGGCCACCACGAGTCAGTAACGTTAGCAAAGTAAATGCGTTTAATCAATAGTTAACTGTATTAAATAAAATCTTTATTATAGAATTAAATCAACGTAAAAGATTTAATTATATTAATGCGCGCATCCCATTCTATCATATCGTTTTAAGTATTTTTTTTTCAATTTTTGATTAATTATTAATATCTTATAACACTTACATTTTTATCATGTTTATTTACATTTTAATTTCTTACAATTAAATTATTATGTAGCAGGTTTTAATAATTTTTTATTTAAAACCTACCACATAAATGAAAGAATACCACTAACACCCTATTCTAAAAAATTTCTAATGAATGTGTTATACTTTACCAATGTTTATTGGTTTTCAAAAGGGATAGTTCATTAGTTAATATTGATTAAACAAGAGGACGACTTTGGACAAAAAGAAATAGATTATAAATAATTTTAGCCATTTTTAATATACAAAAGGAACGATATTTTGGAACACTATTCAATATAGTATTTTGAATACATTCTAATTTAATTAAATTTTTATAATTCCTTTTAATAATTATTTCAAATTTTTAACTTTCAATAAATATTTTTAAAATTAAATATAACATTTATAAATATCATTTTTTATATTACTTTAATATCTAAGATTATTTTAATAATATTCAATTTCTACCAATTAAATAAAAATTTTAAAATTATTACATCAATCAAATCCTAAACTAAATTTTACAAACTTTATTCTCAAATTCACTCTCAATTACTTTTAAATTGACTCAAATAAAAAAAAAAAGAAATCATACTCAAATCTTCTTGTGCAATCGACTTAATTACTCTCCCGATTACTGTCCTCCGTTTACCTTAAGTAACTTCTCAGGGTTTTTTCTCCCGCCAATTTTCCCCGTCCATTTCAATTCCCAAATCTTAACTAACGTATAGTTTCACGGTTTCACTCTGAACGTAACCATGCCGTCGCTCCTCTCTCCGGGGAGAATCCACTCTCTGGAGGTAGAGAATTTCAAGTCCTACAAGGGGTTACAAATTATCGGCCCCTTCTACGACTTCACTGCCATCATCGGCCCCAACGGCGCCGGTAAGTCCAACCTCATGGATGCCATCAGCTTCGTCCTCGGCGTCCGCACCGGCCAGCTCCGCGGCGCGCAGCTCAAGGACCTCATCTACGCCTTCGACGACCGCGAGAAAGACCAGAAGGGTCGCCGAGCCTTCGTCCGCCTTGTCTACCACCTCGCCAACTCCACTGAGATTAGATTCACGCGCACCATCACCAGCGCCGGCTCCAGCGAGTACCGCATCGACGACACCCTCGTCAATTGGGACACCTACAACAACAGACTGAAGTCCCTTGGCATCCTCATCAAAGCTCGCAATTTCTTGGTCTTTCAGGTTCTGCTTCAATATTTGTCCTGCGTTGAAACCTCTAGATTATATTATGTATACTATATGCACATAAGTTCTAAAAATAATTAAAAAAATACTAAAGTTCATAACATTTATAAATACTCAGAATAAGAAATTAAAAATAATAGGTATAGGTATCTTAAACAAAATATGCTACTAAATATCAATAGAAGTCAAATCTAAGTTACTTAGATAGGAATCATCAACTGTCATCTTTTTAAGTCATATTTCAAATTCTGTTTTTGAAATTGAAATCCCAAATAGCCCCTTAAAAAATGCCCCAATGCCTTTATTCAAAGGACTTTTAGGAAACAACAAATAGTGTGAGTATCCTATTTGCAGCCGCCATTAGGTCACTATGGACAATACACTTAAACTCTATGCTATGGTGGTCGTAGTGGCAGTTCTGCTTCCGCATTATAGTTAACACTTTGTAGAGAAGTTTATGACTTAAATTTGTTACTTATCTCAATTGACAATGCTAAGTTTTTGCAGGGTGATGTTGAGTCCATTGCGTCCAAGAATCCCAAAGAGCTCACTGCGCTGGTGGAGCAGATATCTGGCTCTGACGAGTGCAAGAGGGACTATGAGCAGTTTGAAGAGGAAAAAGGCACTGCTGAAGAAAAATCAGCACTGATTTATCAGAAGAAGAAGACTGTTGTTATGGAAAGAAAGCAGAAGAAAGAACAGAAGGAAGAAGCAGAGAAGCATCTCCGCCTGCAACAAGAACTGGTAGTGGATCTGTCTCAATGTATGTGTGTTTGTGTGTGCACTATGTATGTTTGTAGGTTGGCTGCAGCTCCAATATGACTGTTTTAGCTTGATGTAGTACAGTCTGCTTAGTTTATTTTATGGCTTACTATTCTGTTTTATTGTACTTATCCTGCTGCATGACTGATTAGACCAAGGCAGGTTGGTACTTCTAGTAACTATAACAAGTAAAAATCAAGAATTTCACCCTCAGTTTTCCTATTACTGCCTTACGTCAATGCTTCTATGATGTCACTGCTTTTCTGAGTTTTCCAACTTCGTTGCTCCATCTGATCTGGTTGGATACCTGATGGAGATGGTTGATTAAAATTGGAACTTTCTCTTGAAGATCCAAAGGCTATTGACAATGAATTGAAGATGCCACTTTCAGTGGCCTCTATGTTTCCCCTGTTTCTGTTTCCTCATCTTTGGATTTGCTTAAGCTGAAGTAAGGGTATTCTTTCTAATTTCTTTGGTAAATTAGCTTCCCATAATTGAATTTGTGGAAAACTGTACCTATACAGTATCTTTAATCCAAGTGTCGCTAGATATTATTTACTTTCAACTGAAGAAAAAATATGATGAAATTCCTGGATTTTGTGCATTTTCTGTTTTGTGCATTTTCTGTTTTGATGTCGATTAATCTTACTGTGGCAAGCAAAATTTTCAAGTATTTGTTTTTTTTTTTCTCATGCAGAAATCTATGAAGAGAGAACATTTCTTGTGGCAGTTGTTTAATATACATAATGATTATGTTAAAACAATTAAGGATCTTGAAGACGAGAAGAGAAGTCGTGAAGGTGTTGTTAAAGAGTTGGAAAATTTTGAAAATGAAGCTAGTAAAAAGAAAAAAGAGCAGGCCAAATATCTCAAAGAGATTACACTGCGGGAAAAGAGAATTAATGAGAAAAACAGCAAACTTGATAAGAGTGTAAGTATGTTTCTACCATACTTTAAGATTATTGTCATCATAATATTATCAATTCCAGCTATTTGTAGTCCCTCTGACTACGCTAACATAAGTAGACTAGGTAATTATTCTACCATTAAGCTCACACACAACTCACACACACTAACCAATAATTCTAACAGAAATTTTTACATAGGTTGATTCTATGTTTTACTCATTGAAATTTGTTGCTTGCGATCATATGTATTTTGAAGAAAACTGGGTTGGAAATTGCAATTTTAAGGTTTGGAATATGGTTTTGTTAATATGGGATTAGTGAGTGGTAAGGATGACAACGCCTGTAGACACAAAAGAGAGATAAAGAGCTGGGAGTACCTGAATCATCTAGTTGTAATCCTATTGTTGATATTTGTTATGCTTTTAATAGACGGAATTTTATGGAATTATTTATCTATTTTTCTTCTCTCCTAGCAGCAGCCCGAGCTTCTGAAGTTAAAGGAAGAAATGGCTCGTATTACTTCAAAAATTAAGAAAGGGAAGAAAGAACTTGATAGAAAAAAGGTTGAACGGACGAAGCATGATGCTGAAATTGCATCACTACAGAATGGCATCCAGGATCTTACAGCGAAAATGGCAGACCTTCAGGAAAAGAGACTGGGTGTTGATGATGAGCTTGATTTGCAAGGCAATGATTTGGATGAGTATTTTCGAATGTGAGTGTTTATTTGTTGTAGCTGTTAGCCAATCTGTCTCTCCCTCTCTCTCTCTCTCTATATATATATATATATATAGTTTCGGTTTTCTTTTTCTAACAGAATACTTGCACTGTAAACTTTAATGCTAATGAGTTTTGGCATGCATTTAAAATGACGTGTGCCATATCCACCGTGTACTCATTTTATTTCATTATGCTGGTCTAGAGAGATAATATGTGTGCTAGACTGTTAGGGATACAAGGTGAAGCTATTTTGTCAATTGTGTATGCTTTTTTTTTTTCTTTTTGTTGAAGGAAAGTACTTTATTCATGTGGGTTGAAATTGTGAATCAGTTAGAACATGTATTCATTGTGATTTGACTGATATCAACCTAATGTGTATGGTGTTGCTTATGGTATTTTATCGCCTTTCATTAGCCAGCTTGGCCTTGTCTTCTCAATTAGAGCCTCCTGATAGCACATTGGTTCTCATGAGGAATTAAATCTATTTCATTGGACTGAATTTCATCAATTCTATCTTCTGGTAGCATATTTGTTGTGATGAAAAAAATTTATAATATGTTAGTATTTAGCAATTATCATGCATATTAATTTTTCATTTGCTATTTTTTTTTGTGTTGGAACTTGTACCTGCAGCAAAGAGGAGGCTGGGATGAAAACTGCAAAGCTTAGAGAAGAAAAGGAGCTTCTAGATAGGAAACTAAATGCTGATTACGAAGCTCAAAAGAATTTGGAAGAAAATCTTCAACAGTTAAGAAACAGGGAATCTGAACTGAATTCACAGGAAGAACAGATGCGAGCAAGGCGTGAAAAGATTGTTGATAATTCTACAAAAAATAAAAATGGCCTTGATGACTTGAAAAAGGAACTACGTGTGATGCAGGACAAACATCGTGATTCCAGGTACTTTTATTGAATGTTTCTTTTTTGAAAACTGTTAAAGCTTCCTACTACATTTAAGCACATTACTGATAATGTTTTTGAAATGGTGTTGGTCCTTTTGATCTGCAGGAAAAAATATGAAAATTTGAGGTTAAAAATTGGTGAAGTAGAAGATCAACTTCGTGAATTGAGGGCTGATAGATATGAAAGTGAGAGAGATGTTAGGTTGTCTCAGGCTGTTGAGACTCTGAAGTGCCTGTTTCAAGGAGTTCATGGTCGCATGACTGATCTTTGTAGGCCAACACAGAAGAAGTATAACCTTGCTGTTACTGTTGCTATGGGTAAATTTATGGACGCAGTTGTAGTTGACAAGGAGTCAACTGGGAAGGAATGCATCAAGGTCCTAATAAGTTTCCTAATATTCTGTTTGTACCATTGTACTTTTTGTTTTCAATTGCATGATTACTTAGTCTTGTTTTAGAACTCACACGCTATTTAATGTTGATAGGTTTTTGTTGTTTTTGATTTGAGTGCCCTTTTTTTCTCCAGTAGTGTTGATTACAAAACATACTTGAGCTCTGAAAAAAATACAAAAGATAAATATTAAATTTACTATGTACTTCAAAATTTGCATAACAATTTATGTGCTACACAAACCTTGTTAACTGAGGCTTGAGCATTAAGCTTGTTTGGTACCTTCAAGCTGCTGGGCCTTCATTTTGTTGCCTTTTCATCCTTGATGACTTTAATAAATTTTGACTTGCTGCATCTGTACTGTCATCCTGGTGGATTTTGTTATGATTGACATGGTTCTTTGGTTGTGGCAACCAAATTGTCTAAAATTGGTACAAAATTTGCTTCTTATTTCATTAAGGTTTTGCATAATTGTTGTAAGCTATAATTCTGGTGTTAAAATTCCAGATTTGCTTTTTTGAACATTGAACTTCTATACTTGGTTCCGTTTACTTCACTTTGTTATATTTATTGGTATTGGTTTCTTTGCTTTTCAGTATTTAAAAGATCAGAGGCTTCCTCCCCAGACATTTATTCCTCTGGAATCAGTTCGGGTGAAGCCAATAATGGAAAGATTGCGCACATTAGGGGGTACAGCAAAACTGGTCTTTGATGTGATTCAATATCCTTTTTCTCTAGTGGCTACCATGAAGAACTGGTTCTGTTTATGTTTGCAAATTTGTAATCTGAATCTGTTCTAATGAAACTGAGCATTTCTTGAAATTTACCTTTGTTATATAGCCTGTCCTTTGCAACTTTATTGTTTTGACTAATTTGAAAAATTAGTAATTTTTTATGTTAGCCACATTGCTTGAAAATTTCTGAATGGGAAGGTGCTAGGAATAAAAGAGGGAGCGTAGGACCGAATGATATATAGTGGCTAATACCGAATGGTAGAAAGTTTATGTTAGGAGGGAATTCAATAGAGAGAAAGTTGGTTAGTTGTTAGGAGAGAGAGAGGGAGTATAAATACTTACCGAATAGGGGAGAGGGGGATTATCAGAGAGTTTGTTCAGGGTTTAGACTGGATATTTTCTAGTGGAGGAAGATTAGGCTTCCTTGGGGTGATTCTTGTATTCTGATTCACTCATACACCATTAATACATACTTTTCCATTCTTTATTCGAGAGTTGTGGTGAGAAGAGGGTCTCGATTAGGTTATTTGCATAAAGTAACCTAACAAATTTATCCGACCTGCCTGATCCAGATCGAAGGAGAGAAGAGATGGAAAACAGGGTGAGTGCATTGGAGGAAGATTTGATTCCATGGAGGCGACATTGGAGGAAATTCGAGCGGAGTTGAGGGGAATGGCTCGAAACGTGAATCACGACCATGGAAGACGAAACATTAATTGCGACCGTGGGAGAAGAAGGAACCAGTGTCGACGCTCCGAAGGAAGTCGGGATTTCGTAAACACTGAATGCGAACAGCGACCACCAGAGAACTTGGAGGACGAAGCGGAAGAGGACATAGGAGACGTGCAACGTAGCTGGATGAAGCGTGTTGAACTACCAACGTTCGAAGGAGTGGACCCCATGGGCTGGATCGCGAAGGTAGAGAAATTTTTTGATCTACAGAACATGACGGAGAGGGAGAAGATGAAACTGGTATATATCTGTATGGAGAGAGGCACGAGCTACTATTGGATCCGCTTTTGGCGAAAGAAAACCCGACATCCGAATTGGAAGATATTCACGGAAGCGCTAAAGCGGAGGTTCGGCGGACTGAATCGAGACACTGTTTGTGAGGAGTTGGCAGCGGAGCGACAGGAGGGGAGCGTCGACAAGGACATCTAGGAGTTGGGAAGTCTGGTGCCACAAGCATCGGGAAAACCAGATCACTCCTCATTTTCAGTTTCTATCGATCTTGCAACTAGCATTATAAATGGTGTTGAGGTTGCGGGAGCCATTGAGCGAAGACCAGATCCGTCCTCGTTAATTTGTGCTCAGTTGGGCCTTGAGTTGACAGCGGTGAACAGTGATTGCCTTTTTTATGACATAGTCTTAGAACAAAAAGTTCTTGCAAATATGGATGAAGCACTTGAAGCTGATTATAATACCACTATGGATGACATGGTATTGGGTGTTGCTCAGAAAGGTGAACAAGCAATGAAAATGTCTCTTGAAGACGGTTTAGAATATGGCCTCAAGATTCGGCATACTGCACGCACCAAAAGCAGTGAAGAAACAGAACAAAACAGGTGTGCAAAAATGGTGGATGCCATGAAGAAGGTGGCGAAGCTGGACGTTGAGCGGAGTGTGGATGAGAGGAACTTGTTCTCTGTTGGATACAAAAATGTGGTGGGGTCACGGAGAGTTTCATGGAGGATCTTGTCATCGATAGAGCAGAAAGAGGAGTCAAAAGGGAATGAGTTGAATGTTAAGCCTATAAGGGATTATAGGCACAAGGTTGAGTTGGAGCTGTCTAACACTTGTAGTGATATTATGATAATTTTAAATGAGCATCTTATCCCATCCACTAATATTGCGGAGTCTATGATGTTTTATTATAAGATGAAAGGAAACTATTACCGGTATTTGGCAGAATCCAAAGCTGGTAATGAAAAAATAGAGGTAGCAGAGTAGCCACTTAAAGCATATCAAACAGGTCCTACCACTATTGAGAGTGAATTACAACTTACACATGGTACAATGATGAGTGGACTAAGAGAAGATGTTAGCATAATTGACTTTTTGAGCACTAGAAAGGATTATATTGCTGAGGTAGAAGCATTGGAAGCTGCACAGGGACAGTTAGACACCGAAACTGATGAAGTGAGGGATATAATAAAGAAACTTGATGCAGTGAGGTTAGTTGAATCTTCCCTTGCTAAGTCCATTTATGAAATGCTGGAAGTTAATAGAATTCAAGAAGAATGGAAGATATTGGAGGAGGATTTGCCACCACCCAAGCCTCCGGACTTGCATTGGAGGGCATCACCTAGGAAGAGGAGCATTACGTCAAATAACAACTCCCTAACTTCAACCTTGAGGACAAGGTTGATTTTGAGGGGTGGATTAATGTTAGGAATAAAAGAGGGAGCGTAGGACCGAACGATATATAGTGCCTAATACCGAACGGTAGAAAGTTTATGTTAGGAGGGAATTCAATAGAGAGAAAGTTGGTTAGTTGTTAAGAGAGAGAGGGAGTATAAATACTTACCGAATAGGGGAGAGGGGGATTATCAGAGAGTTTGTTCAGGGTTTAGACTGGATATTTTCTAGTGGAGGAAGATTAGGCTTCCTTGGGGTGATTCTTGTATTCTAATTCACTCATACACCATTAATACATATTTTTCCATTCTTTATTTGAGAGTTGTGGTGAGAAAAGGGTCTCGATTAGGTTATTTGCATAAAGTAACCTAACAGAAGGCAAAAAAGGTGATGAGTTGACTACTCATCAATGCACACATCACCTTTTTATGCAGTCAAATATTTTGTCCAGTCATTTAATAACAAAATGCTTCCTGCTTTGAGGTCAATGGCATTGAATGATCCAAGTAGTTGACCGTCCGTAGTGGGAAAAGGTGGTTATGCTTCATGCTGCATTTGAATTATACATTCAAAATCCTACAGGAATGTGTAATCTCCTTAGAAAACAAAATCATGGCTGTTTCTGTGGGTGGAGTAACCTTGTCTGTCATTGTGATGCATAGAGCTGCTACATCTTAACATCATCAATGTTTACCAGTCATTTGGTTTCTAGTTTCAAACTGTTTACATTGTTCTCACCCATCTTGTTGTGTGTATTGCTCTATGCTTTTGCTTCTGTTATCCTTTCTGTTTCATGTAGCTCACTATAATCAAATCCTCTCTCTGATTGGATATATAATTTTTTTGTTAGATTTGCGAATTTTGTTCAGTAGTTTCAACTCATAAAAATACTATTATATGTACTGTTGCTTTAGAGAATTCTTTCAAGGCCAGATGCCATTGTTGGATTATAAGTAGGTTATCTATTATTCATGTATTTTCTCTTCTTCACATGCACGTGAATAATCTATTATCAAGTGTTTTGTTCATACTTTTCTGTTGATCTAGCTAGTTATACCCCTATAACAAGCTGAAAAGTGGTTTAAGTGTTTCAACTTAACTAGTGCAAGTTTGATCCCTCCTTGGAGAAGGCAATTCTCTTTGCTGTTGGGAACACACTTGTTTGTGATGATCTGGAAGAGGCCAAAATTTTAAGCTGGAGTGGAGAGAGGTTTAAAGGTAGGAAGACCTTTTTTTCTTTATATCATCTACTGGTTCTTAATGTTCTTATGATACCGCTTTAAAACTTAAGTACATAGGTTTCCTGTTTGATCCCCATGCATTTTTTTCCCCTGGCTTTTGTTATTTGTACTTTTTTGGCACAGTTTGTAACTTTTAGTTAACTCCATTGTCTTTGTACTTTGAGTTTGACTATTTTGTAATTTCGTTTCTTATCTAACAGACCTTCTGGCTTTTGGAGAGTAATCCTTTTGTGTACTTATAATGCATGTGATGTAATCCTGGTGCATTTAATATAATCATGATTATCAGATTGGATATTAGTGAACATTGTTCTATAATTTGCTTAGTTGTAACTGTTGATGGAATTCTGCTCACAAAATCCGGCACAATGACTGGAGGTACTAGTGGTGGAATGGAAGCAAGGTCAAAACAGTGGGATGACAAGAAAATTGAAGGTTTTTGTCATTTTTAAAAAAATTTCATGTCAAAGCTTGTGCTCCTTCAATAAACATGTTTTTTTTTAGGACTTAATAAAAAGAAAGAGCAATATGAAGCAGAGTTGGAATCACTAGGATCAATAAGGGATATGCACCTTAAAGAGTCTGAAGCATCTGGAAAAATTAGTGGACTTGAGAAGAAAATTCAATATGCTGAAATTGAGAAGGTACAATCAAACACGAAAGCTGATAGTCTTTTGTTGTGGTACAATCAAGCATGCAATTCTTATTTCATACTTTTTGTGGTTTCATTTCTCTTTTTCTTTGTCCCTAGAATGTTTGATGTGCTTGCTATATGTGTATTGACTCAGTTGAGGACACAATTTTTATGACGCTTTGGATTTGTTTAGAAAAAACTTATATTTTGGCTTATCCACAAAATAACTGCTTATAAAGCATAAGACTTGTTGCAATGAGTTTCCCATAACAGCTTATGAAATGTATATATGCTGTTTCGAGCTCATTTTCATTAGCTATTATTACATGTAATGGACTTAGATACATCTTTGTATTTTCCTATTTATAAATGCACAACCCTATGTGTTTAATACGCATTGGGTATTTAACCCATGCCTCTCTTTCTCTCTTTTATTTCGACATGGTATATAGAACTAGGTTTAGTCCTTTCCTCCTCGTTGAACCCACCATTCGTTGGTGCTAATTTTCTTTTCCAGCATTGTTAGTTTTTTTCTTCTAGTGTTTGGTTTTTGCGATGATCAAGCTACCACCACCAATTTGGTTTCCTTGTGTGATCGTAGTCACTGCTGTTGTCACCATCGCTGCCGCTGTCACCATTGCTTTAATTACTATTTCTGCTGTCACCGTTGCTTTAATTACTATTGCCGCTTGGACTAATGACACCATAGTTTTGCTCGTCTTGGCCTGGCGGTCATTGTGCAGCAAAAGTTGTGATGATCCTTTACGTGCCACCCCAAGTCAATGTTTCTTTCCTTCTCTTAATCACTATTTTGTTATAGCTAAGGTCACCTTCACTGAGTTTTCCTCGTACTTTAAGTCCAATCCTTCTCCTATTGCATCTCCATCTGATCAAGTCACTATCCCAATTGTTTGTGTAGTCTTTTAATCTTCCATGCTCTCTAGTGTCATATTTTTTATTATAAATAGAAGATTATGAGAAGGGTCCTTTAAGCCCCTTCTAAATATATTTTCTTTCTTTTAGTCTTAAGTGCGTTAAAGTTGAAGGACTAAAAACATATTTAAAATCCTATTTTTAAGCTTATTTTAGATTATTATAACTATAGCAATCAAATAGGAACTTATTTGCACTATTTATGCAAATGACATTGTTGCCGTTTTCTTGATATAATGTTTTAAATCGAGCCAAGTCTATGAACTGATAAATCATTTTGGAAATATTTATGGATATAAACAAGGTTAACCATTTACTACAATTACATTCATAGCATACAATATTACCAATGTTAGGGTGGGTGAGTGTGAAATCAGTGGTCAATATCTTGAATTTAGTATGAGTTAAAGTGTTAGGTATCCACGTAAGAAACCTAACTCTCTCAATCTCTCTAACACTCAGAAATATACACAGACCAGCAAGAAAGAAAAGTAATGTGTTGTATTCACATCAAAGAATCAAGAATATAGTGTAAACCCAGGAGCTTAACCTCCTTCACCAGGTGCAAAGACCGGTCAACAATAAAAGAGGTCTCTTATATAGACACCTGTCCCGCCCCCCTTAACCGCTCAACATTTAAGTACTCGTTCTTATTTTTCTATTCCTTTTCCCATTTCCTATACTCTCTAAGTCCTAACATTACTTCCCCCTTGAAGATCGACCTTGGTCCCCAAGGTCGAACTGAATATGCTCCTGCATCGTTATCCTATTCCGCCTGCTGAGAAGGTAGTGAGTTCCATCTGTTTCTGCTCTACTTCTACCCCCTCCTCTTTTACGTCCTCCTCTTCATCTTCTGCAAGCAGCACCACCCGTAGGCTCTTCTCAGGGCATTGGTGTCCAGGGCTGAAAGGTCCTCCACAACGAAAGCATCTCCCCTCTTCTCGACGTTTCAGAAACTCGGGGTAAGGCAAGTTTCGTGAATTCCGATTCCGACTATCACCTTCGCCGTAACTTCCGCCCCTCACCTGTCCGTTTCCCATTGCGCTATCACGTCTCACCGACCTGACACTCTTAGTCGGTGTCGCTCTTCCTAGATTACTTCTCGGCGCCTCTGTCCTGGCCACCACAGCTCCTTCGACCGTCCGCTCCCAAGAAGGAGGGTTTTCGACCGCGGTCCACCCCATCAGTCCTAAGCCACGAAGAGCCTCCTCCACGTCTCGTGCAACCTTCATCGCCGACATCAAATAACATGGGTCATGGGGTCGCATCTGGCATCGCAACTCCTCGCATAAGCGTGCCAGAAAATAACCTAGCAATTGGTTATCTGTGAACTCCTTTGTCTGTCCCGCCAAGGCTTTAGATTGTACCCTTTTGCAATTGACCGAGCTTGGAGCCAATCAATTTCACCACCAAGGTTGACTTTAATTACATACACCCATAGATAACCAACTGCCTTTTTGCTCGATGGAAAGGGCACGAGCTCCCAAGTATTACTGTGCTCAAGAGCATGCATTTTTGCAATCATGGCTTGTTACCATCCAGGATGAGCAAGTGCTTCATTCACATTTTTGGGTATAACCACAGAAGACAATAGGATAAAAGAGAGTAATAGGAAGGTGACAATCTGTGATAAGTAAGAAAATTATAAATGGGATGTGGGTTTTGTGTGGAACGAGTACCTTTTCTGAGAGTAATGGCCCAACCCGGATCAAATTCACCAAGAGGCGTGGTATGAAGTGACAAGGGAGAAGAATCTAAAGTAGGGGGGATTCACTATTTTCTAGAAGAAGTGGGCTATCCATCGGAGTCATGTGTCGGACGATATCAATATGTGGAGAGGAGGGTTCAGGAGGACTTTGATCAAGACTTGGATTGGCACAGACATTAGAGATATTGGACTCAACCACTGAAATAAGAACCTACAGGAGGATATGAACATCGTGAACAAATGGAGAAAAGTAAGGAGTCTATTCAAAGAATGTGACATTGGCAAACATGTAAGACTTCTTCGTTTCAGGAGAGTAACATCGATATCATTTTTGAAGTCGAGAATAGAACAAGAAGACATTTCATAGCACAAGCGAAAAGTTTGTCTAACCCTGGAGACATGTCATGAACAAAACATACATAGCCAAAAACTCGGGATGAGGTGTGAAAGAGAGGATCATTTGGAAAGAGAATGGAGAAAGAGACTTTATGATTGAGAGAGGAGGAAGACATCCTATTAATAAGAAAACATGCAGTTAAGATGACATCTCCCAATGGTGGACAAGAATATAGGCACTAAGCAAAATGGTACTAGTAGTTTCAACTAAGTGTCTATTTTTATTTTTGTTATACCATTTTGTTGCGGTGTATGAGGTCAAGTGGACTAATGTAATATACCATGAGAACTCAAGATGGTAGAAAAAGTGGATGAGAACTGTCTTTGGCATTGTCACTTAAGATTTTGAATGCCCAAATTGATTCTTGATTTCATTAAAAAAGGATGTGAAGATGGGTAACAATTCAGAGCAATCTTTCATAAGATAAATCCAAGACCTCGGATATCATAATGGATAATAGACAAACTAGAATTACACATTTATTGAAACCTTTTAGGAAAGGTAGATCTAACATGTTTTCCTAATTAACACGACTTACATTCTAAGGTCTGGAGACCACTAATTTCAGGATACATTTTTTTTTTTTTTAATTTTGATAAATAAAGATGGCCAAGCCGATCATGTAACATTTTAGGACTAGGAGCTACAACATAGGACACCACTTTTGGATGAGATCCAAAATGGTATAATCCTCCAACTTCATATCCTTCTCCAATTTGTCTCCCCGAACCATGCTCCTATATAACAAAAGATTTGTGAGTGAAAGTTATTGAACATTGTAAAATTTGGTTAACTGGCTTAAGGAAATTAAATTGAAAGGACAATTAGGGACAAAAAGGACAAACTTCAGATTTAGTGAGGGAGTTAGGGAAACTTGACCGACTCCCTTTGAGGAAGTTTTAGAGCCATTTGCAAGGGTTATGAAATGAGATTTTTCTTGATAGGAAATGGTTGAGAACAAAGAGGTAATACCAAAAATGTGATCAAAAGCACCTAGGTCAATTATCCATGAATTTTGATCTTCCATGGATTGAAAATGCAGGCTGTTGATGTACTTGGATATTGAGATGTCTGTTCCAAGCTATTAGACTTTAAGCATAGATACTCTTGATATTCATTGTCAGTGAACTAGGAATTGGTAGTTTCAACCTTAGAGATATTGGCTGTTTTGGAAAGAAAACCATGCAAGGAGTAGCAATTCTCTTGGGTATGACCAATCCATTTACAGTATGTGCACTGAGGATGCCCCCGACCTTCACGTCCTTCTCCTCTAGTGCCACATCCTCCATTTCCTCGTGTGGCAACCATGACAAATGGTTCCACTAGGTCACGATCTTCCTGAGTTTGAGGCATCGGGACACGGAAAAGGTGCGTGGTCAAGGTTTCCATTGAAGGGACTTCTTGACTGGTCAGAAGTTGATCTATGATATGATTAAAGTTTAGATGTAAAGCACGAAGGATCAACTCTATAATATTTGTCAAGTTTCTTCTTGATGTCCTCAAAAGATTCAACTTCCAGAAACATCCTCAGTTCCTCAAGAACTTATTGGGCTTACATCTTAAAAAATGTAAGCTCGTTTTTCGTATCATAGAGATGTTGAATATCATTGGCATAGATGCTTTGAGCTTTCTTTCAAAAGGAGTGACATGTTTTGAAAACTCTAAGGGACATAAGAAGTCTTGGTTTCATTGAGTAGAAAATAATATTGAAATTTATTATTTAGAATTGATTGAAAATACATTCTCATATCCTTTATTTGTAACAATCTAATTCTCCTAAAAAAGGAAATAGAAAAACTAGGAAATAAAATAAAAGATTGTATATCTACTTTCTCTAATTAGGAAGATTCTAAATAAATCTTCTCTAATTACAACACTCCCCCTCAAGTTGGTAAATGAATATCAATCATTCCCAACTTGCCTACAAGATCTTGAAATCTACCTGGAGGAAGCCCTTTTGTAAAAATATCTGCTATTTGAAGTTTTGTAGGAACATGAGTTGTAATCACAAAGCCTCTGTCAATATTATCTTTGATGAAATGTCTGCCAATCTCAATGTGCTTGGTTCTATCATGTTGTACTGGATTATGGGCTATGCTCATGGCAGACTTATTGTCACAGTGTAGTTGTATCGGATTCTCCACTTTGACTTTAAGATCATCCAAAATGATTTTCATCCAGAGTCCTTCAGACATTCCTTGAGCAAGAGCTCGAAATTCAGTTTCTGCACTAGAACGAGAAACTCTATCATGCTTTTTTCTTCTCCATGTTACCAGACTATCTCCAAGAAACACACAATACCCAGAAGTAGATTTTCTGTCAGTATTAGAACCTGCATAGTCAGCATCAGGATATATCTTCATAGTCAATGTGTCTTCCCTTTTGAATAATAGCCCCTTTCCTGGACTTGACTTCAAGTATTGAAGAATTTTGTCAACTGCTTGCATGTGTCTCTCTCTTGGATCATGCATAAATTGGCTCACAACACTAACTGCATAAGCAATGTCTGGTCTTGTGTGTGATAGATAAATTAATTTTCCTACCAATCTATGATATTGGGCCTTCTCTACAGAAGCACTTTCTTCATATCCCATTTTGTGATTCTGTTGAAGTTCTACATCCCAGCTTTCCTGTTTCTTTGAGGAGATCAAGTACATATTTCCTTTGGGAGATGAAAATTCCTTTCTTGGAGTAGGCAACCTCTATTCCAAGAAAAT
>NC_028358.1:17007911-17020277 GCF_000741045.1 Vigna radiata var. radiata | reverse complement strand
ATACTCTTTTTATGACTAATAGGATAAGATGAACGATGGTGTTTTGAAAATTGACAAATATCACAATTAAAAGACTCAACAGATTCTTTGGTAAACAAGTGGGGAAATAAGGACTTGATAAGACTGAATGAAGGATGCCCAAGCCTTTGATGATGTAACCATATTTGAGATTTTGCCTATGTCTCCGATGTTGCTTGTTGACTAATGATTTTCGTATTGCTTTGGTCATCAAACTTTAAAAAATACAACCCACTATGCTCCTTAGCAATTAAAATTGTCTTTCCCGTGGCAAGGTCCTGAAAAACACAATAAGTTGGAAAAAATGTTACTGAGCAATTTAAATCCTTTGTGAGTTTTTGCACAGAGATAAGATTGATAGCTAATTGAGGAATATGTAAAACATCCTTCAATACAATAGATGAGTCCAAAATTATATTCCCAGAGCCGCATATAGGTATACCCTGACCATTCGCAACTGTAATAAGTTGTTCTTTATTTCTTTTACCATATGAGTCGAAGGACACACTAAAAGGTGTCATATGATCAGTTGCACCCGAATCAAGAATCCAAATGCCTTGAGACACATGATCAACAATATTGAGGTAAATCTTACCTTTTATGGACAAAGTGCATGATCCAGAGGACTTACTCATTGATTCATCCATTGCTTTCAAAGGAATAATTTTTACTTCAGATATCCTGTAGAACGCAACGAGGGAGTCTCCAAGACAATGATGGTGTATGGATCACACTGAGAAAAAAAGGAGCAGAACTTAAACAACCCGATCTACTCAAGAAAAGGTCAAATGGGTTGTCACAAACCCTAGGAACAGACTCAGGAGTCTCCAGCGACTCTTCTGTGGCGGTGACGGCGAGTGGGTCTCGCCGGAAAAGAAGGAGCAAAACTTAAAACTCAGATCTGCTCAAATACAGGCCAAACGAGTCGTCACCGACTCTAGGAATGGACTCGCCGGAGGTAGGCGCGTGGGCTACACGTGCCGGCGGCTCCTCTGACGGAGCGACTTCCGGCGTTGTGGTCGTCGGAGTTGGGCGCACCTTTCTGCCCTATCAACGACCCCAACCGGCGACGGCGGCAGCGGCGGTGGTCGGACAACGGCGGAGACGATTGTGCAGCGGAATGGAGTTCCAAGATCGGAAGCTCTTGACACCAAGTAGAAAATAATATTTAAATTTATTATTTAGAATTGATTGAAAATACATTCTCATATCCTCTATTTGTAACAATCTAATTCTCCTAAAAAAGGAAATAGAAAAACTAGGAAACAAAATAAAATAAAAGATTGTATATCTACTTTCTCTAATTAGGAAGATTCTAAATAAATCTTCTCTAATTACAACACATTGTTAAGCTTTTTTAGCATGCATGGCTTCCATTTTGCTCAAGGTGGTCATAATGTTCTTGGCCAAGAAACCACATTTTGACAGGAGCATACCAAGGTATGTAATTTTTCCCATTTAGCTTCTCGGAAGTAATTGAGGGACTT
This sequence comes from Vigna radiata var. radiata, assembly GCF_000741045.1. Lineage (NCBI taxonomy): Eukaryota > Viridiplantae > Streptophyta > Magnoliopsida > Fabales > Fabaceae > Vigna > Vigna radiata. The sequence continues at coordinate 17,018,772 of NC_028358.1, read as the reverse complement.
CCAGAGAATGAAATAACACTTTTAGTCGCCATTTTTTGATCAAGGGAACAAAAACAATCGGGGAAAAAGCCTAGGTGAATTTCCACAAGGGTGGCTTCTGGACTTTATGAAGTAAAGTTTTGAGGTCAGAACAGAGAGAGGGGGTCCGACGACAACTTGGAGGTGACACAATGTCGTTCTGNAGAACAGAGAGAGGGGGTCCGACGACAACTTGGAGGTGACACAATGTCGTTCTGATGAGCAGATGGCAGCGTGTGGACAACACGTGCTAGTTCGCAGCACACAAAGATGATGCGTGTGGTGGCATGTTGAGGAGAAATGGACTTTGGCACCTATGGGGTTGGTTGTCGTGTGGAGAGGCGATCGAGATCCGGTGGTCGCTAGACGAAATTGTGATGGTGGAATGATTATACATAGATGTAATTATTCTAACAATGTTATTTAATTTTGTGCTTGACAATAAACATTTTTGTGAATCCGTAGTTAGAAACATTATAGTTTTGTCTTGGTATGGGTAAGAATCTTTCTACATTGATGACATTTATTTCTTTTGTTTCATTTGGAATATTTCAAGTAATTTTATTTTTATGCTCTTACCTTTGCCAGTCAAGCATTGAAGATAAACTTTCAAATCTGAGCCACGAAAAGAAGACAATCAAAGAAAGAATTGAATGTATCAGTCCAGAGCTGAAGAGGGTTGTATTCACATTTCTTTAATTTGTTTGTAGCAATATCCTTGTATATCTGACTGGTTACTTGATGTTTATGCTATGCAGTTAAACGATGCTGTTAACAAGAGCAATGAAGAAATACAAAAGCTTGAGAAGCGGATAAATGAAATTACTGATAGGATATACAGAGACTTTAGCAAGTCAGTTGGGGTAGCAAACATCCGTGAATATGAAGAAAATAGACTCAAGGCTGCTCAAACTATAGCGGAGGAGAGGCTGCACTTTAGTAGCAATCTTTCAAAATTAAAATATCAGTGTGTTCCTTTTCTTGTACTTAAATTACATCTTTCGCAGTCTGTTAACTTGACTTACATAATTTACATGCATGAAGGTGTTTATGATCTTACATACAAGTAATACGTACGTGCATTGCTAAAAGTGTTTTAAATACCAACAACTAGTACAGTATACAACTACAATCAACAGGAAAAAAATATTGATGGAAATGAGAAAGAGGAAAGAGGAAAACTAGAACTTTTGATGTTCAATTAAGTCTAGGATGCCGAGTTCTACTTTTTTTTCAGTACTAATTACTATATAACTGGGAGATAGAAACGCTAGTTAGAGGATTATGTATTGAAGATTAGGTGTGCATAATTGATACGATACACAAATCTGTAGGTGGTCAGAAAATATCTGTCTGGTACCTATTTCATTTTCCGGATCTATTTTACATAAGTAATTTTAGATTCATAGCTCTTGGGGTTTGATCCATGGCTCAAATCGTGGATTCTGCTGTATAGAAAACAGGATTAAGTTCTTGTTTGCCGCATCTAAAATAGTAATTTAACTGAAGTTTTTCGTTGTGATATGAATTATTGTCATTGTTACATGTAGTGTTCTCAATTACCAAAGTTTCTTTTACTGCATCTCCTTTTATGTTCAGAAGGATTTTAATTACCTTAGAAAATTGATAAAAAGCAAAAATCACAAAAAGAAAGTATTTGAAGCTTAACTTTCAGTTTTTTTTTCCCATCTAGCTAGGTGCTGTTTATTTGATCTATGCTTTCATTTGTTTCTATTTTTTAAAATTATTCTATAGGTTAGAATATGAGCAAAATCGGGACATGAGTTCAAGAATTCTAGAATTGGAAGCTTCTCTAAGTGCTCTAGAGAAAGATTTAAAACGTGTACAGGACAGAGAGGCTGCAGCGAAGGTAGCGGCTGAGAAGTCTACTGAAGAGGTTAATCAGTTAAAGGAAGAAGTTAAAGGTATATTTGATAACTGTGTTTGCTGTATGATATATCTGTGGCATACTGGGGATGTTGATGAAGTGAAAGCTTGATTATCTGGGTAGCCCTGCGCTATATCTATCTCAAATTGATGGGAATACAGACCCACTATTACTTTATTTATGTTTTATTTTGGGATCTTATTCTTCCTCTGTTTTCTTTCTACTCTTGAAGAGTGGAAATCAAAGTCAGAAGAATGTGAGAAGGAAATCCTAGAGTGGAAGAAGAAAGCTTCTGCAGCCACAACAAACATATCCAAACTTATTCGCCTGATAAATTCTAAGGTTAGATGTACAATAATTCTTGTCTCTGGTGTAACTTGCATGCAAAGTGTAGATAGCCAACATCTTTGGTGTATTTACAGGAGGCACAAATTGAACAGTTGAATGTGAAAAAACAGGAAATATTCGAAAAGTGTGAACTTGAACAGATTAACCTCCCTATCATATCAGATCCCATGGATACTGATAACTCAGTAACAGCTCCACATTTTGATTTTGATCAACTAAGTAGGGCACTGAAAGATAAGAGGCACTCAGACAGGGATAAAATTGAGGGAGACTTTAAGCAAAAAATTGATGCCTTGGTAGCTGAGATTGAAAGAACAGCACCAAATTTGAAGGCATTGGACCAATATGAGGCTCTGTTGGAAAAGGAAAGAGCTGTAACTGAGGAGTTTGAAGCTGTCAGGAAAGAGGAGAGGGAAAAAACACAGAGATTCAATGAGGTTAAGCAGAGAAGGTACATGTTATTTTAGTTCCATTTTTGTCATTACTTGTATTATAATATTACTACGTAGGCAATGGTTTATAGTGTGCATGGTTTTGGTGGATGGACTGAAGGAGTCTTAAAATTACATAAAAAATGATGTCACGAAATAAATAAATGACTATTTGTTTGAAGAAGTTATTTTTAACTAGTGATATTATACTGATAAAATAGTTAATTATTACTTTGTTGTACAACTTTTATATAGCCACTTTTTGGTTGTACACAGTCTAGGGATTAAGAGACTTGGGCTGTTCCTTGTTCTGTACTCTTCTCATCTTTTCACATCTATAAAAATTACATCAGCTGAGAAATATACTCACTAATTTTACTCATCTTTAAATTCAAGTTGGATACAGAGTTGGTAAGGTCCTGCTTTGTCCTTGTTAGAATCTTTTTATTTTATTAATTATATTTCTTCCTTATTTAGGAGATTATAATTATCAGTTATGATTATATCCCTGAAATATAGGGATTCTTTCTTTAGGAGTTATTATTATATTTCCTAAAATAACTTTCTAGCATTGTATATATGGATTTGTAATCTCAGCATAATAAAATACATACGTTTTATCCTAAATACTGAGATGGTATCAGAGCTCTCAACATCTGGGAGCTGCCTCTGACTGCGCACTAAAACCCTAGTCGGCAGCCTTCATTGCTGCCACTCTCTCTGTCAAAACAACCTTCATTGCTGTTGCCAACAAAACTTTACACTGTAGCCTTCATTGCTGCAGTGCTCTTTCTTTTGTATTGCTTTTCCTTTCAAATCTCTTCTCACTGCATTACCATCATTCTGCTGCTTGGACATGGCAGACCACACTGTTGAAGTGGTGCCTACTGCATCACAAACCAATCAGGAACAACTTCAAAACCTCAACACTGCCTACCGCTTAAATGGGACAAATTATTTGAAATGGGCCCAACTTGTTCGCAGAACTTTAAAAGGTAAAGGGAAAGCTAACCACTTGACTGATGATGCTCCTCTAGAAGATGATCCCAGATTTACAAAATGGGATGAAGAAGACTCCATGATCATGGCATGGCTATGGAACTCCATGATCCCAGAAATTACTGATACTTGCATGTTTCTCAATTCTGCAAAGGAGATTTGGAATGCAGTGGAGTAGACATACTCAAAAGCTAAAGATGCTGCCCAAATATATGATGTGAAGGTGAAGATTGTCGCTGCCAAACAAGGAACCAAGATTGTTACAGAGTATGCCAATCAACTCAAATCACTGTGGATGGAATTAGACCATTACAGGGTCATCAAAGCCAAGTGCCCAGATGATTCTGCCATGCTCAAAGAGTATATTGAGCAAGATAGAGTCTATGATTTTTTGGTAGGGCTTAACTCTGATTTTGATCAAGTGAGAGTCCAGATTCTTGGAAAAGACAAAGTTCCGGGAATTAATGAAGTGGTAGCTATGGTAAGAAGTGAAGAAAGCAGAAGGGGAATAATGCTAGAATCCCCAACCATGGAAAACTCAGCCATGGTAGCAACCGGATCGGCCAAGATGATTGATCCCCAAAAGGGGGGACTCACCAATATGGAAAAGAAAAATGAAGGAGTATGGTGTACCTTTTGTAACAAACCTTGCCACACTCGTGATAAATGTTGGAAGCTACATGGAAAGCCTCCTAGTCGAGATTGGGGATCCCAAAATCATGAAAAGGAGTGGGGAAAAAGAGGCGACAATAGTAGAAAGGGCGGACAAGCACACCTAGGTGCTGTGAAACATGAAGAAAACAGCAGCATACCAATTTCACTTAACCAGGATGAAGTTCAATAGATGCGCTCCTTCCTTAACAAGTTGGATAAATCACCAGGTAGTTGTTCTCTAGCACATTCAGGTACGTTTGGCGAGTTTCCTTCTTTTGGACTTAATGCCTCAGATAAATAACCTAACCCATATTGGATACTAGATTCTGGGGCTATCGACCATATGACACCCTTGTCTAACATTTTCTCCTCTTACACCCCTTGCCCTAGCAACAAGAAAATATCCATAGCTGATGGCTCTCTGATGACTGCAGTAGGTCAAGGAGATGTTCAAATAAGCCCATCTATCACCCTTAAAAATGTCCTTCATATTCCTAAATTATCTGTTAGTCTAGTCTCCATTAAAAAACTCATACACGTTCTCTCATGCAATGTTATTTTTTCTAACAATGATTGTATCATACAGAACCAACAATCGGGGAGGACGATTGGACATGCTAGAAACTGGAATGGCTTGTATTACTTGGACAATCCAGATCTGCCATCAGCCCTGGGAAACAACAACTCTTTTTTCTCTGATTCAATAAAGACCAGCAAGGAGAAGGTCTTCCTCCATCATTGTCGTCTGGGACATCCTTCTTTTAGGGTCATCAAATTATTATTCCCTTACCTTTTTAGCAAATTGGATGTGACAAACCTTAATTGTGAAGTGTGTGAACTTGCTAAACACAAACGTGTTTCTTTCCCTGTTAGTGATAATAAAAGCACTTTTCCCTTCTATTTAATTCATACTGATGTATGGGGTCCCTCAAATGTCACAAATGTTTCTGTTGCTCGTTGGTTTATTACTTTTATAGATGATTGCACTTGTGTCACATGGGTTTTCTTACTAAAACAAAATTCTGAAGTCAGCTCTGTGGTTCAAAATTTTTTCTCAATGGTAAAAAATCAATTTGGTGTTAGCATTAAGAAGATTAGATCTGATAATGCCAATGAAGATGATATCCTTATGCTTCCTGACTTAAGCTTAGGACTAGAAATAGGGACTAAAAGTGTAATAGCTGAGACTCAAGATGGGGCTGATGTAAGATTTGGTAAAAATATGGTTTATACAAGGAAGACAAAGACTGTTCCAGAATTTGTCCATGTTCAACCATCCAACCCAACATTACATGAGGTAACTATTCCTAATCCTTTAATCTCCAATGCATCAAACTCTGTTTTTCCAAATACAGGAATCTGAATCCAGTCCAGATCCCTTTATGAGGACCAAGATATCCCAATTGCCCTTAGGAAAGAGACTAGGAAATGCACTACCAAGCCATTATACCCTTTAGCTAATTACCTATCCTTTAAAAACTTTTCACCTACCCATAAAGCCTTCCTTACAAACCTAAACACCACAACCACACCTACCTCTTTATCTGAAGCATTGAGTGATAAAAAATGGAAACAAGCTATGGACCTGGAAATGGAAGCACTAGAAAAGAATAGTACTTTGATTTGGTGACTCTCCCATATGGAAAAAGACCAGTAGGGTGCAGGTGGATATATACTATAAAATACAAGACTGATGGGTCTATTGAGAAGTACAAAGCAAGGTTAGTGACTAAGGGATTCACTCAAACCTATGGAGTGGATTACATGGAAACTTTTGCTCCTGTGGCAAAAATGAATACAGTTAGGGTGATATTATCTCTAGCAGCTAACTATGGTTGGAACTTGCAACAATTTGATGTTAAAAATTCCTTCCTTCATGGAGAAATTGAAGAGGAGATTTACATGGAATTGCCCCCTGGATATGAGGGAAAAACAGCTGCCAACACTGTTTGCAAACTAAAAAAGGCATTGTATGGATTGAAACAATCACCACGAGCGTGGTTTGGAAGGTTTACTAAAGTTATGATAAGTCTGGGCTTTAAACAAAGTCAAGGAGATCACACCTTGTTCATTAAACACTCTACATCAGGGAGAGTTATAGTGCTATTGGTTTATGTAGATGATATTATAGTAACAGGTGATGATGAGGAGGAGCAACAGTTGTTAGGCCAACATCTAGCTAAGGAATTTGAAATTAAGACCTTGGGAAAATTGAAGTATTTCTTAGGGATTGAAGTGGCCCATTCTAAAAAGGGAATATTTATATCTCAGCAAAAATACATCACAAATTTGTTGAAAGAAACAGGGAAGACAGCATGCAAGCCTGCGAGTACGCCAATTGATCCAAACATGAAATTGGGGAATGTAGAAGAAGGTACTGCAGTTGACAAGGAAATGTATCAGAGGTTAGTTGGTAGATTGATTTATTTATCTCACACTAGGCCTGATGTTGCATTTGCTATAAGTCTTGTTAGCCAGTTCATGCACCACCCTAAAGAGGTTCACTTACAAGCTGCCCTAAGAATTGTGCAATATTTGAAGGGAATCCCAGCCAGGGGAATTTTGTTTGAACGAAATGGGAATGTAAGTGTGGAAGCATATACAGATGCAGACTATGCAGGCTCAATTGTGGACTGGAGGTCAACTATGGGGTATTGCACTTTCATTGGTGGAAATCTTGTGACTTGGAAGAGTAAAAAACAAAATATGGTAGCCAGATCGAGTGCTAAAGCAGAATTCAGGGCAATGACACAAGGGATATGTGAACTACTATGGTTAAAAATCATCTTGGAAGACTTAGGAATAAAGTCAGATGAATCAATGAGACTTTATTGTGATAACAAATCTGCTATTAGCATAACTCATAATCCAGTGCAGCATGATAGAACCAAACATATCGAGATTGACAGGCATTTTATCAAAGAAAAATTAGATAGTGGTCTAATTTGTACTCCATATGTCTCTTCACAAGACAACCTTGCAGATATGTCTCTTCGAAAGTATTGTTTCCAAGCTGGGAATGGAAAATACATATTCACCAGCTTGAGGGGGAGTGTTAGAATCTTTTTATTTTATTTATTATATTTCTTCCTTATTTAGGAGATTATAATTATCAATTATGATTATATTCCTGAAATATACGGATTCTTTCTTTAGGAGTTATTATTATATTTCCTAAAATAGCTTTCTAGCATTGTATATATGGATTTGTAATCTCAGCATAATAAAATACATACGTTTTATCCTAAATACTGAAAGTCCTCTTTGTTACCAGTCCGTCTGCTGCAACTTGCTGCTGGCTTTCACCTTTTTGGCTACAGATTTTAGGGTTAAGTGTGCCTTGAGTAGTGGAACCCACCCTAAGAAGTTGCATGACTGTAATCCCAGTCATGTATTCTCATGCCTTGTTCTTCAGCAACTTATCGTGCATTGTCCTCCACCTGCCAAAATCTTGTTGGACCACCACATTAGACTCTTAGGCAAAGTTATCAAACTTGAAAATTTACGTAACCTCTGGAGAGTTTCGTAAACTTGACACGTAAACTTTTAAGAGTTTACTTTGAATGATTTTTTTATAACAGTAATATGCTAATTTAATATTTCAGTCACATAATTAGCCAAATAAATCCACTATACTAAAATAAGTTCATGCAAATATTAGAAAACATAAATTGTTAAAGATAAGGATACACATGGATTGCCCTTAGAATTGCATCCACTCCCAGACATACCTTTGATTGCTCTCTAATTTCAATTTTCAATTACAAAATTAGAAAAACATATTATATAATTAAAGTTTTCTATGATTGAAAAACACCACCCAAGCAGAGAAGGGCATTTAAAATTAATAAAAGTTTATTTTATATAGATTAAGAACCATGAGTAGAGAAGAATAGAACACCATGCTGGCAGAAAAATAAAAAACTGCGTGAAGAGAACTGCGAGTAGAGAAAACAAGGAGCAGAGGGAACTATGACAAGAGAGAACTGCAACAAGAACCGCAAGCAGAGAAAACTGTGACCACAGAGCACGGTGACAGCGTAGAGCTTGACACACCACCATATAGTGAAACGACAATGAGTTTGGCTTGATTGGAGAAGAGAATGACACAGAGCAGCTAATTGATTACAAAACAACAAACCCAAATCCGTGAAGTGGAGGAGAAGAACGAACTTATTCATACTGAGTTTTCTTTATTTTACTTTTTATTAATTTTTTTATTTTTGTGCATGAAAAATTAATCAAAGGTTTCAGTTTGGGTTTAAAAGAAAATCCCTTTCAACTTGCTAACTTGATTGCAAGCTCATGAGTTTGGTCGAGTTCATCGAGTTCACAGAGAGCTTGGTCCTATTCCAAAAATGAGTATGCTTCCAAGTTAGTTTTGGCAATGGATGTAGGAACATAAACTTGTTAGGGTTTACGAGTTAACACTTGAGTTTAATAATCATGTGTTAGCATCTTTTAGGCATGTTTGTCCTTGGTTCTCGATTTCAACCTACTTTGAGGAAACAACTTGCACAATTTTAATCCATGGTGAGGTGGTTTTCTTAAATAGTGGGACTGTAGATCATTCAATCTGTTTTTGTTATTATCTTTTGAGTCTAGACAAACTGGGAAAACCTTGGAAGAAGAATTCGCTCGTGAGGTTCTTTATTTGTATTCAATAAACACCAAGGATTTACTTTCTTGGTTTTCTCAAATATTTCCAATTTTGGTTCTATAACAACTTTGCTGACTAATATGGCCTATGACATTTTCTTGCATATGGAGTATTGGTTTGAGACATTGTTTATTTGTTCATTGGTCTATAGTGCAAAATATTGTTGTGTGCTTCGAGTCATTCTAGATACTATCTTGCAGTAGGGGTTTCCTCACAATGTACTACGCCTCTAGCATTTTGGGGGATAGTCTCCCATTCGCTGTCTTCTACTATTTACCACTAAAGCTTCAAATAATAGAATTCAGAAGAACCTTCATGAAACTTCAAAACTGTGAATGTAACATTCTTTATGTATGAATTTGAACAATGATGGTAACATTACCTAACAAATCCTGAAAATATGTTCTCATGTTAAACAATGCTTACTATAAGGCCAATCTGGTAAGCTTGATATTTGATAATTCACTTACAAGGTTGGGGATAAGTTTCCTCCGAACATCTACTGTCCTGCATTTCCCCTTACAATGCTCTAATGAAGTACAACCTTTTATATTGGTAGTTTTTTTGTCTCTACCTTAGCGGTCGTCTTGAAAATGAAATCTTTGTATTTATTGCATTTCATCTGTCTTCTTCGGATGAAGCTAAAGTGTGTATTTGATGCAGGTACCAATTGTTCATGGATGCTTTTAACCATATATCTGGTAATATAGATAAAATTTACAAACAACTTACAAAGAGCAATACACATCCACTGGGGGGAACAGCATATCTAAACTTGGAAAATGACGATGATCCATTTCTCCATGGCATCAAGTACACTGCTATGCCCCCAACGAAGCGTTTCCGTGATATGGAGCAACTATCTGGTGGTGAAAAGACAGTTGCAGCACTTGCATTGTTATTTTCCATCCACAGGTGAGTTGTTTGTACAACTTGCATTAGAACAAGAATACTTGATAACTACTGTTTGAGTTTTAATAATAAAAATTCATCTGAGAAATACACTGGCTCCATACATAAAACTATTTCTTTGAGATCTGATGTTATGTTCCACTGATATTGTTCCCTACTTTCTTCTTGTTTCAGTTACAAGCCTTCACCATTTTTTATACTGGACGAAGTTGATGCTGCGTTGGACAACTTGAATGTTGCCAAGGTTGCTGGCTTTATTCGTTCAAAATCATGCGAAGGGGCAAGGACTAGCCAGGATCCTGATGGTGGAAGTGGTTTTCAGAGTATTGTGATATCACTGAAAGACACTTTTTATGACAAAGCTGAAGCGCTAGTTGGTGTTTACAGAGATTCTGAAAGCGGGTAAATTTCTGGATATAAGTATTGATTGATTTAAATATTGTCATTATGTTGATGGGGTACGTAATGATTTTGCCATTGGCAGTTGTTCGAGAACCCTCACATTTGATCTGACCAAATACCGGGAGTCTTAATATTCTTCCATACTGGAGTAGCTGAAAGCGGCCTAGTATGTAGGGCTGGACATGGAGTAGCTAAAAGCGGCCTAGTCTTAATATTCTTTACTGTACTATCTTATACTAAAAATAATTAATCTACTTTTACTAGCAATTCAGTATACTATTTTATGGTTGAACTTATAACAGTTACAGTGATTGTATCTACTCTTACATCTTCTCTAGTTTCAGTTCAATTGTTTCGTCTTGTCAAGAAAACTTTATTTAATAATAAAATATTAATAAAAAAAACTGTTCACATAAAAGAATAATAATTAATTTTTTTAGACAATTTGTTATCACAATTTATATTTTTATCAATAAAAATAAAAAATATAATTTATATTTTTATATTTTTTAAGTTATATATATATATATATATATATATATATATATA
>NC_028358.1:17000804-17006557 GCF_000741045.1 Vigna radiata var. radiata | reverse complement strand
TGGCCCATGGAAAAAACTATAAATAAGAGTCAAAGGTAAGAGGTAGGCAGACACATTTAATGCACATTTATTTCACTCTCTCTATCACTAACTTCTAAAACTGAACATTGACTTGAGCGTCGGAGTGCTTTTAGCAGGTACCCGACCGGACGTTACAGGAGGACAAAGCAAGAAAGACGGACACCCGGAGGACCCAAGCGGACGGTTGGTGGAGGACTCGGATAGACCCAGACCCCCAAAGCAGAAACATTTGGCGCCCACCGTGGGGCCGAAGGCTTATACCCAATGGTGACCACAAGAAACACGAGTACTGACGAGGCAAGCGGAGTCGTTCGAGCCTTGGAGATGAGGATGGAAGAAATGTAGAGAAGACATGAGGAAATGCAAAGGAAGCATGAAGAGGAGATGACGGCCGTACGAGCCGAGTGTTTAGCTCAACTCCGCGGGGAAAAGGAAAAATAGATCGGAGAAGGCAGCAAGGAGGCCCACAGTAGTGCACAAGGTCAAGACGACCGGGGAAAGGGGGAACAGAAGAACACCGAGGAGGAGAAGGAGAAAGGAGAGGAAAGTTTGGTATTGATAAAGCCAGAGATGCCATCGGTTCCGGTGCCATTCGTTCAGGCAGTGATGGACGTCCGCATCTCTGACCAGTTCATTCCGCCGCAATTCAAAATGTATGACGGCACCGGAGACCCAGAAGCACACATTAAGTCATTCACCAACGCCATGGCGTTCCGTACGGGGAGCGATGCCATCTGGTGCTGGGCGTTCTCATTGTCCCTCGAGGGCGAGGCCTTGGAATGGTTCAATTCCCTTCCCAATGGCTCAGTAGAAAACTTCAAAGGGTTGAGCGGCATGTTCAATAAACAGTTCGCCGCGTGCCGACCACAAGATGTCACTCTGGTTGACTTGATGAATCTGAAGCAAGGAAAGGAGGAGCCGCTCAGAACCTTCATGGACCGATTCACAAAGACGGTGTGTCGGGTCAGAGGTTTGAGCGTGGAGATGGCCTTGCAGTATGTGATGCCGGCTCTCAGGCTGGGACCTTTTAAGGAGAGCGTCTGCCGAACCCCACCCAAGACCTTGGAAGAACTACGCCAGCGGGCGGCGGACGAAGCAAGGGTGGAGGAAATGAAACAAAATTATCGAAGGGAAATGCAGGACGCGAAGGATAAGAGCGAGGGAAAACAACAGGGTCAATCCCAACGACCAGGCGGTGTGAAGGGGCGAGACGGTCCCCGGGTCCCTCGCTTCCCTCAATACACTCCCCTCAACGCCCCCCGGGCTCGGATATTCCAGGAAGCCCTGAGCACGCAAGTAATGCGGACCCCTCAAAAGCGTCCTACTCCTTCGGGAGCCGACAGCAGTAAACACTGCTTGTATCATCAGAATATGGGCCACGACACCGAAGATTGCATGATGCTTAAGGATCGGATAGAGGAGCTCATCCAAGCTGGACATTTGAAACAGTATGTTAGGGGATACCGGGGCGAAACGGCGCCTGTCGGACGTCCGGCCCCCCGGGAGTGGAGTCCGAGGCCTTTACCCGACAGAAGTCATAGGGACGACCGTCCGAGGCACCAGCATGGTTAGGTCGGACGGGGAAGGAGTTCGGAGAGAATGAGGGAGAGGAGCAGGAGTCGGAGCAGAAGTCGGGCAGGCGGCAACACTGGACCGTTGCGGGGGATGATTAACACGATCTCCGGTGGGTTTGCAGGCGGGGGAACGTCGTCGTCTGCGCGAAAACGGAGCATCCGCCATCTGCAGTCCATACACGCCGTTGACGTTCCCAAACGAACAATGCCCCTCATCACAGTTTCCGATGTAGACTTTCACGCGCCGGACCCTGAACAGGACGATCCGATGGTCATCACGGTTGAGATCGCACGGTACGGAGTAAGTAAGGTGTTGGTCGATCAAGGGAGCTCGGTCAACATACTTTACTGGAAAACGTTTCGGCAGATGGACATTTCAGAGGACCTTATAGTCCCATATGATGAACAACTAGTGGGTTTCGCTGGGGAACGGGTCGACACCAGGGGCTATTTGGACCTATGGATGCGTATCGGCACCGGGCGGGAAGGAGAAGAGAAGAAGGTGCGATACTTGCTGGTGGACACCAATACGTCCTACAACGTCCTGATAGGACGTCCATGCTTAAACTCCTTCGGAGCCATCGTCTCCACCCCCCATCTGACAATGAAATATCCCACGTCTCGGGGGACGATCTGCACCGTCCGGGCGGATCAGAAGGTGGTGCGAGAATGTTACGCAACAGGCCTCAAGATGTACCCCCGGGAGGTCAGGAGGAGGACAAACGGTGCAAACGTCGCGATGGCCGACTTAGATCCCCGAACTAATACGGAGGATCGCCTCAAGCCACAAGGGGAAACCCAACCCGTAATAGTGGGAAAAGATCCCACTCAGATCACTAACATAGCTCAAGGGCTAGAGGAAGAGGTGGAAAAGCAACTGCGGGCTACCCCTTGGCGTAACCGGGACTTATTCGCCTGGACGGCCGCTGACATGTCAGGGATACACCCCTCTATCATGTCACACCGTCTGTCCTTATTTAAAGAGGTCAGGCCTATAGCCCAGAAGAAAAGAAAGATGGGTGAAGAGAAGAGAAAGGCGGTCCAGGAGGAGGTGAAGAGGTTACAAGTGGTCGGGTTCATTCGAGAGGTCACGTACACCACTTGGCTAACTAACGTAGTCATGGTGAAAAAATCCAACGGTCAGTGGCGAATGTGCACGGACTACACCGACTTGAACAAAGCTTGCCCGAAGGATTCGTACCCACTGCCCAGCATCGATGCTCTCGTGGACGGGGCTTCCGGGCATCAAATCCTTAGTTTCCTGGATGCATACTCGGGCTACAACCAAATACCCATGCACGGTCCCGACAGAGAAAAGACGGCCTTCATGGCCGACCAGGCTAACTTCTGCTACGAAGTCATGCCTTTTGGGCTAAAAAACACCGGGGCTACCTACCAGCGTTTGATGAATAAAATTTTTTCCGACCAGATAGGTCGTTGCCTAGACGTCTACGTTGACGATATGGTCGTCCGATCAGCACAAGGGGTCCAACATTTACGTGACTTGGAGGAAGTCTTCAGGCAGGTCCGCCGGTACGGGATGAGGCTCAACCCGGCCAAATGTACATTCGGAGTAGCTGCCGGCAAATTCTTAGGATTCATGTTAACTTCTCGGGGGATCGAGGCTAACCCCGACAAGTGCAGAGCGGTACTAGAAATGCAGACCCCCTGGACGGTGAAGGAAGTTCAAAGACTCGTCGGTCGCTTAACCATGCTCTCACGCTTTATACCAAAGCTGGCCGAGCGGGCGAATCCGATCCTGAAGAAAATGAAGAAAGCCTCGGCCAACGCTTGGGACGACGACTGCGAAGCGGCGTTCCGTGCCATCAAAGATATCCTCACCCAGCCTCCCATCATGAACCGACCCTCTCCCGGCGAGGACCTTCAGGTCTACCTCGGAATCTCCGAGATCTCGGTCAGTGCAGTTCTGCTGCAAGAAAAACCTACTCCCAAACTTATTTACTTCGTTAGCTGAACGCTGACCGACGTCGAAACCAGATATCAACAGGTGGAGAAGGTGGCCCTAGCCCTCCTTCATACTTCTCGGAGATTGCGCCCGTACTTCCAGAGCCACCAAATTGTCGTGCGCACCGATCATCCGGTGTCGAAGATCCTCAGAAAACCCGACTTGGCCGGAAGAATGGTCGGTTGGGCAGTGGAGTTGTCTGAATTCGGAATCAGATATGAACCAAGGGGTTCTGTAAAGGGGCAACATTTGGCTGACTTTGCGGCCAAGATACCGTTGACCGGCCTGGAGGAATGGGTGTTATACGTTGATGGGGCGTCAGGCCGAACGGTCAGCAGGGCAGGTGTCGTTCTGGAAGGACCGAACGGATTCTTGATGGAACACTCCCTGATTTTCAAGTTCAAAGCCTCGAATAACCAGGCGGAGTACGAAGCCTTGTTGGCCGGTTTGCAATTGGCCAAGGATATGGGAGCGCGTAAAGTGATATGCCGGACCGACTTGCAGCTAGTGGTCGGCCAAATGAATGGCGATTTTCAGGTACGGGAGGATCACCTCCTACGGTATTATCACCAAGCATGTTCTTTGGTCAAGGACTTTGAGGATGTGAAAATCCAGCATATCCCCCGGGAGCAGAACGCCCGGGCGGATCTACTGTCTAAATTCAGCACCGGAAAGGAGAAGGGGCAGTTAACGACCATCATCCGACAGGTCCTTCTACAACCCTCGGTCGAGTGTTTGACCATCACGACGGACGATGCTGCCGACTAGCGAGCGGAGATTCAAGAGTTGATTAGTAAGCAAGACCACGGGGATAACTTGTGTCCGGCAGACTCCAAGAAAATTGCGCGGTTCATGATGATCGACAACGACCTATACCGTCGGGGATTCTCCTCTCCCCTCCTTAAATGCTTGGTGGAAGATGAGGCACAATACGTGATGAATGAATTACATCACGGAGTATGTGGCTTCCACACGGGGGGACGAGCACTCAAGGCCAAGATATTACGGGCGGGATATTACTGGCCGACGATGGAGAATGACGCCGCACAGTTCACACGCCGGTGCATTCAGTGCCAAGCCCATGCCAACAATCACCACACTCCCTCACAGAGGTTACACACCATAGTTTCCCCTTGGCCGTTCGCTCAATGGGGAATGGATATCGTGGGTCCCTTCCCCCCGGGAACCTGTCAACGAAAATTCTTGCTGGTGGCCATTGACTACTTTACCAAATGGGTGGAGGCCGAGCCTTTGGCCACCATCACAGCTTCGCAAGTCCAGAAATTTTGTTGAAAGCTTATCTACAGGTTCGGCTTGCCAAGAACGGTCTTGACCGACAACGGTAGGCAGTTCATCGACCGGAGGCTGGAGACGTTCTTCAAAGGATTGGGGATAAAGCATGCAACAAGCTCGGTGGAGCATCCTCAGACGAACGGGCAAGCCGAAGCAGTTAACAAGGCCATCGTGGCGGAACTCAAACGGCGTCTGAGAGATAAGAAAGGAGCTTGGGCGGACCAGTTACCTGAGGTTCTATGGGCCTACCGATGCACTCCGCACGGCACAAGCGGAGAGACACCCTTCAATTTGACATATGGAACCGACGCCATGCTGCCCGTCGAGCTCGGCGAACCTTCCCTACGACGAAACATAGAAGATCTCCAGATAAACGACCAAGAGTTGAGGGTCGAACTCGACACGATTGACGAATGGAGGGACCGGGCGGTATTAAGGGCAGAAGCGTGCCGTCGCATGGTGGAAAGAAAGTACAACACCAAAGTCCGACCACGACAGTTCCACGAAGGAGACCTTGTCTGGAGAAAGGCCGGGGAAGCCCGTCGCGTTGCTACGCACGGCAAGCTCGCAGCCAAATGGGAGGGCCCGTTCAAGATTATAGAAGCTTTGGGTAACGGCGCATACCGCCTCACTCGTTTGGACGGCCGACATATCACCAACACTTGGAACGCTTCGCATCTCAAACTATATTTTAGTTGAACGTGTAATATTATTCATGTAATCACGATTCAGTAAGCAATACGAACGTTTCAACTCCACAGCAAGTATTTCCTTTATTCACGTAAAGTCCAAGTTGACGAATGAAACTATCCTGTCAACTTGGCCGGACGGTAAGGGGTTAAGCCCGCCGCCTCACAAAAATCCAAGTTGACGAATGGAACTATCCTGTCAACTTGGCC
>NC_028358.1:16997104-17000594 GCF_000741045.1 Vigna radiata var. radiata | reverse complement strand
ACGGTAAGGGGTTAAGCCCGCCGCCTCACAAAAATCCAAGTTGACGAATGGAACTATCCTGTCAACTTGGCCGGACGGTAAGGGGTTAAGCCCGCTGCCTCACAAAAATCCAAGTTGACGAATGGAACTATCCTGTCAACTTGACCGGACGGTAAGGGGTTAAGCCTGCCGCCTCACAAAAATCCAAGTTGACGAATGGAACTATCCTGTCAACTTGGCCGGACGGTAAGGGGTTAAGCCCGCCGCTTCACAAAAATCCAAGTTGACGAATGGAACTATCCTGTCAACTTGGCCCGACGGTAAGAGGTTAAAACCCATCGCCTCAAGTAAAAATCCAAGTTGACGAATGGAATTACCCTGTCAACCTGACCGGCCGGGCAAGGATAAGGCCTACCGCCTTTAACGTTAATACGACTCACGCGACACTTAAAAAACACATAAGCATTGGGTAACGAAAGAAAAACGCAAAATGTCCATTCACCAAAAAGGGGAGAATACAAAAGTGTATGACCGGACGGTAAAAGTAAACAGCACAATTCGCTGTTTACGATCCGGCCGGTACAGAATGGCTCCTAAACTAAGTAAGCTAAAAATTTAAACAAAGACAAAATTAAACTAAGTCTGCACATCTTGAGGATCAGCAGCAGATCCGACCACCTCGGCCCTTTCACCACCTCCGGCACCCGCCCCTTCATCGGCATCAGCCTCTTCCGGTTCTTGAATATCCATCAGGACACCATGGTACACGTCCTTGTAGATATCAAAGCCGAGGGTAAGCGGCTTCTCAATATTCAGCAAAACTTCAGCTTGATGGATGGCTTTGTAAAAACCATCCTTGTGTTCGGCCACCAGGCTATCGTTCAACGAGGTTATTTTTTCCTCCGCAGCCTTTAGTTCGGCACGCACCGTCTTTAGCTCGGTGTGCAACTCCACCGTCCGGCCTTGAAGTTTCTCTTCCACCTCTTTTAACCTCGCGACGTCCTCTTCCAACTGCTTCTGACCCTCTTCCAAAATTGCCTTCGCTTTTCGTTCATCCTCTAGCAGTTTGGTCGCCTCCTGAAGACTCTCGGCCGACCGTTTCTTCTCGTCCTCCAAAGCTTTTCTGGCGCCCGCCAGCTCCTCTCCCAAAGCCTTCGCTTTCTCTTCCTCTTGGATTAAGAGCTTCTTCACCTCGCCGGAGCCCCGAACGTCTCCATGTTCGCGTATGTAGTCAATCATGGAGGTCGTCCGCGAAGCCATCTCGGACACAGAATCCAGCATGACCCTGCCCGGTAAGGACTCTAGCAGAGCAACATAGGCCGGCCCTCGATTGAAATCGAGGAACCGGCTCACATTGTAATCCGAGCTAAAGACGCCGCCCGGCAGAGGCGCGACCAGCTCCTTCCCTTCACGGCGATGCCTCTTAGAGGAAGATTTCCCCCCTTTCCGTGATTTTCTCTTCCGATGCCCCGACGCAGTCGCGGGCGCAGACTCCGAAGCCACTTCAACGACGGGGGCAGTAGTGGCCGGGATGGTTAAATTGACGAACGACACGCTTTTGACCGGGGGAGCGGAAGTACCTTCTCCCAATATGGCAGCGGCGTTAGTGTTGCCACTTGCCCCAACGGCCGGTCCGTGGGAGGCAACGGTTACCCGGGCGGGAGGAGGCTTCATCGGAGGAGGAACGTCTTGACCGGGCCCTGAACTGGAGGCACGGGCCGAGGCCTTCTTCTTCATGGTAAGAAAATTGGATTGGCGGGGTCCGGGAGTCGCCATGCAATCTGAAGGAAAATAGAAAATTCAGCTAAGTTACAACCTTCATAAAAGAAAAACATGGAATAAATCACATGCCGAGCGCTCTCTGAGCGCAATCCTCGTAAGGGATACAGTCGACCAGGCAACGGGCAGGGACGCGACGAGAGAGGGTGTCGATCACGTCTACCACGCAAAAATCTTCCATTTCCAACTCCCGCTTGGAAATGGCTTCCATCTTTCTCGGATTCTCCGTCCAATACAAAGGAAACAAAGGGAGGCCGTCCTTGTCGAAAAAATCAGGACGGCCGGCCTCCTCTATGACCACCTTAAAAAATTGGTCCTTAAAATTCTTGAAGGACTCGGCGTACGGATTGAACAGAGTGCGTTTCGCCACGGAAGATAAAGAAACCAAACCCCCTTTCGGGGGAGGACGAACATTAAAGTAATGGAGGAAGGACCGAACGGTGGGTGAGACACCGGCTACCATGCACTCTACTCCAAAGGCTTGGATGGCCGCCCATGAGTTAGGATGCAGTTGCGTAGGCGCGACGTTCAACTCCCGCAACACCCCAGCCTGAAAATCAGTGAAAGGGACAGGAACGTGCAGTTGGGCGAACAAATTCGCATACATGAAGAAAAAATCATCCGCACTGGTGTCTTTCCCATGGCATACACGTTCGTTCTCGCGACTTACGACCACCCTCATCAAGCGCGCGTTCGCCGTGTCCCTCACCAAATACGACCGGGCTACCCAATCCTGAAGAGCCATACGCGAGATGCCGGACGGTTGGGTGGTCGCATCAAACCCGGCCCAGTCGTACCCATCCACACAGGGAAGGCCTCCCACCGGAACCAGAGGAACCGGATCCACGATCAAGCCCCCTTGCAATAAAAAGAGGGGGGCTCCATGGAATATCCGCCCACTTGCAATCTGAGCGGCAGACCCCTGAGCTACGGTCACAGCCCGCCAGAGCGGATGGAACGGCCGAATCCTCCGCCCCTGTCAGATCTTCCGACGACGAACCACTGGTAGAGCCAGACGACCCCGTCGACACCGAACCGCTACTACTGCCACCCTCACCCGCGCCCCCGCCGTCTCCGCCACGGCCCGACGATTCCAGAGAAGACTCAACGCACACAACCACCATTTTATTACCTGGGCAAATGAAAAGAATAAGGCTCGGAAGGAAGAAGGAAGGATGTAGCCGTAGCACTCACCTCACCCCTATTTTTTCAAAAAACCGCTTCCAATCTCCACCGTTAATCCTAACCACGTTCAACGCTCCAGATTCACACGACGCTTCGTCTCCCACCCACGATCCTGCCACGTGTATTTTCCCGCCTAAAATTAACCTCTGCCAGTACACACAGTTTCGTCACTCACTCGAGCGACATTTCCTCCTTTAAAACCCTTCGGCCCCTTGCGACGCCTCGGGCTTGGGGGGCTTGTGTACCCTACATAGCCGGTCGGCCTGGATGTCCGACCAGCCACACTAGAGTTCGATCTCGACGACCAGAATAACCTTTGGAAGAAAAACCTTGAAGAATTCTCATCTAACACCGCCAACGCATGGCCGATAGTCATAACCGGACACAAGACAGCCAGTAAGGATGTCTGCATGACTAATAGTCATCCCGGGCGTAGACCGTCCATCGTGAACCTCGCCCTGTCTTCGCGAAACGTGTATAACCTAGGCGACGAACCACACTCTGCTGTGGTGTCTGCATGACTGTCAATAGTCATAGCCGGGCACAA
>NC_028358.1:16959062-16996854 GCF_000741045.1 Vigna radiata var. radiata | reverse complement strand
TCCACTAATCACTGGCCCATGGAAAAAACTATAAATAAGAGTCAAAGGTAAGAGGTAGGCAGACACATTTAATGCACATTTATTTCACTCTCTCTCTATCACTAACTTCTAAAACTGAACATTGACTTGAGCGTTGGAGTGCTTTTAGCAGGTACCCGACCGGACGTTACAGGAGGACAGAGCAAGAAAGACGGACACCCGGAGGACCCAAGCGGTCGGTTGGTGGAGGACTCGGATAGACCCAGACCCCCAAAGCAGAAACAGTTAGTATAGTTTACAATTCATTTAATAGTTCAGTTCATACAACAATTTAGTATAGTTCAGTTCAGTTTGCTAAAACAAAAAACATACATTTCAGTTTGTCTGAATTGTTTTACAGTTCAGTTTTTATCAGTGTAATACAGTTCACTTAGATTTGCCCATCCCGTTACGTACATAGCAGTCAGAGCGTGGTTGCATTTTTATTTCTTGTGTGAAGGTGGACAAACTTATTTGTATCTGTTTTGGGTTCTTTTTTAAAATATTTGTAAATAGGATTTCATCACTTTCTATGTAGAATACAGTAGCTAGATGTCCTAACCATCCTTGAATTATTTTTTATTCATTAAGCTCTTTTCTTTAATTTGTCTTTTGCTTTCTTATGCATCATGTGTACAGTCCTCGTAAAACTCAAATGACCGTAAGAACCGAAGCATTTTCATCAACAAAATGAAAGAAGAGGTAAAGTTTGAGAGGTAATTTTGCAAAGAAACAATAATGGGGCTTTTTTCCTGCATCTTCAGGTTTTCTTCCATATTTTACTGTAAAGACAAATTTAACTTTTGTAAATATATATAAATAGAAAAGAAATTAGGTAAGCTGTAATTACTGCTTATCATTGTGGTGTTCATATTTATTGAACGCAAAGTTATTTGATCTCTTTTTATTTCATTTTGTTCATTTCATCTTCTTCACTTCATCTTGTTTGTTTTTCAGGTACATCTGCTTTTGTCGGTTAAGTTTAGTTTGAAATTTTGATATTTTTTTTGTTTAAAATTTATATTTTTATTATATTTTACATGTATTGGATTTGGAAATTCAGTTTAGAAAATTATTCAGTTTAAAAAACTCATTAGATCTTGAAGTTTGATGTAGTAATTCATCTAACTTTAAAATTTAATGGTAGAATTTAACGTATTTTAAAATCTATTTTGAAAATTTGTCAGATATGTATTGAATTTCAAAATTTGGTATTGATTTAAATTCTTTTGTTTGTTTTATAACTTTTTTTAATTTTTTTTAATAATATTTTGATCTCCAATTATTATTTTATTGAAATTGTGGTGGTATTTTTTGTTTTATGAACGAAGATTATTATTTAAGTTTGATAATTCACAAATAAATTTGAGTTTCATATCATATTTTTCTTTTATTTTAAATTAAATGTGTGAGAGGTTACACAAATAATTTTACAATTGATCATATTTTTTTCACATAAAATAAGTTAAATTGAGTGGATTCAAGGGATTTTTTTTTTTTATTTTGGTTTTGTTGTCATTATAAGATTTAATAATTATTAACTTAGGAGAAAGACGTTTGTATTATTATGATATAAAAGGGGTAGAAATTAAAGGAAACATAAATCTGATGTTTATCTTAGTATATCCAGCACAAGGAATGTGAGTGTCTTTTTAAATTGAGAAATGCGAGTGTCCTTTTAAATTGAGAAGAAAGTTGATTTCTAATAAAAAGGGATGGGTATTGAAAGTAACAAGTGAAGTTTGCCAGGAGGTTCAATTCCATTAAAAAATCATTACTTATTGAGCATACAATAAATAAAAGCCATTAAAATTAAATTTAAATAAAATTATACATATATATATATATATATATATATATATATATATGTTTATACATATACATATATCTATACATATATATATCTATGTATATATATACATATACATAACGAATTTTGAAATCCATAAATTTAATACTTATTTAATCGTATTTTTAAATTTTATAAAACTTATTTTCTCAGATTTGTAATCCTAAATCTTAAATCTTCAATTTCTACGTCCATGTACAAAATGCTAAACATTTATAAAGAAATGTAAACGAAGAAATGTAAAAGAATGTGTACCTTCAAGTGAATGAATCAAGGTTGAACGTTGATAAAGAAACAACGGTTGGGGAGCGAAACAAAAGTCAAAGGGTGGGGTGATATGGCGCTAAGGGTGTGTTTACTTAGGGGTAATTGGGGGAGAGTGATTGGGGGAGAGTGATTTTTTTGTGTTTATTTGAGTGGATTTGAAGGTAATTGAGAGTGGATTTAGGAGTAAAGTTTGTGAAAATTAGTGTACGATTTGATTGATGTGATAGTTTTAAAAAATTTGTTTAATTGGTAGAAATTAAAGATTACCAAATATATAATGATAATTGTTAATGTTATATTTAATTGTAAAAATGTTTA
Organism: Vigna radiata var. radiata; assembly: GCF_000741045.1. NCBI lineage: Eukaryota > Viridiplantae > Streptophyta > Magnoliopsida > Fabales > Fabaceae > Vigna > Vigna radiata. The sequence continues at coordinate 16,994,402 of NC_028358.1, read as the reverse complement.
TAAGGAAAAAAATAAAAATTAATTTTTAAAATATAAAAAATGGTAATTTAGTAAATTGAAATAATAATAATAATAATAGTAATAACTATTATTATTAATATTATTATTATTATTATTAATATTATTATTATAAAGAGAAAAAATCATTATTATGATTATTATTATTACTATTATTAATTATTATCATTATTATTAATTATTATCATTAATATTATTAATTATTATTATTATTAATTATCATTAGTTATTATTATTAATATTATTAATTATTATCATTAATATTATTAATGATTATAAGTATGGTTTTTGTTTTTTATTTTATTCTTTTTTAATTACATGAACTTAAATTATTAAAAATAATTAATGTTATTAAATGTTAATAAATTAAATTGTTAAAATAAATAAAATTATATTGTTTTTGTGATAAAATCTTTACCAGCAAACCAAATCATATGCTTCAGACCGCTATTGTGCATTCACCACCATCAAGCTCCATGTCATGCGTGGAGCATCGTCCACCGAGGAGCCCTTGAAATGTAGGGTTCATGTCCCTCATGGATATTGAAATCCCTTTACCCCTCATGGATATCGAAATCCCTTTCCCTGGCCCGCGAGTAGAGATTGTGCGTGGTTCGCTAACGTCCCCCACCGTGAGCTCACCGTGGAGAAGGCCGTGCAGAACTGGATCCGCTTCGAGGGTGAGCGTTTCGTTTTTTCCCGGTGGCAGAACTGCACCGACCTCCACCCTCCGCGCAACTGCAGAGAAGAAGAAGAAATGATGATGACCGTAACCGGATACAAGATTGTGTGAAGAAGAACGTGTATCCGGATACAAGCTTTTGTGAAGATGAAGAACCGTATCTAGATACAAGTGTCTCGGTAACCGGATACAACTTGGTGAGTTTTTCATGGCTTCTGCGTAACCGGATACACCTTCCTACGTAACCGGATACGATTTCAATGGTGTAGGCGAGCTCGTGAATACACAGTTAAAGCTGTGCAAGTGGGTGAGGGCAACTGAGAAATATTTAAAATGAAGAGGGCATTTTAGACAAAGCCTCGTTGATCCCTCCAAATCTTCGCAGATGTGTGGGTGAATGAACAGTATGGTAATCTCACAAATACCTTCAATTGATCGCTCGCAAATCAGCGAAAGTGAACGTGTTTTTTTTTATAATTAATCGCTCGATAATCAGCGTGAACAAACACCTGCAAGTGAACACAGCCTTAAGAAAGGTGAGAGCACAAAGTCATGCGTGTATGCACATTTCTCGTCTCACCATAAATTTGATTTTCAATGTCTATGTGGATTCATAATTAGATATTTAATTTTTTTTCTAAAATTTATAATGTAAAAAAATTAAGTTTGTTATTAGAGAAGACATTAATTATAAATAGTATCTTTAATATTTTTTATATATTAAATTTAAGGTTTATGAATTTAATAATGTATAATAAAAATTAAAAAAACACAGCATAAAAAATGAAAGGTCAATTTACATATTTAATTACTAAATAATTTCTCTTATTATGGATTTATAAAAAATCATATTCAAGTTTAAACAATTGATTGATTCAACTAATAAATTAAATTAGTAATATGAATTAAATCAAAATATTATTTGACTTAATTCCGTTATATAAATATATATGTTGATAGTGGAAGCTTACCCTCTTTACATCTTAGTTTTTAATGATGAATAGGTTAAATGATTAACAATGGTTTCTTGCACAACAAAATGATATAAAAAATGTTTATATCTTTAACATGATAGTACTAGATGTTTGAATCCATTAACGATGAGAATCATGCCTAAAACAGATTAGAAATCTAGTTTATGGTATAAATAATCGATTACATAAGTTGCATAATATGTTAGATTTATCCAAAACACTTAGAAAGCTAAACAAGGGAAAATCACTCTATTATAATCGATTATATAAGTTACATAACGGATTAAAACAGAGAGAAAGTCATAATTTGTTATATAAGTATCATAATTTGTTAAGATATGCAAATGGATGACTTATGAGGCAGATAATCGATTAAAATAGAAAGTAAGATCTAATCCATTACATAGGAAGCCTAATCTGTTAAAACTATTAGAAGAAGCAGTTATAGGCATAAGTGTCCAAATAATTGATTATACACATTAAGTAATATATTAAAATAAAGGAGCATAATAGATTATGCAAATAACATAATCAATTATTTTGTGTCAAGAATTGATTTTCTATATATACTTGACTTGAGACCTGATTCTATAGTATTCTAATTTTCATATACTAACATATTTTGAGTTTTGAATACAGGTGCTCATAAAGACTCGTTCTTGGAGGAATCAAAGCTTTCTTGATGATTACACAACAAGATTTCTTTCAAGACACTGAAATTCATTGTCTCTGATTTAATCTGTACTTTATAGAGTGTGTTTAAGATCAGGTTCATCATCAATTTGTGCATTGTATGCCTTGTAAGGATAACTAGGTTTAAGAGTTGTGATTGCTCTTGAGATTTGTAAGAGATTAAGTGTTTTCATCTCTTGTATTTACTATTTTGATTTGAGTGGTATAAGGAGTGCAATTAAAGGTTGTTATTTTATTCTTGTAATCTCAAATCATTATTAGTGGATTCCTTTCAAATAAGGTTGTTGAAGGAGGACTAGATGTAGGCTTGTGATAGCCGAACCAATATAGATTGTTGTGTCTTAATCTTTATTTTTTCTTTCTTTACTTAGTTGATTCATAAATCTTTGACTATTGTTAAGATATATCAAATATGCTATTAACGGATACTAGGCAATTAAATATTGTATTAGTTATAATTTAGATATTATTTTAATTTGTGCATATTTGTGCACCTGTCATTCCTTTAATAGTTGAAGAATTATAGGATCCTTGTATGTATATATATGGTACTTTACTCTTTGAAATAATACATCAAAATTATTCTTTAAACCTTTTAATATGGTATCAAGAGCCAAACATTGATATCCTCTACAATGTAGGAATCATTGCTTTTTTTCATTGAACATTTCTGATGGCTTCTTCCGATAAAAATCAATCGGAGAAACATGATTCTGAAACTTCTGCAGCTTCCAAGAGTTGCGGGATTTGTGACCAAGTCATATATATCTAACCCTGCCCTTAATCTTTCTATTGTTACTAAGGGTAGTAATTGGATAATTGATTCAGGTGCTACTGATCATATGACTTGTGATCCTCATATATTTACTAATTTTTCCTCTAATTGTTCTAAAATCGTTATTATTAATGCCAATGGGGTCTCATCTCATATTGAAGGTATATGTATTGTATCCCTCTCACCCTCATTATCGATTCCTGATGTTTTTTTTGTTCCTACATTAAACTGTAATCTTATCTCCGCCAGCAAGTTAACCAAATCACATTCTTGTGTTGCCTTGTTTTACCCAACCCATTGTCTTTTTTTAGAACATTCATTCCAAGGAGAAGATTGCCAATGGTAGAGAGAGTAGAGGATTTTATTATCTTGAAAATGTCTCACAATAAACCCATAAAAGAGGATTGACTTGTCTTACAAATAATCACATACAAGATAAAAAAAAAGGAAATTTGGTTATGGCATAGACGATTGGGACATCCCTCTTTTGGTTATTTAAAAAAATTATTTCCATCACTATTTCATAAATGCAATATTTCTGATTTTTTTTTTGTGAAACTTGTGTCATGGCAAAAAATCATGTTGTGTTTCCTTTAAGCAATAATAACAAAACTGATTTTCCTTTTTCATTAATTCACAGAAATGTTTTGGAACCTACCCCACAATCCACACATAATGGAAAAAAATGGTTTATCAGTTTTGCGAATGATTATACTCAGGTAACCTGGGTATATTTGCTTAAATATAAAAATGATGTGTGTGATGTGGTTCATTCCTTCTATCATCTGATCGTTACACAATTTAACACATCTATTAAGGTTCTTCAATCAGACAATGGAGGAGAATATATTAAGACCGAATTAATAGAGTTGATGAACTCTAAAGGCATCTTGCATCAAACTACATGTCCTTATTTACCATAACAAAATAGAGTGGCTAAGAGGAAAAATAGGCATATATTAGAGGTGACAAGATCATTTTTGTTAGATGGTAATGTTCCATCTCATTTATGGGGTGAGGTTGTGAGTTTTGCCGTTTATTTAATTAATCGAACCCCTTCTAGTGTGCTTAACTTTCCAAGGCCCTCTGATGTGTTTTTTTATCATTGTATCCTTCGTCCCATAGTTTATTTACCACCTCATATTTTTGAATGTGTTATATATGTTCACTTACATCAACATCAATGTACAAAGCTTGAAGAACGAGTGATAAAATGTGTTTTTGTTGGGTATGGATCAACTCTAAAAGGTTATCATGTTTACCATCCACCATCAAAGAAATTTTATATTTCTATGGATGTGACATTTAATGAGCATGATTTTTTTTATGTTGATTCTCCACTTCAGGGAGGCGATGAAAGTGAAGTGCATAATCATGATGTTAGTATGTTTGATTGTGAAGATAAATTATCGTGTGATAGAATCATTCTACAGGAAGTGAGCCAATCTTAAATATGGGCACTTCCTCTCTGATAATACAGTGTCTTCTGATCATAACCAATTGGCTCAATCTTCTCCACAGGTTCAGCTTGATTCTTTAGAGGTACCTTCTGATCCTATTTCTGATAATATTAATTTAGATGAAATTGAACATGGAATTTATTCTTGTCTACATGAGACCATCAGCACACCACTGTTCAATATATTCTTCCACCTCGTTCTAAATGTGGTCAACCTACAGCTAAATATGAACTAGACCTCCAAGCCAAAGTTAAATATCCCATTAGTAAATATGTGTCATCTCATAGGTTATCCTACTCATATGCATCATTTGTATCTCAATTATCTTCAATTTTTATTCCTAGTAATATATAGGAAGCTTTGGCAGATCCTAGATGGACCGAAGCAATAGTTGAGGAGATGGCAACTTTAGAAAAAAACAACACTTGGGATCTTTGTGTCCTTACCAAGAGGGAAGAAAACTGTGAGCTACAAATGGGTCTTTACAATTAAGCATAAAGTTGATGGAACTATTGAGACGTATAAAGCACGACTTGTGGCTAAAGGTTACACTCAATCTTATGGTGTAGATTACCAAGAGACGTTCGCACCGGTAGCCAAGCTCAATACTATGAGAATAATTTTGTCACTAGGTGCAAACCAAAATTGGCCTCTTCTACAATTTGATGTGAAAAATGCTTTCCTACACAGAGAAATTTCAGAAGAAATTTATATGGATTCTCCACCAGGCATGACAGATTCAATTGGAATAAGGTTTGCAAATTAAAGAAGGCTCTATATGGATTAAAACAATCCCCAAGAGCATGGTTTGGAAGGTTTACCAAGTCTATGAAGGCTTTTGGTTATAGAGTAAGTAACTCTGATCACACCTTATTTTTGAAGAGAGGAAATGGAAAAATTACCAAGATGAGATGATTGTTACAAGAAATGACCAAGATGAGATTTCTAGTTTACAACAATACTTTGCATCTGAATTTTGAGATGAAACAACTTGGAAACCTTAAATATTTTTTGGGTATTGAAGTAGCTAGATCAAAACATGGTATATTCTATCCAAAGAAAATATACTATTGATTTACTATAAAAAAAACTAGGCTGCTTGGGAGTAAACCAACTAATACACCAATTGAACAAAATCATAAACTCTTTCAATGCTCAAATTCAGTAAGCATAGACAAAGGAAGATACGAAACCTATGCAGTGAATGTTGTTAGTCAACTTATGCATGACCCAAGAAAGCTTCACAAGGATGTTGTTGAAAGTATTTTAAGATATTTGAAGTCTGCTCCTAGAAAAAGAATTTTGTTCTCAAATCATGGAAACTTAAAGGTAGAAGGGTACACTGATGCACAGATTGGGCAGGTTCAAAAGATGATGGAAGATCTACCTCTGGATACTTTACTTTTGTAGGAGGGAATCTTATAACTTGGAGGAGTAAAAAACAACTTGTAGTGGCAAGATCTAGTGTTGAAGCAGAATTCAGAGGCATGACACTAGGTGTATGTGAACTTTTTTTGATTAAAAATATGCTATCAAATTTGGGATTTAAACAAAATGAAGCTATGAGTTTGTACTGTGACAATACTTCGGCTATAGCAATTGCTCATAATCCTGTGCAACATGATAGAACAAAGCATGTGGAGATTGATAGACATTTCATCAAAGAGAAGATTGAAGCTCAAATAATTTCCTTTCTTTTTGTCAAATCAGAATTGTAGTTGGATGATGTTCTCACCAAAAGAGTGTCAAGATGATTGTTTAATGAGTTTCTATTCAAGTTGGGAATGAGTGATATCTATGCACCAATTTGAGTGGGGGTGTTAAAATATGTCAAATATTCTATTAAGAGATATTAGGCAATCAAATATTGTGTTAGTTATAATTTAGATATTATTTTAATTTGTACATATTTATGCATATATATATATATATATATATATATATATTGATTTCAAGATTCAAGAACTCATAAAAATTTGAAAAAGATTTTGAAAAAGAATAAAATCCAATTCATCCGCTCTTGAATTGAGATATAAGACCTTTAATTTCTAATTGATAAAAATATTTTTATTCACATTTAATTATTAAATGAAAATCTAATCGATTTTTAATTTGTGATTTCTAAAATTATAAACATATATTATAATCATATGGAAATATGAAAGTAGAAAAAAAAAACAAACTAATGTTGTTAAACATTTAGTGCAAAATTTAATTTGAATAGTTTAATATTGATTATACGATTTGATAATTGAGAATTAAATCTCCGCATAACAAGGAACAAGAAATATAAATGAAGGAAGAAGAGGCAAAAATAATTCAAAAATACGATAATGTGGATTTTAAGGAGTTTAAATGTGGATTTTAATTAGATTTATAAATATACCTATAAAAATTTAATGTTTATAAATTTCGAAAAACAATAGAAAATGGAAGAAGACTCCAAATTTAAACAATTATGTGTTCATTTTCAAATCAACAAAAATAATATTTACAAAAATTTATGACAAAGAATTATGTAATTGTTAGATTAACCGAAAATACAAAATTAGACCAATTATGTATATTGAATATATTATACTACTGCTAAAAGAAAACGATTTAAAAACTAGGCAAAAAAACAAATTAGAGTGTTTTCAACGTATAATAATATCTGAGGAAAATATCTCAAGAAAACAACATGCATTAATATTATATGATGAGGAAAATGCGAAACAATGTCAGACATATATAATGATCCAATTTATTTTAACTATGTCCTCAACTTTAAAGATCAACTACTTTTTCATAGGAAATTTATCTAAGAGGTTTATGGTGAATGACATTAAAGAATTTGCATGAGAGGTTGGACAAACTCAAAAGGTAGAATGGTTAGAGGAAACCTAGAAATTTAGGAAATTTCATTCAAAAAAATACAAACTTAAGCCAAGGCTAAGAAATAGAAGTTGATGAAGGACTTTTAAAAGCTCTTTCTTGATTTTCTTTCTTTAAGTCTTAGAAGGATTTTTTTTATATGTTTATATGTTGTTTTTTAGGATCTTATAAGGTTAGGAGTGTTGGGTACAAAAAAAAATCTCACATCAGAAAAATTGAGAGATGAACATGAGTTTATATACACATAAGATACATTCATTGATAAGAAGTCTTTAAGAATGGTACCAAAAACAAATTCGTGAAGACTTGACCCTTGGTGTGAGATGCGTGACCCAGCTTCCTTAGCTCGATTTGTATTTGATTTTTGGAGGAAAATTTGATGAGATTGAGGACTTCTCTTCACTTACAAATAAGAGTGTCAATACCTTCTAAAAAAACACCTTCTAGTGATGAGTCAAAACACTAGAACATCAAATCTGTTTTTAAATTCTGTTAAAATTGTTATTTCTGGTTAATACCTCTGGATATGTTTTCAGTGGGAATTTTGTGTTTCTGAAACTTTGTACAACATTGTTTAGTGTTGTTTTCTTTTATATAACATTTTTTAAAATATAATTTTCTTTTCAATTTTACAGTCCAAACGCATAAACAAAGAAAATTAAACATATTGAACCTTCAAACTCATGTAAATTAATGTAATTGCAATTGTAAAACAAACAGAAAATAAAAATAAAGAAGATAATTTCCACGGATCATACACAGAAATACTCACTTTAAAACAAACAAAAAAAAAACACAGAACACGAGAAAAATACAGAAATGCACAAACAATTAACAAAAACAGATGAAATTTCAAGGGTGTGTTCCTTATAAGAATTTAAGAACAATGAATCAACATAATTTAAAAACAAGACACAAAACACTGACATTAAATTTTCTTTTTAGATTTTTCTCTCATAATAAAGAATAAGATAAAAGAATAAATCAAACGAGAAACCTTACTCTACATACTAAATGAAATAATCTAAATACCAGAAGATACATTCTCGTGCCCGATGATTCCGATGATACAATAAAAGAGTAGGATTATCATAAACATGAATGCTGTAACGGTTCGCTCCTTTCTTTCTTCGAATATGTTATTGTACATTTGTGCTTATTTCGTTAAACACAGTTGATATTATAAGTTTGTATATATATTCCACTTTTTGACTAAACTTACCTTTGTTAGTATTTTGCATAGCTGCTTCTTCGACTCGAAATGCGACTGTTCTTAGAGAACCTTAATTAAATAAAATTAATTTTTATGTTTCAAACCTTTCTAAAGTTAGTCAAAAAGGCTACAACGAAGGTTTTAATTTTTAACATGTTTTTCAAATAAGCCCTTTCAAAAGATCTACGTGCTAAGTCTAACAACATTTTGTCTGAATTGAAACCGGAGATACCATATGCATAGGATATAATGGTTATTCAATATTTTTTATTTTAAAACAATTTAAATTATTTAATATCATGGTTATATACACATTGTTTCGGGTTGGGATTGAGATCTCTTACTCAAAGCATTCAAAGTTGTTCTAGAGACCCAGTGACCTTCTTGATAATCTTTTACTATTCAAATTGCATTATTCGCTCACTCTACTCTTTGTCCAAACTGTGTGAGAGAGTATCAGCAAAAGACACTCACAAGTCAGTGACTATACGTGATAATGTCTAATAGAAAGTGAGTAATGAGTACTCAAAATTAGTTAACTTACCTTCCTATCAAACATATATTTATATATATATATATATATATATATATATATATATATATATATATATATATATATATATATATATATATTAAAATGAGCTTACCCTTAGACTTAACCCATTTATCAATAAATGGTTAATATTTTTATTAACTGATAATTAATTGTATCTATATCAACGACTATCTTAACCTATCGGTTAAGAACTGTTAATTATTTGTTTACTAAATCCATTGACCTTACAAGTATCCATACCATACACCCAAAAATTCATACCATACACCCAAAACACACGTTATATTTAAAACCATAAACTTGAAGAAATACACAATTAATCCCTTTATACAGAAGGGATACAATCCAACAAAAACAGAGTATACATAGTTCAAATTTGTACGTACAAAAGCGGACATGGATTTTTGTCTTCTAGTCTAGTTGTTAAAATAATTGAACGTGCAATCTGAGAACACACAGGTTTCGGCACATGGTGCGTCTTTGGATCTAAATTCTTTTTGGTCAACGTGTTGCGGTATATGTAAGCTTGAATACAAGGCGTACTATTATTTCCAAAATACATTTTAAAAATATCTTCAACAGCGTACGTTCATTATTCTTATATTTTTGCATGTATTTCTTAATTCAACTGTAAAATTTTCTGAGATTATTCGCTCTCGTATTGTATCCAACTTTTGTTACTTGTCTGTTTCTGTAGAGAGAAATGACTAGAGTTTAGGATTAACTATAAAAATGAAAAAGAATTGGTTGGAGAGAAAGAATTGTTCATAAACTCTGAAGCACATCCATGACAAATATACTATTTATATTCATAATATAGAACGTCTGTATGCTGTGCTTAATTTACAGAAAAGCAAACATTTTAAATATGTTACATTCTATTTCAATATGGTCTTTTTATTAGAAAAATAAAATAAACATACTTTAATTAATCACATAAGTTAGTTGCTAAAGAGTAATTGTTTATGTTATATGTATATTGTGATATTTTGTATGGTAATGAAATTTAAAACTTCTATTCTTTTTTTTTCCTACTTGAAAGATCTATGTATAACTTCATTTTCGAACTGAATTTAGTATTGATTAAAATTCATATAATAATAACATCTATGAATGTACCATAACTTAAGATCAAATGGTCCAAGATGACAGCATTTGAATATCAAGAAAGAATTATTTTATGCGCAGAGATTAATCTTTGCAGAAAACCTAGTAGCCCTCCACTAATGTTTTTTCCTTTTTACAAGCTCAAGCATGTTATCTTAAGAATTTGAACCCTATTTGGTCATTACTAATTGACCTAATTTTTTTGTGCATGAGAGAGTTTCTCATTATCTTAATAAAACCAAAAATATAGCAGTATATCAAAATTAAAACCATTAGAAGATGAAGAGACAGAAAGAAGTTGCCTATTATGACTTGCTCTTTCTGTCAGAGCTCTAAACTAATACACAAAGCAAATAAATTAATATATCGGTGATAAAGAATCTATGGTAGGGTTTCAACCAAGTAAATTACATTAGTAATATAAATTACGATAGGGGGGAGAGAAAGCAACTGAACAGACAACTTAGTAGCGTACAAGCCTCAAAACATGACTTCCCCTTTCTTCCAGAACCCATCAGATTGGGATATGTTGCAGGAGCCTTCAGAAATTTTGTTCGAATCATTGTCAAGCAATAATGCAGTTCTTGACCCTATTCAAGATTCTCTTTCCTTCGATATGGTTGATTTCTCCACGGCACCAGCACAAGGAAATCACAACCAATTGGTGGTAAAGTGTGAAAAAGTGCAGAATAAGGAAAAGTCATACATCGGTGTGAGGAAACGGCCTTGGGGGAAATTTGCTGCAGAGATCAGAGACACAACCAGGAATGGCTCAAGGGTTTGGCTTGGAACCTTTGACAGTGCAGAGGCTGCTGCGTTAGCCTATGATCAAGCTGCATTTTCCATGAGAGGCCATAATGCCGTACTCAATTTTCCAGTAAAAACGGTGAAAGAATCTTTGCAAGAGATTCAATATAGCTTCAGCAATGGATCTTCTCCCGCACTTGCACTCAAGGAAAGGAACTTCATCCAGAGAAAACTGTCATCAAGGGCCAGAAAATATAAAGGGAAAGAGACATCAGAAGCAGCAACACCAAGTGTTGTCGTGTTAGAGGACTTGGGAGTTGACTATCTAGAACAACTTCTAAGCATGTCTGATCAAAGTGCAAGCCCTACCAACTTCAATTAAATCTGGTTGTTCACCATGTTTCTTCTTTCTTTCTATGTACGGCTCCTTTGTGGGTACTATTTGTTGTAATATTTCATCTGAGATATCTCCACTTAGAAAAAATCTAATAATATTAATTTCATAGAAAGGAAACGTAGTCACTGAATTCTTTTCTAGCCGTAGCAATTGACACTTAGAGCGTGGTTTTAGGTTGTGATGCACAATCCACAATTTTCACCACCAAACTGCAACCTTCCACAACATTTATGATTGAGAGTCATCTGGCAGTAAAGCAGTACCAGTATAAATTTTGCTGCCTATATATAGAAGTGTTTCAAATTGTGGTGCTACCCTTTTGTTGAACCTGAACTATTTCTCAGTTTTTGAGTTGATGTGTTTTCAATACATGCAATATTGTAAAGGGGCAGCAACAAATATTTTCTTTCATCCCATGTAGATTCATTCTAGGTGTAGCTTTGCAGTCCATTGTCACAATCCTTAAACATATATTCCAAAGGATTCACTGATATGCTAAAAAGGGAAAGTTTATTACATCATTGCTGCATATTGTCACTCCATTTTGAGGTTGTTTGAGGTGGAGGGAAGAGAGGAACAAAGAAGAGAAAAAAAAAAGAGACAAAAGTAGAAAAGAAAAGTCATAAATGATGTGATTCAAAAAAGAAAGAAAGAAAAGATCAAGGAGAAGTTTTGACAATTTTTTTATAACTACTTGGAACTTATAATTGGTCCGTTTTAAATATACGAATCAATAAAACAGTAACACATAATCTGTTATCAAAAAATTATAAATAAAATTATTAAAATATCATGATTCGGAAAATAAGTATGTATGTTCAGTAATCCAAATATTTGCGGCATCAAATTAAATAATTTAATTTATGGAAAAAGATAAATAATTGGCATGAACCTCAGTTGAAAAATCAAATTTGATCAAGCCCGTGAGTCTCTAATTGGTTAAAACAATTCTTTTCTAAATTTAACTTCTATAAACAAGTAGGATAAGTGGTCAAGTAATTAAGGTTTACTGAATATATTTGTAAATGATTTTTTACACTATTCATATGAGTAAAGCTAAAAAAAAATAAAAAATCAAGCCATGCAATAGCAACTCTTAATAAAGATTAAAAAATTATTTATATTTGTGATATTTTGTCTCATCACAAACATGATATAAATTCAGATGCAGATAATACTGCAGCATTTACCAACTGTTAGGAAACTTTGTTTGATTTGTCAGAATTTGTGATCAATCAAAGTATATAAAGGTTTTGAATATACCAAGAAATTGGCTTGAATTCATGCTTGAAGAAACAATCTTGTTTCAAAATGATAAACATAGTGATTTACCATCTCCACCAAAAACCTTTAACTTTGCGTACCCTAATTAATACCCTACAAAATAAGAAATTATCTACTCATTAACAATATCAAGTCAATACATTCTCATGAAACAAAAAATAACCAAGGTCCAACCTTCCCACAAAAACAAAAACGTATAACAAAAGTACAGAATGAGTGTTCACATAACTAACAAAATTCTGATCTCATCATCGAATGTTCAAATGTTTACTGTCAAAAGCAAAAGATAAAACTGCATAACATTTTTATGAAAAGAAAAAAATCTTTTGTCAAACTAAAGAAGTTTTCAAGCTTTTTATTGTAAGAGAAATAATATGAAGGTTTCAAAATGAGGTTCTGAAATAAAACTGAGTGACAACTGGCGAAGAACTCCATTAATTCAAGTGTATATTAATTTGTATATTTAACAATGAAAATAGAAACATTATTGAGTGGCATCTTAACTTTTGGACCAAATAGGCTGCACTATTTGCAATCATTTGTACTAAGAAAGACAGATAGATAACAAGCTTCACTCATTTGTTAACAGAAAATAAAATTTGAACTTATAAATTCAAATTTTATATGGTTATATATAATGAATTAAAGTAGCATCAGCATAAGAAGTTTCACAAAGTGAGGTATATTACGTGTCATTTGATATGGAAGATGTTCAACCTAAAAGCATCTCTGATTTTACATTCTAACAACTATGCAGTCATGTCACTTCTATCATTTTCCTAAATATTGTCAACATTCTAGAAGTATTATCTTAGGAGATAATCATAATAGCCAGCTAGCTTTTAGAAGACAAAGAATATCATCAATATTCTAGAAAAATAAAATAAAATGACTTTTAAAGCTTAAGAATGTTCCGGGAGTTGTTCTCTGAGTGCTGCATTATAGAATTTAAGAAGGAAAAGGACTAAATTGATTCTCAGCATTTGGATCAATTGAAGCAACCAAAAACAATGCAACATCAATGAAAGTACCATTTCCAACAGAAAATGTCTTTCCAAAATAAAAGAGGAAAGAAAGAAATCACTGTTACCTTGTTATCCCACACCATCTTTCCCTGAAATGTATGCATCTACCACAATGACAGATATAAATTGGAGATCGACATATATATCTAGCTAGAAAAACAGAATTATAGTTCACAGTGTTAATTTGGAGAGAAAGTAAATAGGGTTTAAGGAGGCGGAGGGGGAAGAGCCTCCACTTTGTTTATCATTCTTTACATTATTTTATCCAATATCACCTTTTTCACTATTATATTATAGACAATGATATTTTAACAATTTTTTTTAACAACTTTTTTACAATAGGACACGTGTCATTATTTTATTGATCTGTTTGAATTTATTCTAAAAAAGTATTTGAAACAGATCAATCACAAATATGCGTTGTCTTGTTAAAGAAGTTTTTTTTCCTTATATTATATGACCTACACTTGGCTTGCGCTGGAGACAAGTTCAAGAATAACTTGTAACAACAAGAAAGAAAAGAAAATGATGCAATAAAAATAGTAGTAATAATTACACTTTTGTTTGATGATATATAAATAGTTACATAATTTTTCATATAATTAATATTTCATTTATACATATATATAACTTTCCTTCTTTATTCAAATATTTTAGCCAGAATTAATGTAGACACCAGAAATGTAAAAACATAATTTTCTGCATATATAACGTTAAATTAAAAGTTTGGATATTTCCTAATGTTCTAAGCATTCATTCTTGAATGTTTTAACAACAACAACTATGTTTAATAGTTAAATATAATTATTTATTGTGTTCAAATATATATAATTGTTCATACATATTTTTTTTTTCAAATAAACAATATTCCCACCTTTTCACTCTTGCATTATTATATATAAAAACTTATTAACCTTTATGTTCATTTCATCTGAATCGCTCCTTGAAAATCATCCATTCTTAATAAACTAGAAACTACCCTTTGCACTTTTAATGTTTCCATCTTATAAGTGGACTGCACATGACATTGATGAGAGGATAAAAGTTTCAGCAATTTTATTTATAAAAAAATTGCACAATAATTAGATTAGAGGAGGATCAGCAAAAAAAACTACATCACTAAAGTTAGAGTCATCAGAACTTATAATTTCAAAAATGTGTTCAAAATTCTCTTTAGGACAGACCTATAGAATAACTCATTAAAATTGAAATTAAATAAATAGCCATTATAAACTCTGTTTGATTTCTAAAGAGAAAATATCAACCAAAAAAAAAGTTAAAATAATATAAATGTCTATCCATTCCAATTTAAGCAAAATTTTATTTTAGTTTCTTCTTTAGAATTTGAAAAAAGCTAAAAAAAATGTATTTAATTTAAAAAAGTTAAGGTAATTCCAATATAAACACTGAAATTTAAAAAATGTTTTAAAATAGGAAGCAAAATTGTATCACATATCCATCTTGAACAAATTTATTTGAATTAACAAAAAAAAAAAAAAAAAAAAAATATATATATATATATATATATATATATATAGATAATTTAGAATCTAACATAAATTTTATTCTAGAAAATATCACAATACTTATATCTTTCCAATAAACATAAGTATTCTAGAATCTAACGTTGATAACTAACATTATCTTTTGTGTTGTTGAAAACGTATAAAACTAAAGATAAAGGTTGAAAGCCTTGATTGGATTGCTTATCAGGAAAAGCTTTTCTGCAATACAGTGTATTACTTACGTATTCAAATCTAAGGGATTCCGTGAAAATTCATCAAAACAGATAGGCAAAAACAATAATAAACCAAATTCATCATTTTCAAATCTCTTAGCAATTTGTATTAAAAAAAGGTGAAATTGTTATTATATATTATTTAGTAATAATTTATTAGGAAGGTGTTGTTTGTCTTACCTTGTGTCGGAAGTGCAGACAACAATTTCCCTTCACAACTGGCCACTCAACATTAAATTCAACAAATTCAACAAAGAGTGAAAAAAAAATATCAGAAACTTCTTAATGTGTTATATATATCTGTTAATTAATTTATTTTAACTGGAGTAACATACAAGTGATGTATATCCAGTTATTAACTACAGTTGTTTTATCTTCCTCTATTCAAAGCAATGCTCAATTAATATCAAATATGAACCACCTTTCTTAACGAAAATTTGGACCTTATAATTGGTATAATTTTCTCCATTTTTTTTTTCTTTCTAAACAAATCATTTTATAATGAAAGATGTAGTTACTTTTTTTTATCACTAATAAATAAATAAGTGATATGTAAATAAAAGAATGTGATATTAGAAACGTCTCAATCCATATATAATATCAATAAAAACATCAAAGATAAGAGTTTAAAATCTTTAAATATTAAATCTCTTTTTTAATATACAAAACTCACAAATAACACTCAAACCCTTCACAAGACATAAAAAATTGAGATCCATTTTATAATCTCAGCAAACTGAAAACATTACAAAAACTTTATTTATGCAATTGTATCATAGAATTATCTTCAACTAAGATAAATCTATTTACAAAAATTGAAGTCAAACAAACTTCTGCATATCATCTTTGCACTAAAGTCAAGAATAGCCATCATTTATAATTCAATGACACATCTAAAAAAAAAGAGCATATTTTTATATTTCGATAAAGAACTTTATAATTTTATGTAAATTATACGAAATTTACATTATTTCCAATTTAAATTACATTTTAAAGTATCTTTTTAATAAAACAACTTAAATTTATTTAACTCTACATTTTTCTATTTTTGTCAAATATATTTCAATTATTATCAAATATAAAAAAAAAATCAATATTAAATAATATTTAATTATTTGAAAGTATTAGTTGATGATAGAATTTAGTTCACAGTGGTTCAAAGTAAACTTGTTTTAGCCAACCTCCATAAACAAATTTATCGGAAAGGTTTTATTATTTATTATTATCATGGAAATCTGTTGAGATAATTTATAATTACATGCTGACCTTAATAAACCTTAATAAACCTTAAAATTTGATGTTACATTTTGGTCAATTTTTTCAATTAATGTTAACTCAAAAATTTTCTTCTCAGATGTGCTTGAAAAAAATGACATGCTTTAGGAAGTTAAGGTTAGCTAAAAGTTTTTCAACCAACATTAAAAACAAGAATCTTGACCAAATTTGGAAAATAAAAGTGTCCTGCAAATGTCAACTAAACATAACCCTTGAAAAATAAGGGAGAAGCAAGAAAATAATTCTGATTAATGTTCACTAAGAAATAATCATAATCTTCATTACTAGAAAAATAGTCTTACTAATATTGATAGATAGAAGCCTCTATTAACATTAACTAAAATAAATTTTCACTTACATATGTAAAAAAAAAAAGTTTTACTAACATCAATGAAAACATGGTTAACAAAATGCTGACTAACATTATAAAAACTTACCTCACCTGTATTAATAAAAAAAGTTAACTTTAATCACATTAAAAAAACTCAAACTATCTTTAATTAAAAATAACCTTATATATATATATATATATATATATATATATATATATATATATATTCAATTTTAACTTTATTGAATAAGTTTCAATATTTTTTCTTTCAATATATATAAAAATCTTTAAATTATCTTAAATAATATATTTATGGGTTTTGTTCTTAAACTCAACTTTTTTACTTTTTTTTAATGTAAATTTGAACTCATTCTTGGATTTGTATCTACAAATTAACCATGATTTCAAAATAAGTACATCAAAATTTTGATAAACTTACGATTACTTCAATTTCTTGATTAACGTATAATTTCATTCTTTAATATCTTTACCTCTTCTAATTATTACAAAATTTTGAATGGTACAAACAGAGTTTCTATCAAAACTCACCTGTATTTACTGCTCCAATTGTCTCCGTAACAACCACCACAAGCTGCAAATTGTGATGAACATATAAGTATAAGAACAGACATAAATGAAGAGCTTGCAATCTAAAGTTTAGCACTTACAGCATTTTAAAGTATGCAGCAACAGTTGAACCAAATTCAGGAAGAATAAATACCATTACCAATTTTCGTAACCTGTGGTTTGATATAAATGTTGTATGAATTTTAAAATAATTTAAGAAAAGTGGTAGTGCATTGGTACAATATTGAAAAAAATGAAAATTATGGTATTTTTGTGACTACAGGCTGCGCCTGTGTCTGCATGTCCGGATACATTTGCCTCATGTTTATATATATATATATATATATATATATATATATATATATATATATATATATATATATATATATATATATATATATATATATATATATATNTATATATATATATATATATATATATATATATATATATATATATATATATATATATATATATATATATATATATATATATATATATATCTATAGAAATATAAATTAGCAATTTGTTTGTTTTACAGGATTTACACATAACTCTAGAGAGGTTTAGGTGTAAATCTTGGAAAAAGTAAATGGCTAATATTTATATAAAAATAAAAAAGTCCATTTAAGACTACCTATATAATAGGTTTAGGTCAGGGATGAAATGATGCAATGTTCATATTATCATATTCATCCTATATTGAAAAGTGTTAATGAATACAAATAGTTTCTTCTTCAATCTTTGAGAAAAACAATCATGTTGGAATTTATTAGAATATTAATTTTTCACAACGTTATGTTTAAGCTTAAAAGTAAATTGATTTTGGAAAAAAAATTATAAAAAATAAGCAAGTTAATAGAAAAATACTTATGTTTAGTTATAATTATAAGAAGGCATCATTTTCATTAAACATGCTCTTTGTATTTTTTAAAACAGCGTCAATTTATTTTAATAAGCTACTACAAATAGCTTGTTTAGCTATTTTTACTTTTCTTTTTTAAAGTTAACAAATATCTAAAAATATATAACAAATATTTTCTTTATCTAAAAAAGTCATTTTTTTTTTTCAAAAAATAAAATAAAACAATCCCACTCAGGATATGCTATATTGTATTAAAGTGGAGAGATAATGCATAAATTTAAAGTCTTGAATCCTAGGTTCTGAACTTTGAATCTAGAAGAGTCAAAAGAAATGGAAAAGTGAATTTAACTTTGAATCCTATGATTTTGATTTGGGAATGTGGTCAACATGGGTTGCTAATAATATTTAGTTATATGTTTTAGGCAGCTTTATTCGAAACTTGATTCTGATTTGGGAAAGGTGAGGTCAACATGGGTTAACATGGGTTTGCTAATAAATTATAATCTATACGTTTTTCTATGTTACACTACTATTTTTTTAATTCTAGCTTTTGTCTTATTGTAGGTTGCCAATACTGTACTAGGTATAATTAAATTATTTAGAGAAATAATAATTTTAACTTTAGTTTGGATATTTTCTTATATAAATTAAAATAAAATTACTCAAACGTATTAAGATGTTTGTATAATATATTTATCATTGTTTGTAAAAAGACAAATTAAGTTCATATTTTAGTAGAATATGATACTTATCAACTGGTTCAATATTGGATGAATATATAGATTTCAACCAGACATGTTGTTGATAATTCTTACGATGCTTTTAAAATGTAAGTTGATTATAAATTTCAACTTTGAGATAGGAATGTTACCTAAGCTAAAATACATCAGAGTAGAATACATCGGCATAGAATTAATGGATTCTCCGATAGAAAATAGACTTTAAACTTAATCTAATAAAATTAGATTGTAAAATGAAATTTACATTTCTCTAATATATTATAAATTAATTTTAATTTTATTTCACGTAAGATTTTTAACCAAGCAAGGATATGCTTGAAAAAATTAGCAACATTAAAAAAAAGATTTATCTTATAACATCACTAATGTTACCTAAGCCAACAAGTGTTCCTTCCGATCTATCTTAGCATTCCCAAAGGCTGTACCATTTCTTTATTAAAGACCACACCCACTTAACACGTACGATAGATTTTATTTTCCGTTACTTTTCAGTCCAGGAATAATAAACAGACATAACTGACTTTTAGATTTCGCTTTCAGTTTTAATTATGTTTTTTTTTTTTGTTTATTAGTCTCTTATTTAAATTTTCAATTTGACCGATTTCATTGTTTAAAATAAAACTACTTATTTTCAATCTCTTTAGATTTTGAATTACCTCATTTTTTATTTTTTATTTTCATGGGTGGTAAAAAACAAAAGAAATAATTCAAGTGAAGGTGATAAAATTATTGAAGATTCTAAGAGAATTAAGACCGTTCCCTTTCTTTACTTTTATTGTATTCAGGATTATGTTTTAGCTGAAGTGACAACTAATTTCATTTCTGATTAGATTCCTAAATTGGTTAGTGAGGGAGATAATTAAAACGGCAGTGTTTAATATGAATCCAGATAGTTCTCCTGAACCTGATGTTTAACCTTACTTTTCTGCATTGCTAAAGATCGTCTTTATTTTATTGCTAATGAAAAAACGTTGTTTATGGCTAGTCCGGAAGGATGTTCTTGATAAGATGATTAACATGTATATGGAGAAATAAGTAAAAGGGGACCACATAAGATATGAAACCTGACTAAAAGGTAAGAGATAAAATGTTTTCTTTTGTTGGTTCTATGATGTTCTTACAAGAATAAAAATTTAGCATGGAACTACCCTAGACTAACTAAAACCATTTAAGAAGATAAGTGTGTTAACTTTGTTATAATATCTACGAGGCATCTATTTGCAGATGCTAAAGTTAAACCTTTTCTTGAACTTTGAAGTAACAGTGAAATCTATCAAAATGACAGTTAAAAACAAGTACAAAGGATTGATAAAACAGATGGGGTTTGAAGCCGAATAAATTAATGGAAAATGGGAAGATGATAAGCGACAGAAAACAGTTGCCTATTAAGACTTACACTTTTTTTTTCTGAAAACCCAGATTGGAACATGTAGGAGGAATCCATTAAACGATAAACAAAACAAGGACATAATAAATTAATTATTTAAATGATATATTTAATACTTTTGCATCACGTCACATACCTATAGATAAATGATAAACCCCCTGAATTAAACAAATCAAAATAATATTTGGTCCGAGGCAAATAAATTGCTGTCAAGAGGAGAAGGAAGATGAAGAAACAGACAGGAGTTAGTTGTCTACAAACCTAGTACTATGTCTTCCCCTTTCTTTCAGAGCCCATATTGGGACATGATCATGCAGATGCAGGAGCCTTCAGAAATTTTGTTCCAACCGTTGTCATCTAATGATGTTCTTGACCCTCTACACGATTCTCTTTCCTTCGACATGGTTGACTTCTCTACAGCTCCAGCAGAAGGAAACCACAAAGAGGCAAAGAAATTGGTGGTTGAGTCTGAGGTGAAGAATAGGGATAGGTCATACATAGGTGTGAGGAAAAGGCCTTGGGGAAAATTTGCTGCAGAAATCAGAGACACGACAAGGAGTGGGAAAAGGGTTTGGCTTGGAACCTTTGAGAGTGCAGAAGCTGCTGCTTTAGCTTATGACCAAGCTGCATTTTCCATGAGAGGCCATAATGCTGTACTCAATTTTCCTGTCAAAAGAGTTAAAGAGTCTTTGCAAGAGATCCAATATACCTGCTTCAATGGCACTTCTCCTGCACTTGCACTCAAGGCGAGGCACTGCAAGAAAAAACACTTTTCAAAAGCAAAAGAGTGTAAAGGGAAAGAGAAATCAAAGCCATGTGTAGTGGTATTAGAAGATTTGGGAGTCGACTATCTAGAGCAACTTCTTAGCATATCAGATCAAAGTGCAAGCCCTACCTACTTCAACTAAATCTTGCCCACTATTTCTTTTTTCTTTTTCCTTTTGTTTTTGTCTATTTTACATAATCAACAATTTCCATCTTGGCATTTGTATGTATTATGATCTCTCGTTACTAATATACAAGTCCAGTGCCAATTCTTCTGTTATGGTATCCAATTAGAAAATTTCTATAAGAATTATTTGATCCATTAATTAATGTGATTCAATCCTTACTGCAGCAATTGGGAGCATGAACTTCTGTAGTGAATTACATTTTGTCGACTCTACTCTTTAGTTGAACCTGAATTCATTCTTCTAGAATATTCATGCTGGCACCTACATTTTCGATGCCTTTCTTATACAAACTCATGACTCATATTTCAACACCCATTTCAAGAATTCTAATAAAGTCACTATTCCAGTCATGCACGAAAAACCTTTTCATCCTATTGCATCACTATACCTAAGAAGTTCTAGAGCATAGTTGCAGTTAGAAACCTTATTGTCAAAAATAGTGATATTCCTATGTAACTAGAGTTCAATCCGAATCGCAACAAACCAAATCACTCGCAACCAACAGAATGTCCTTCTTCTGCGTAAGTTCATTTGGCAGATTCATGAGGCCCTTTTTAGATAGTAACTGTGAAAGAAAGATTTGATTGAAACATATTCAAATTTGTTTTTCCATTGACCGGACATCCAAAACTCAGACCAGTGATTTCGGTGTCAAGTTTGTATTATCACATTTTTTGAAAAATTTGGTAAAGTTTTTAGGGGTCTTTAGAGTTAAATCTGATGTCTGGCTTGTCCCTTAAATTTCTTTCTATACACACTTGTAAATTGTGATCAATCAATTCAGTGTAGATTTTGCAATCACTGTAACCAGAAGGATGATCGAAAGTATATATAATACCAAAAACAAATGTTATTAAACTCATTGAATACATCAAGTGTAACACAGGAAACCTAAAAGTGTGATGAAATTAAGAAAACGAAAACAATTGTCTCTGAATACCATATATGAACACATTCATCATTTCCACCAACACATATATGACTTCCCAACAGTATATACCATTCATTATACTGCAGAAAACATAAAATAATAAAAATCGACTCTTCATTATTTTCAGCTGAAGGATATATACACAGTGGAAAAATCTTATTTTCATAAATTTTTAATAAATCTTTAAATAGAAATTGAAGAAAAACAAGAGAATATTTCTATAATAGGTCATCACTGCAATAGGAACCGATTAAGAAGAGTTATTCTGTATGAATTTACCTTTAGCAGGACTTTGCAATTCAATACCTGTACCCAGAAAGACAAATAGATCACTAGCTTCATTTCTGCGTTGTACTTGTCAACACACTTTGGAGAAGATGTTCAACTAAAATTATTTCTTGATTTAACTTGCAGAAGAGATAAAAATTGAAAAATCAAAGGGAAAAACTATACACTGATAGCAGTCAGCCATTACACAGTTACACTCCTTGCAATATATGTCTTACAGTCTAGGTTAAGTAAAAAGGAAGATGTTGAGTATTATTACATAGAAAATTCGGATATCTATCATCATTTGCTCCCTAATGATCTACATCTCATCAAAATGTAATAACACTATATCTTCATGAATTAAACAAGGGCATATTAGCATTTTATTTCAGAAATCAGAATGTTAGAGATTTCAAGGCATTCTTCGTAAAAAATTACTAGACCACGGAATAAAAACAAACGTTTATAACGTTCAGATTTTAAGCATCAGAATAATGCTGGAAGAAAATTTAACCCAAATCTTAAGCATACTTATAAATTAAGAAGTTGCGTTTTGAGTGCTGAGCACAAAGCATACGCCCGTAAGAAACTATACACTAAAAGTAAAAAGCAAAGAATAATCAGTGAAACCCCAATATTTCCAATTCTAAAAATTTGAATCAACATGTCATTCAAGTTCATCTATATATGCAATAAAAAATAATGCCATGTACTATTTTCCACGATGAAATTATTCCATTTCCAGAAATCCCTGATACTGGAATCAACAAGAAAAAAAAAGAACGAACAAACAACAAAACATACCTCTCTCAATTCGACAATGTTTCCGTTGTTCCTGAAATATTTTCCTGAAAACAATAGAAACGAAATAAATTAGCATCATTAATTTGACTTAGTTTTGAGGGAAAAATAATAATGATGTGCTGGTGTGTGGTGGGGATAGGGTTTAAAGGAGGCGGAAGAACAAAAACGAGAAAGTTTCCGGTCCAAATCCCTCGGTCAAGGACAAAAGTGTCTCAGAAAACGAAATTACTTAATCAGAGTTTAATATTTATTATATATATATATATATTACCATTTTTATATTTATATTTTTGTGGTACATACATTTATAATTAGTTTCCAAAAGAAATCGAATTCTAATATTTCAATTACTATTTATTGTATTGAGCAATGATTAAAGTGCATCCTTCGTAAACAAAGGAATATGAAGAAAAATGAAAAAAAAAAAGTAACAAATATAAAAGGGTAGGAAAATAAGATTAGAAAAGGAAAAGGGAAAAAAAAATGAGTGTATTATAATTGTTGTTTATTATTTTATCCAGTGTCTACTTCTACACATTTATCTGGAGAGAGAGATTGGAATTCCACTATCAAGAAATTAATGTGGAATTATGAAGGAAAAAAAGAAATTTAAAAAGAAAAGTTGATACTACCACTTACTTTTTGTTTTGACTTTTTCTACTTAAATAGGATTATTTTACTTTTGTTTTATTTTCCTCTAACATTCATATGTGATCACAGAATATATTTTTCAAAAGCTCATATTTTGAAATGAATGCGTAGGGTTAAAACACAATATATTTTTATAATAAGTCAACTAACCTTTCAGAATAATTTTAGAAATTAATAACATATTTTTCTCTGTTCTATCGTATAATAACACAAAGAATGCCATTACCCATCAGCAAAGGTCTTTTACAGAACTTCGTCACTACCTAATTCCCAGAAACCTCATCATCCTACACAACTAACATATCACAAAAAGAAAATTTGATTCCAAACATAACTTAATAGAAGAAATCTACACCTAAATCCTAATTATCAGAACTTAATGAATTTTGCTTCTAAGCTATCATAACAGGTAATAATCATTACTTAATTAAAAATATGAATTTTTCACCTAGAACACAGTTTTTCAACAATACCAGCATGTGAGAGAGAGTTCATAACACCTAAACTCAGCTCGATTTCTCATCAGTAGTTGTCTCATGACACCTAAAATTACTTAGTTTGGCCTCAAAACCCAATGCTTTGATTAGGCTAATTGCATTCAAAATATTGAAAGGCACTTTAGAAGATTAAATAACTATAATCCCCTGA
Organism: Vigna radiata var. radiata; assembly: GCF_000741045.1. Classification (NCBI taxonomy): domain Eukaryota; kingdom Viridiplantae; phylum Streptophyta; class Magnoliopsida; order Fabales; family Fabaceae; genus Vigna; species Vigna radiata. The sequence goes on along the minus strand of NC_028358.1, from coordinate 16,969,437 downwards.
TTAAAGCTTTTCCTTTGACTAATTAGAAAGTTAAAATACCTACATGAACAGTTATCAACCTTTTGAGAGAGCTTCAACAATCACAAACTTTGGCTTTTACGGTGCTCGAGCTTTCAACATCTCCCTCAATCTAGGAAGATCAAGAAAATTATATGAAAAATCCACTCACATCTCACCCATCGGGCTCCAATTCAAAAATTTCATTACTGAAATTTGGTGTCTGGAAATAAAGGACAAAGCAACTGAAATTAGAGAAAAACAATATACTTTATCCATAGATTTGGTGAACTAATCCATTCTTTTAGTTGGTTTTCCTTTTCCACGAGAATCTTAAAAAAATTAAAATGCCCTTACAAAACATCCAACCACCAAGCTAGCTACCAGGAAACATAAACCTAATAATTAATACTTAATTAAGACTTGTTTGAAAGAAGAATTTCGCACAAGGGTTTTTAAATTCAATTACATCAAGATGTATTCATAAAACTGGAGTAAGAAGATAGAGAAGAGTGACAATTTTGTTCACCGTTTTTATGTATAGAGTAGGAAGATATTTTTAGCCTAAAGCAACTAACTTTTGACCTTAATCACATCAATCATCTCATTGATTATCATCATCAATGAGGTATACATTTGTATAAACAATATACGTATATAACAAAGAAGGAAAATATGTAAATATTAAAGTTATCCTGGTCTATGAACCTCTAAAGCATGGCTATGTTCCCATAAACTCAAAAATAGGGTTAAACAAAAAAATCAAATTCAAAAAGTTTTTGCGTGGTGAAAAGTGACATTTGCAACATGATGGAGAAATTCAATTTAAAATATGGAATTTTGATCAATCTCCTTGTAGCAATGATCAAATAAGGGAGAGTAGGAAAGGCTTAAGAATTTATTTAATTCATGTTTCTGAGAACCCGTCTTCTGTCAAAATAAAAATCCACAAATTCATAATGGTATATTGATTTTGAAAAAGATGATTTATGATGTTAAAATTTGAATTTTAATTCAAAGTTAATCTTATACAATCAAGATCCTGGTGCACGTACTCTAAAATAATTTACTGGCAAAACTGCAGTGCTTTTTCATTGATCGATGATAGCTTTAAATAGCAATTGACTAGGAAATACAAAAGTACTCATTTATATTTTATATTTATCAAAATCAAAATAAATACTAGCAGACTCAAACAAATAAAATAAAATTTAAATAAAATTATTAATAAATTTCTAAAATTTATAAATTAGTTTTTTTATCTAATTAATTAATGTAGAACTTTCAACATATCTTCTCCTACTTTATATTTATACATTATAAATATAAATAAATGATTTAATAACAAGTGGATCAATAGATCCAACAAGAATAAACTCTAATTCATGTTTCTGATGATGTTAAAGCATAGATTTTAAATTTAACTCAATCTCACAATGTTATAAATAAGATTAGCACAATGAGATAGAACAAACCTATTTAAAGACAAATTTAAACAAAGTAAACATGTCATTTTCAATTATATTAATTTATGATTTTCATCTAATTAATTACAATTCTTTCATTTTCCAGCATTTATTGATTTACTATTTATGAAATGCATAATGATGATTGTGTCTATGACATTTGTTTTGCTAGGTTCTGCATAAAAATTAAACCAGAAAAGTAAAATATTAAACTGATACAAATTTCATTTGGAAGCTCACCACTCAACGGTTACAAACAAGTAGTTTTTACTCCATAATGCCTAAGAATCAATTATATGAAAATTTAAATGAAAAGTTGGTTTAAATGAATGAAATAAACACCTTTTTCATCCAATGAATCCATAATCATCCGATGAAGTGATGTTCCCTGCAAAACACACAGGCACAAGAGAGATTCAGTAACTTTGAAACAATGTAAAATTCTTTTATTTGATTAAAACATATGTTAGAAAGACTTTGTGTGGGAGAAAACTGAAAGATAGATTAACAGTGGAGAGGGACGGCTTCTACAGAAGCTGGGAAATATAAAGCTATATGTTTGAGAAATGATTATTACATATACTTATCCATTTTTTTAACTTACAAATTAAGAAGAAAAACTAGGATTGATTTCAAAATATAACAGAGTACTTTAAAAATGTAATGATCTCAGAAATATTTATTGTAAAGATTAAACGATATATAGTGACAAAGTTGCACAATAATTAAAAAAATAACATATATCCATTAAATTTAATTACCAAGTGTATAAACACAACCCGTGTGTATTTATTAAGGTTGAAATGTAGAGAAAATGAATGATTGTAGGAAAAGGTTAGTGATTATAGGTCTTATAAATAAGCCATTTCTTCATATGAAAACATTCCTATATGCTTTAAAACTCATTATACAGCATGGCATTGTAACTCACTCTACTTATGCATATATCAGGCAATTTTCAATAAAGGAATCAAAGTTATAAGCGCGAGCTTTTCTACTTCATATATATATATATATATATACCAGTTAAGACAAATAGTTGGTGCAGAAGCATCAAAACACCAATAACAATAAGATAACAACACAATCAGAAGCCAAACATAAACCAATTTCTAAACCCTCTAAGTCCTGTCTTTATTGAAATATCTGACAGAGTTTAGCATACAAACATTCTATACTGCACAAAGAAAACTAGAAGTAACTCTTCAAGTTTGTGAATTATACTTACATTTTTGTGTACGCATGATAGCTGTAGTCTCGCCACTTAATCCAGTGCTAGAAATGCACGTCCAGTAGTTGGTTGTCTTCATGACACAACGCTTCTGCCATAGTTGAAAATTTAGCTATATATGACTAACATAAACATGATTAAGACTAGAGAGCATTCAATACAGGATTAGTGCTTATTACCTTTTTGACGGAGTCTAACTCAAGTATAGCAGCCATGTTGAGACAAATTAGGTGTGATTGCGAACCAACCAATTTATGAAGTGGTGGTGTTACATATATATATACAAACTGTGTGAATTTGAAAATCAAAAAGTGGAAATTACTCAGGTGCATGCATTATGTATATAAACATGCATTATTCTCGAACTTTGGAAGGATTCAATTTGAAATGGAGTGATCATGACGAGAGGCTGCGCGTTTATGTGGAGTGTCCAGATTCATTCATTTGGGTGGTGCATTGCATGATTCATATTAAGGTTTTAATCTGGCGAAGTGCACAATTTGCATTTTCATTTCAAAAAGGAAAAATGACAGTAGTGCATAGGTTCAACAAGTTGGTAAATGTATACGATGAAACAACCGGGACCTTTTCTCAATACCTTGTATATATCCACAATCTTGGCCCCAACTCTGATTCTGACACTCCTATGTTCATTGAAGCATGCGCTATAATACTAAGTTGTCATCGTCTACCGCCCTATATTATATAATGCTTCAGATGTTATCTTTAAATAAATCAAAAATTACAAGTTGGCTGTAGCATATATTGTCTTTTGTGACACGTAGTAAATAAATAATTAATAATATAAACGAGTTGCAGAAAGCCGAAGATGCATGCACGTGAATGTGCGCATCTGGAAATTTTGCATTATATTATTTATGTATAATTTACTTTATGACTTTCTACCATCTTTAGTTAACTTTTTGCGGATGGTTTAGTTTAAGTTTTAATCCTTCCTCAATTCACAATTTTTAAGAGACATTACAGGTAAGTTTTAGAAAGGGGTTTGAATAAAGTTCAAAAACTTTGGTAATACAGTGTTAGATATTGTTTATGCGGGACGTACATTCAGCACACAATATTGAACACTTAAATTTTTTTATAAAGTGTTTAAAATATATTTAAAAAGATAATAAAAAAAATACTTTTTTTGGTATAGGTTCATTCTAATTAAGTTATGTCCAAATCTTTTTTAAGTACTCGTAAAAGGTTTCATTAATATTTGAAAATATTACGACGAGTTACAATAAGAATAACTATTTCTAGTATCAACTAATCCAACTGATTATGTAGTTTAATTCTACTGAGTTAAACAAATAAATATTTTAAATTATTTCTGATTATACAAAAGCAACAAACTGTTTTTATGAAAATAAGTACAAATAACAATTATCTTAGAAAGAATATTTGAGCAATACAAAGATTATCTAAAAAACTTGTTACAAAGATTTTCATTTTTTAAAGAGCTTAGACGACACAAATGAAAGAGAGTTTTGATAGCGTATGAGTATATGCAATAATAATTATTGTTTTCTTCTTTTCGTGCAGTATTCTTTATATAGCCATCTTTGAAAAAGATCCATTACTCAAAAGTATTAACTTTCATGTAAGTGTGTAGCATTTTGGTACGAGATCAGATACTATGTTGCGTTTTGAGAGGCAATTATGCTACTTATACAGATTGAGCACACCAAAAGCCACAAGTGCAAAAACGTTGTTTAACGTCACCCCTTAGACATCGGTTAAGGGTAAGCACGACGTATATTGATGACCAGTGGCATTTTCGTAAATAAGTTTGTCATATAGACATCAGTTAAGAGGGGCCCAACGTCTATAGGATTTTAGACATCGGGGCTATCCTGACTGACATCTATATGTTTGACAGGTGGGTACAAAGTCATTTCTTTCCGCCTTATAGACGTCAGTTAGGTGGGCCCCCAACGTCTATAATCTATAGATGTCGGGGTCCCTAGTAACTGACGTCTATATGTCTAGCAGGTAGGTGAAAAGTCATTTATTTCCGCAATGTAGACGTTTGTGCCCCTCCGATCGACGTCTATAGTCTGACAGGTAGGTGAAAAGTTATTTTTTTCCGCTATCTTTACGTCTGATCCCGCCACCTGACATCTATATTCGATTATAGACGTCAAGGCCCCGCCCACGTGACGTTTATAGTCTGACAGGTATTTCAAAAGTCATTTCTTTCTGCCATCTAGACGTTTGAACGCGCCACCCCGACATCTATAGTTGATTATAGACATCGGTCCTCCCTACAGCTGACGTTTATATATACCACAAATATTATTTTTTAAATCGAATGGACGTTAGATTAGTAAAATCTCTGATGTATATTCCATTATAAATGTCAGTCTCTTGGGCAACACACGTCTCATTTCTTGTTAAATGAGTGATTGCGAACCGGCAGTTTCACGCACTAGTTTCTCTTGGCAACCATCGTCTTCCTTCGCATTTTCTCTCTGCTGCATTGCATTTTCAGGTGCGTTTGATCTCTTTTGAACCATTTAAACTTGCTTTTTATCCAATTAAAGTAATATTTGATGTATTATTTTTCATTTGAACCGATTAAAATGAGTTGTCGTTGTGTTTTGGTGCAGTTTTTCTTGTGTCTTTGGGTAGCATAGTGCACCTTCTCCCTTTGCTAGTTTCCTCATAAGAAAAGCTTGCGTTTTTTTGGATCTCTTGTGGCATTTCAACCTGAAGCCGAACATGAGTCCTTGCCTAGTTCCATTCCTACCGCTAAAGAAAAAGAATACGGTGAGACCCACCATATTCTTTTTCATTGGCGGTCGGAATGGACCTAGGAAATGACCCAGGTTCGTCTTTGGGTTGAAATGTCATAAGGGATGCAAAAGACGCATTTTTTTTCTTACGAAGAAACTAGCAAAGGAAAGAGGTGATACTACGTTACCCAAAGACACGAGCAGAACTACACCAAAACACAACGAACACTTCTTAGACGTTGGTTAATGTCTGTCCAACGTCTATAGTGCCTTTAGACGTTGGTTAGTGCCAGATATGACGTCTTTATAGTGTCCTTAGACATCTGGTAGATCTATATGTCTGACATCTATAACAACCCGTAGAGGTCATTTAGTGCCATGAACGACGTCTTTATAGACGTCGGTCATGTCAGTGAACCGACGTCTATAACAACGTCTATAACGACGTCATACCTCCAAATAACCGACGTCCAAATAACGTCACCCACATAGACGTCGGGTCTGGATCGGACGTCAAAAGTCAAAAGTAACATATGACTAAAGCCCTTTCTGCACTAGTGAGCATTGAGGAAACATTTCCAAAATGTCTTCTTATCTCTTGACGCTCTTTTGAATCAATGCAAAACTTTTGAATAAAACTTTGTCCTTTATTGATCTGCACAGATAAAGAGAAAATAGCACAATAGTCAAAGAAGGTAATATTCGTACATGCATTTAAAACTTTAGACATTCATTAGAGTGTTTAGGCATGGTTTGTACTAGTGTTTATGTGAGGTCTGATTAGAGTAACATATGCGTTCAAGATATTGTTTACACGTGTATACGTTTAGTGTTTTTGTCCTGGACGATTCTTTTTACAAACACTATTTCCTTAGACACTATTAAACTTCAAAATAGCATATCCTAAGCAATCTTGTCTTAAGATACTTATGCAAACACGAAATAAATAAGAAAATATAAGAGAAATAAGATAAATATGGATCAGAGCATCAAAATAATTTTATCAAGCTAGTCATTTAGTAGAGCATATAAGAATTTATTAGAGCAACTTTTAGAAAAAGTAAATTTATCATACTCTTCATTTATCTTGTTGTTCAATATATCAAAGCATAGGAGGATAAAAACAACTTTATCATGCTAATCGTTTATCTATCCTTTTATATATTCAGAGCAATTCATACCAGAACATTTATCTAGTAATTTATAACAAAGTATATGATAAACATGCAATTTTCATCAAAGTGATTTCTATCATTCTAGTTTCAAGGCATTAATACATTAGAGCATATAATTTGTATATTCAATATTAGAAATTTCTATCATTCTCGTAGTTTATGCAGATAATGTATCAAAGCATATAAAGGGCAGACAATATGAGAATGTATGAATGATAGATGACTTCCCATAAGTCAAATCATTGTCAGAGCATATGTAAAAAAGATGACAGTTTTAGAGCATAAATGCATCAATGATGTATCATAGCAACAAAAAAAATATATATAATTATTGTCTCAAAGCGAAAAAATATAATTAATGAATCAGAGTAAACAAATATCATATCATATATTATCAAAAAGAATTTTATTAGAGCAATGAAGCAATGTATTAATTAAAAAAGAAATGTCACAATAAGAAAATAATTGTATCAAAGTAGAAAGGAAGATAAATATTGGAGCAAACCAAAATAATGAGCATTAGAGTATCAGAGCATATGTAAATCATACGAAATTAATGTACATGATTGCATGGTTTCTAAGATTTTTTTATAAAGATTTTTCTCCCCCTGAATGATACGACTTCCTAAAAAAATCTTCCCCTAAACAAGGATTTCCTCTCCTTTAAGGTTTTGGAATTATACATCGCTGTTAGATTGGAGGTAGCAGTGGTAGTGTTAGGGCAGGAGCTTTTAGGAGTTGGTTGTTAAGGGTATCAACAAAGGTGGCCAACTTTTCATCATATTTTTGCTCATTTACTTGCAACATTGCAACAATTTTTACTTCTTGTTACCCAATATTTTCAACAATCAAGGCACGCATTCAGTCAAGGATGAAGGAGATGGATGTGTTGTTGGATAAGGCTAAGGGTGTTTTCTAGAGGGAGTTGAGGGGTAGCGGTAACAAGTTAAGGTGTTGGGATGGCAGGTTGAGGTGTTGGAATGATAGGTTGAGGTGTTGGGCTACGAGGTTTGTCATCAAAGGTAGCCAAGTCATCCATAAACATTGGTACTTCTTTAGCAGAAGCTTCTTCAACCACAGTAGATATTGAGATAAAGAAAAAACAACACAACAAAATGTTAGAGGTTCATTAGAATTTTTAAACATGGTACATATGTACTAATGTTTATGCGATGTCTGTTTGGAGTAACTTATATGTTTAGGATATTATTAACACATATATAACGTTTAATGTGTTTATCCTAGACAGTATTTTTGTAGACAGTAATTTATTAGACACTATTATTCAACATCAAAATAAGGATTTTTAGAAAATCTTTTCTTAACTTTAAGATGTTTACATAAAAAAAAAAATTATATTGTTTACCAAGTAGTTTTTGCTACTCTTTAATCAATTTTCTGGTAAGTGTATCTTCTTGTTCTGAGTTTGATTTCGCATTACAGTGCCTCATATTAAAGAAAAGAAATGAAAGTTTTGTGATATTTAGAGATCAGAGGAAAAATGATTAAAATGGTATTTTGTACACAAAACTCGTTAAAAAATTGAAAATGATAAACTAGAGAAAATAATATATTTTAAAAGGATGTAAAACTTTAATTACTCTTTTATTTGACATCAACATTTAATTATTGTATAGTTTATAAACTTGTCTGAACTGCAAATTATTTAGAGTCAAAAGGGACGGAAAAGTTAAATTAATGAAGTGATTCTGATTTGAGAAAGTTGCGGCCAACACTGCTTTCCTATTAATTAATTAATTAGTCTACCTTATTTTCTGTCATGGGCAGCATTTTCTAACAATTGCTGCTTCGGCTTATCCTAGGTTAACTCAATGTTTATTTATTTCTTTTTAAAACGCAATTTCGATTGTCCTAGGTTTCTTTTAATTAATTATCTAATAAGAGAAAATGTTCCCAAACTAATTAGTATGCATTGTTTCTAAACAGACGTGTGTTGTTTATCGTTACTAATTTGGGATTAGAGTTAGGGAAACTATGTAATAATTTTTTAGTGTATCTTTTATTTATTAACTATCAAACTAAGAGAAGCATAAAATATCTTTTTAAACCCTTTTTTATAAAAAAAAATAGAAATAAAATTAATAGAGGCAAAAGGGTTGCCCCAACCCATATAAAAAAATATGTGTCACCACCGTTAAACCATGAATTGCTTTAGAATAATTTATACCAATACCAAAATCACTTAAAATTCAACATTACATGATGCAACGTACCAAGATGCTAATTAATATTTTTAAACAAAAACTTCAAGCTACAAACAAAATAAACGTATAACAAGAAAAGGTAAAGTTAATCAAAAACGTCAATTGATATAAATGAATGTATAGTATTAATTCATGTATGTGCTTCCTTTTATTTGATATATTAATGTATCTAAGCATCTGGATGCATCATGAAGAAGGAAAAGAGTGCAAATTCTAATGCGCAAGTTGGGATTAATAAAAGACAATAGACCACAGTAGGCCCTAATGAAGCTTTAAGCAAGTGGCTCATTATTTTTATCTGCAAAATCTTTTAATTCGTTTCGCTGCAATAGTTAATTTGAACTCTTTGTGCACTTTATTTTTTAATTCTTTCCCTTTTCATTGATGCAGATTGTAGAGTGAGTAGATTCACGAATAGTATTGCATCACCAATGGACAATAATGACGTTTTTGATTAATTAATTAATTTGTGATTAACGGAACGAAGAAGACAGGAACAGTTTCACTAGATCCTCTGGCAACGGAAACAAAAAACACAATTATCGAAACCTAAAAAGTTGGTGACACGGACACAATGGTTCGAATGAACTTTAAAGAGTTTCTAAGTTTCGACATGTTCATTGTACCTGTACTGTGTTATGTTAAAGATTTTCAATTCGATTACCCCCAGCCATCACCTTTCTAAATATGCTATATAATTCAACTCTTTGACTCACGTGCTGATATAGTTTGGTTGTGGAAATTAGGAGGCTGGACTAGAAAATCTGCGGGGTTGAGTTTGTCAGGGTTTTGAATTCTGATAAATAAATAAAAAATTGGTGTTACAGGATATTATTAGAGGAAATTACTTCACATAAAGAAATTTTTTGTCACATTTTTTTCAGCAGTTGAAAGTATATATTCACAAGAGACATTAGGGTGTCCAATCCTTTAACAAAAGTAAAAAAGTCCTCTCGTGCACTTAGACATACATAATTTTCACTTAATGATCTTCATCCTTTAGTTTCTCATCCTTTAGTTTTTTACTATAAGAAATATACCGATTGGAATTAATTATCATTTATGGACAATTAACCGTTATTAATGAGACAGATTGTCTTACGCTTTACAAATATATGGTATTGATTATTGATTATTGAGTTTGATTACTTAAACATATACTACACTAATACTTAATCAATTGACTTGTCTGCCACAAAACCTATAAATATACTAGAGCCGTCAAAATGGGTCACAACCCGCGAGCCAACCCGGCCCGTCACGGGTTCGGGCCGGGTTGGGTTTGAAAAATACAACCCACTTATATGCGGGTTAGATTTCAACCCGGCTCATTTAGACCCGGCTCATGCAGGTTGAACTCGTGGTGAGCCGGGTTGGCCCACCAACCCACCTACCTAATTTTAATTTTTTAATTTATTATTTTATTCATGAAATCTCAAAAAATAAAATATTTTTTTCACTCCTCACTGTGTATACCAAAAAAGTAACATCTGCTTTCATTTGACAGTGCTCTCACCCTCACTTTACTGAAATTCTTCAA
>NC_028358.1:16934264-16958466 GCF_000741045.1 Vigna radiata var. radiata | reverse complement strand
CGCTAATAAATGAGTCGGGTTGGGTTGACTCACTAAGTGACCAACCCGTGGTGGGCCGGGTCGGGTCGAGCCGGGTTACCCGTTTTGACAGCTCTAAAATATACAATTGACGTCCAGGTACAAACATTTCTCTATCCTAATAAAATATATAGACCTCTTTATGAAACATATGTGACTTGAACGTCAGAGTGTTTTTTGCAGGGCAACAACCTATCGGAGTGGATTGCGTTCGGAGAGGAAAGGAAGAAAGGACGACCGACCCTCAGATCAATTCTACCGAAACATTTTGGGGCCTACTGTGGGGTTGAGCGACATTCCCATGAAATCACGAGGAACCAGACGCGCCCTCAGTCTCGACATCGCTACTTCGAATAAATACCAGGTTTTGCAACAAGAGCAAAAAATTTTATTATAATTTATAAATTATAATTTTATTTTGTTTAACTCATATTTTTGTGAGTAAAAAATATCTTCCACAGGAAGGTTCAGTCTTACGTTCAACCTTGTCAGCTTCTAATACTTTTTATTATAATTTATAAATTATAAATTTTTATTTGTTTACCTCATCTTTTTGTGAGTAAAAATATCCTGCAATGCAGAGGAAGGTTCAAAATGCTCAACCTTATTAAGTTCTAATACTTTTTATTATAATATGTAAATTATAGTTTTTATTTTGTTTAACTCATCTTTTTGTGAGTAAAAATCTCCTGTAAAGGAAGGTTCAAACCAATGCTCAACTTCTAATACTTTTTATTATAATTTATAAATTAAATTTTTATTTTGTTTAACTCATATTTTTGTCCTGCACAGGAAGATTCAGACCAATGCTCAACTTATCAAGTTCTAATATTATCTCATTATAAAAATAAATATTTTATTTAACTTATATTTTTGTGAGTAAAAATATCACGTGCAGGAAGGTTCAGACCAACCTTCAACCTTATCACGTTCTAACGTTATCTCATTATAAAAATAAATATATTATTTAACTCATATTTTTGTGAGTAAAAATATTACGTGCAGGAAGGTTCAGACCGACGTTCAACTTTATCAGGTTCTAACGTTATCTCATTATAAAAATAAATATTTTATTTAACTCATATTTTTGTGAGTATAAATATTACGTGTAGGAAGGTTCAGACCAACGTTCAATCTTATTAGGTTCTAATGTCATCTTATTGTAAAAATAAAATGTTGAATATTTTATTTAATGCATGTTGTGAGTAAAAATATTCTGCACAAGAAAAGGTTTAGACCAATGTTCATCCTTATCAGGTTCTAATGTTATCTCATTATAAAAATAAATATTTTATTAAACTCATATTTTTATGAGTAAAAATATCATGTGCAGGAAGGTTCAGACCAACGTTCAACCTTATCAGATTCTAATGTCATCTTATTGTAAAAATAAAATGATGAATATTTTATTTAACGCATATTTTTGTGAGTAAAAATATCCCACACAGGAAAAGGTTCGGTCAATTATTCAACCTTATCAAATTCTAATGTCATCTCATTATAAAAATAAAATGTATGTTGAATATTTTATTTAACGTATATTTTTGTGAGTGAAATATCTTGCATAGAAAAAAGTTCAAAAAAGAACATCAGATGCCACCGATCAATCAACACAGGAAGTTAGAAAAATAACTTCTGCCTCAAGCCGCTCGGGGGAAATCCAAAAAAGGGCTTCAGAAATCCCCATCCAACTCTAGAAGTTAGAAAAATAACTCCTGCCTCAAGCCTCTCGGGGGGAAGTTCGGAAAAGGGCTTCAGAAATCCCCCTTAATGTAGGAAGTTAGAAAAATAACTCATGCCTCAAGCCGTTCGGGGAAGTCCGAAAAAGGGCTTCAAAAATTCCTGTCCAAAGTAGGAAGTTAGAAAAACTACTCCTGCCTCAAGCTTCTCACGGGGAAGTTCGAAAGATGGCTTAAGAAATCCCCGCCCAACTTAGAAAGTTCGAAAAAGAACTCCTATCAACAACTACTCAACAAGTCCAGTCCTTTCCCGCTCGGACCACCTATGTTCAGCTTTGTCAGGTTGTAATGCCCTTTCATTATAAAAACAGATTATAAAATATTGAAGTGTTTATTTTATATTTTTTAACGCATATCTTTTGGAGTGAAAATTTCTTGCACAGGAAAAAGTTCCAAAGATAACTCCTAGCATTTTCTACTCGGTCTAGGGAACAGTTCCAAAGAGAACTCCTAGAGTCTATAGAAAGAAATGAAGACTTAAAGCACATCGAAAATAGACTCCCTAAATACAACGTGAGCAACCTCTTTTAAAGCTCATAATAATCCGTACGCACCTCTTTCAATAAAGACCTTATTTGGGCTTCGGGGGCTTATGTACTATATGAAGTATACCGATCGAAATTAATTGTCATTTATGGACAATTAACAGGTATTAATAAGACAGACTGCCTTACGCGTTACAAATATACGGTATTGATTATTGATTATTAGGTTTGATTGACTAAAGATATACTACACTAATGATTAATCAATGGACTTGTCTGCCACAGGCCTTATAAATATAATTAACTTCTAGGTACAAACATCTTTCTCTATCCTAATAAAATATATAGACCTCTTTATGAAATAAATCTGAGTTGAGCGTTAGAGTGTCTTCTGCAGGTCAACAACCCATCAGAATGGATTGTGTTCGGAGAGGATTAAAGATCAAAAAAGAGCAAGGGAAGGAAGGACGACCGACCCTGAAATCAATTCTACCGAAACCGTTTCTATTATGTAGCGTTTATCCTTATTTTTTGCTATCTTACGCCACATATTGTAGGTATACATAGAAATGTACACAACAATCGGAATATTAAAATGAGATATATGTATTTTTATTAGTTATTCAAGCTTAAACATTTACCTTGAGCTTTACAAAAGATTTTTTTTCACTATTGTAAAGAACGATTTTGCCACGAGTTATTTTAGATATGATATTTCGGTTCTACAAAGCATATTCTCATACAATAAAATAAAAAACTTTCGAATTAAGTTTTCTATCAAAGCTTATACATTCATTATAGGTTTCAGTTATAAAAGAAAACAAAACATAAAACAATAAAAAAAAATAATGGAAAATTAAAAAAAATAAATAAAATAATTTTAGTTCTATTAATAATCAAAGTCTAATCATTTTCCGATTTTAAAAATAATTTAACTTTAAGAGGAGAATAGGCTTCGGTTCTCAAAATAATTGAAGTCTAATCTCCTTACATTTAAATTATTTTTTAAAATTAGAAAGAGATTAGGTTTCGGTTATTGCTAGAGTCAAAACCTATTTCCCTCTTTATGCTTCGATTTTTATGATAACTGAAGTTTAATGTAGACATTGTTATAAAATATTAGTGTTGAATGCAAAAGAATAACGTTGGATTGCAACGTTTAAAACTTTATTATGTTTTGCCAACGTTCAATTGTTTTTCAATGTCAATTTTACAAAATTAACAGTGCAACGTTTAAATCATTGATTGATTTTTAATTTCTTTTATTTAATTGATTCTTCCCTGATTCTATAAATAAAGAGCTCTTCCTCCATTCCAAAACACTTTCTATGTGGTGAAAGAATTTTTGTTGGAACAATCGGTATCATTAAGAGAGTAAAACACAGCGGAATAAAGTTAATAAGCAGAAAGCGTGTTCGGTTACCTTTTTTAAAATTAAAATGGTTAGTTTATAAAATAAATTTTCTAACAGTTGATGTGCGAATAAAAGTAAAAAGTATAAGAAATAGAAAAATCACAAGTAATTACTGATTCAATTCAAAAGAATATACCTCAAGTCGTTAATCACTATAAAAAGTGATTAACAGTTTCACTAAAAGAGAGTTTCACAGATTACAACAATAGTGAATAAAATATGATGATTGAACCTTCCTTCGACAAACGAACCGGAAGATGAACACTCTGCCAACTCGAAGAGAACCGCTCCAACTATTGACACACGAAACACGAGCTTCTCCTATTCACGAGACCAGGCAGAGCACCTTGCTAACTCGAAGAGAACCTGCTCCGACTATCGGCACACGAAACGCGAGTTTCTCCTATTCACGAGACCAAGCAAGGGAATTAAACTAAAGCTTTTAAGAACTTCCTCTAACAAACAATATTCTCCAAAAGCTTTCTGTTCAACAACGTTACTTCTGAAGTTCTCAAAAGACCAATATATGGCCAACTAGTCTGAATATGAAAGGTCAAGTCCCAACTGCCAGTAATAATCGATTATTGTAAGTGATAATCGATTATTCAAGTCCGTTACAAGTTTTTCAAAAATAACTTAGGCAGTTTTCAAAACAGACTTATGATAATCGATTATTTGGGGTGATAATCGATTATTCCAAAAAGACTCATGATAATCGATTATTGCTCCTCATAATCGGTTATTTCATAACATTATCTAAAATACAAGTTTTACATATTTTAAGGACTTTCCTACTACATTCATATTCTACAAAGTGCTTTTAAAAATATTTCTAATATCATCTTCAGGTTAAACTTCTTGTAGCATCATCAAAACAATTTAATTCAAGATTTACCAATGCTCCTCATTGGTAACAATCTCTCCCTTTTTGATGATGATAAAAAATTCAAGTTTTAAAAGCAACTTTGGTTTCCTGCAAAACATACAAGCTAACAGACAACAATAGAGTTAGTAATACCTGTATCAAATTATATTATACTTCTCCCCTTTTATTATACTTCTCCCCCTTTTTTATCATAAGCAAAAAGATCAATGTAAAAAAGCTCCCCCTGAATATGATCTCCCCCTCAATTAAACAATGTATGCATGAAAACAAGAGATCGTCTTACTCATAAAAGGAAGGATTACATTAACATCATAAGGAGAAACATAAAAGACAAAAATATACCATAAAAGTAAAAACAACAATTAAGCAACAAAGCACACTAACTTAGATTCCTAACTTTAAAATTCAGGACTAGGGGATCTCTCGGGTGGTTGAAGGTTGAGGTGATTTTCAATATTTCCTAGACGAATATCAATGTCAAGAAATTGATCAACCATATAATCTTCATGAGCTTGCTGCCACTCATAAATATGATCAAAATGAGCTTTCTGGGCAAGACTCATATCCTCCAGTTATCACAAAATTATCACAAAAGATCTCAATAAAAAAACTTCACCCCTCTTTATAAAAAAAAATCATCTAAAGTTTATGCTCCCCATAAAATAGGTAATTTAAAAAGGATTTAAGTCCTTTTAATTTATTAAAAGTACTCCCCATAAATGTAATAATCCCCTTTTAAAAAATAGACAAAAAAAATTAATAATTAAGATAATCGATTATTACTTTAAATAATCGATTATTTGTGATCCAAATTGTCAAAATCCAAATTTTGATGCCGAGATAATTGTTGATTATTACCCTTTAGTAATCAATTTCCGAAAAACAGAGATTTGGGCCAATTTTCAACCTAAAACACATCTAGCATTCATGAAATGTCCAGACATGGGTTTAAGTGGGAATAATCGATTATATTATGAGATAATCGATTATTTGCGGTTAGAGACTTTTTAAAAGCCAAAAATAATCTATTGTTATCATGTGATAATCGATTAAAAACGCTAAACTTACGAAAATTTGAGAAAATTTCATAAAGCTTGAGCCTAAGACTTATCTAGCACTCCTAACTCTCTTCTAAGATCATAAGGTAAAGATATTCCCTTAAATGGCTCTCACCCTCGTCAAAAGAGAGATGTAATTTATAAAATTTTGAACTTTTATAAAATGAGAGGTAAATGCATGATGAAATACCAAAGTAAAGATGAATAACTAGGTATCTAACAACCTTATATATCTCCCCCTTAAATGGGACCAGGTATCACAAGATCATGTCATAAGATGTCAAACAAAAATTTCTCTTAAACTCAAAAACAAATTCTGAAAAATGTTTTAAGATTTGTTCAGTCCAAAGCTATGCATAAATGCTTACAAGGCAATTCAGAAAAGTATTTGCAATTTCAAACCAGTTTCAATATGTCAATCCTCTCTCATTCTCTTCTCTTCTTAGTTGAATCTTTTTCCTCTTTTCTTCGTCTAAAAAATATATTTTGGGTTTATTTTATACTCTTTTTAGATATCCTTGCTAGTTCTGAGATCTTCAAAAAAATTCTGAAAACTCCCTATTGTGATCTAGGGGACTTGCGCAATACACCACAGATAAATTCTTAAGGACAGTGAAACTACACGCCTCAGAAAATTTTGTTCTTGATTTTATCAGCTTTACTATAACAATTCAAATATTTTTTTTGTTTTTCTTTTTGCCTATATATCAAACATGCCTACAGAAAGAAAACAACCAAAACTAGGACACAAAATCAATATACAACAGTATATAAATGTAAGTTTTATATCATTGCACTTTAAATAATTCCCAAGTAAATGATTCATATATATATATATATATATATATATATATATATATATATATATATATATATATATATATATATATATGTATGTATGTATGTATTATTGTGCATTTTTATTATATATCTCCCATGAACTTTCCTTACATATTGTATGAACTTCTTGTGCATTGGTATAGAATTCTTGAACTTTTGCATAAAAAACAATAATTTTAATTAGTATATAAAAAGACAATGTTGCAATGCATTTGATTTAATTAAATTATTACAATTTCTCAATCAGTTGTAATTATCCATTGCATAACATATTGACTCGATCTACGTTGCGTCAGCACTAGCGCTCGTGTTTCTGACCATCACACGAATCGTGGTAACTTATTGACTCGGCAGTTGTGCCACGTTCGGGTAATCCCATGCACAAAACAGCTTGTAGCGCCTGTCAAGCTCTTGATTTTGGAGATGTGGCAGACGGCCTCGGGGTAGAGGCCGACTTCCAAGGCAACGCTAGAAGCTTTGTGTGGGCGAGGAATTGGGTCACTACTTCAAACTATGGGAGTAGAACCCGAGGTGGGCTTGAGTCGTTGAAGACGAAGGGGTTCGAGAGGGAGAAGCTGTCTTCGAACTGATACTCGCTCTCACGGTAGAAGGCGGTGGAGGCTAGGCGTTTCCCTATTTGTAGAAGAACCATAGTGTCTTCCATTAGGCCTAGTTGACGTCTTAGATGTATTACTCAACAACCTTAGGATTGGTGAGCTACTAGTGCTTTTTATTTGTCATTGAGATAGGGAGTGGTCTGGAATGAATGTAATTTTATTTACGCAATAAAAGTCAAACACTGTTATATTAAAAAGAGGACAACTATAAATTTCAAGAAAAGGAAATTCGAGCATTCATTCTGCAGTGTGCACCGGTAACAGAGAATGTGGATATATCAGAACAGAGAAAAAAGAATCACTATAGAAAAGAGGGAAGAGTGACAGAATAGAAGGTACCAAAAAGCCTCCTCTCCCTTACAGCACGTAGTCCTTTAATGTGACATTTTCCTTCTTCTACCTCACGCTTTTTCTTTGATGCTCCACGTGTCCCCTTGCTCTAACAAATTTTCTGTTTTTCTCCAACTCATTTGGCACGCACGTGACAATACTCCCTCCATGAAAATCCACCTTGTCCTCAAGGTGAAAATCTGGAAAAGTCTCCTTTATCTCTGCAGCATCTTCCCAAGTGGCTGCTGACACATCCAAATCAGTCCATTGCACCAATACTTGTTGAAGTAAGTTTCCATTTCGCATAATGGTACGATGATCCAAAATCTTGAAGGGTTTAACCGAAGGGCCCACTTCAGTAGTTGTCAATGGTAAAGGAATAAATTGCTGTGAAGGACTCCCTATAAATTTCTTAAGTAAAGAAATATGGAAAACCGGATGAATCCTAGCAGTATCTGGCAATTTCAATTTATAAGCCACTGTTCCAATTCTGCTCAAAACTGCAAAAGGTCCAAAATAACGCATGCTCAACTTTTGTGTTTTCCTTAAAGCCACCGAATGTTGTCTATAAGGTTGGAGTTTGACCAACACCAAATCTCCAATTTCTAATTGTATATCCCGTCGTCTTTTGTCAGCTTGTGTTTTCATATATTGTTGGGCCTTCATCAAATTCAATTTCAATTGCTGCAAAGTTGCATCACGTTCTCGGAGCATTTCTTGAACCGAAACCAGATCTGCAGAATTGCTTTCATAAGGCATGACAGCAGGTGCATCCTTGCCATACAAAGCTTTAAATGGAGACATTCCAATGCTGTGATGAAAAGATGAATTATACCAATATTGAGCCCATGGCAATATGGCAAACCACCCTTTTGGATTTTCAAACACAAAACAACGTAGAAACATCTCCAAGGTCTTGTTCAAAGCCTCGGTTTGGCCATCCGATTGTGGGTGATATGAAGAGCTCATGGCAAGAGTTGTTCCTTGAGCTTTGAACAAATGCTGCCAAAAAGAACTAATAAAAATTCTGTCACGATCAGAAACAATAGATCGAGGAACACCATACAGCTTTACAATATTATGAATAAAAGACTCAGCCACAATCTTGCTGGTATACTCGGCTTTTAAGGGAATAAAGTGTCCAAATTTGGATAATCTGTCCACTACTACCATGATAGTAGTATAACCATGTGAAGGTGGCAAGTTTGTGATAAAATCCATGGAAATATCATCCCACACATGGGTAATGGCTGAAGTAAACCTGCTGGTAAAGCCTGTTCCACCTTTGCTTGTTGACAAATTTGACATTCACGTACAAATCGTCGAATGCTTTGTCGCATACCTGGCCAGAAAAATTGAGAAGCTATTCGAGCTATAGTCTTTGCTATTCCTGCATGCCCACCTACTTTGGAGGAATGAAATTCATTTAGCACTTCATTGATAAGGTCGTCCTGGACTGGTAAACAAACACGCCCTTTCCAAAACAAAAGACCATTTTTAACTACATATTCCTGATATTTCCCTTTATTACTCACACATTGATCATACAATGCTTTAAGCTTCTCATCTGTTTGAATGCAAACAGCTACCTTTCGCAACCATTGATTACAAGTTTCTGACCATGCCATCATAAAACTCCTTGACAAAGCATCTGCTGGAATATTTTCTTTTCCCGGCTTGTAATGTATAGTGAAATCAAAACCCATAAATTTAGGCAACCATTGTTGCTGTTCTGGGGATTGCAGCCTTTGCTCTAACAATTCTTTGAGACTTTTTTGATCAGTTTTAATCACAAAGTGATGGCCAAGCAAATAATGTCGAAATTTTGCTAATGCCTCTGTAATAGCATAGAACTCACGCATATAAGTTGATTGTTGTTGCATGCGGCTTGACAACTTCCTAGAGAAATAAGCAATAGGATGGTTCTTCTGACTTAAAACAGCTCCTACCCCGGACCCTGAAGCATCAGTTTCAAGCACAAAAGGCTCAGAAAAATTTGGAATAGCTAGTACTGGAGCTGTCATCAAAGCTTGCTTCAATATCTCAAAAGCTCTTGTTGCTGAATCATTCCAATTAAAAGCATTTTTCTTCAAAAGATCAGTCAAAGGGGCAGCAATTTGAGCATAATTCTTCACAAAACGACGATAATAACCAGTCAAACCGAGGAATCCTCTTAATTGCTTCAAATTACCCGGTTGAGGCCATGCTGTAACAGCTTGTAACTTGGCTGTATCCATTGCTACTCCGCATCCCGATATGGTGTGACCCAAGTATTCTATTTCTTTAACTCCAAATGAGCATTTAGAATAACGAGCATACAATTGATGTTGTTGGAGAATTTGCAGGACTACCTCCAAATGATGAAGGTGCTCAAGCCATGAAGAGCTATAAATCAGAATATCATCGAAAAATACAAGAACAAATTTGCGCAAAATTTCCTTGAAAATATCGTTCATTAAACTCTGAAATGTAGCTGGAGCATTTGTTAAACCAAAGGGCATAACCAGCCACTCAAAGTGACCATGATGTGTACGAAAAGCTGTTTTATATCTATCCTCGGTTGCGACTAAGACTTGGTGATAACCGGACCGCAAATCCATTTTAGAGAAGAAACAAGCCCCAAATAATTCATCCAACAACTCATCCACTGTTGGAATTGGAAAACTATCCTTGATAGTTATTGCGTTAAGAGCTCTATAATCTGTACACACTCGCCACGAACCATCTTTTTTCTTCACAAGGATTATTGGGGATGAGAAAGGGCTTTTGCTGGGTTGAATAATTCCTTCTTTCAACATACCCGCAACTAATTTTTCAATTTCCTCTTTTTGACTATGAGGATAACGATATGGTTTAACTTTCACTGGTTCTGATCCTTCTTTAAGTGGAATATAATGATCTTGTGCTCTACTAGGTGGCAATGAAGTGGGTGTATCAAAACAGCAGCATATGAGCGCAATAACAGGGCCAACTCTGGTTCCATATCAACAGATGCTTCGGGTAATATAGACTTTGGTAAATGAGAATCAACCAATTGCATACTGTATATTTCAGCTATGGAGTGTGTATGAACCATTCTGCGAATATGGTGGAGATGAGCTTGTGGAGGAACCTGATCGACATCCCCCTGCAATGTAACAAATTTTCCAGCAAGCAAAAATTTCAAATTCAAGGATTCATAATCTGCCACATGCGGTCCAATTGTTTTTAACCACTGAGCCCCTAAAATCAAATCTGCCCCAGAAATCGGAAGAAGATACACGGGTAATTGAAATGTATTTCCTTGGGCCTGCACCACCAGATTTTGCACCAGTCCTTCTGCTGCCATATAATTGTCGTTTCCCACCATGACATTAAACAATGAAGCTGGTTCCACTGGAAGTTTCAAAAACTTTGCAATACGCAGCTGTAAAAAATTATCGGAGCTACCTCCATCAACCAAAACAGTCACAGGTAGCTTATCAACATAAGCTGTAAATCGTATAGTTCCTATTCCTGTTCCCCCTTTTAAAGCATTTAAGGATAAATGGTGATCATCGATAATTGGGTCATCACAACACACTGGTGGATCCGGTTCAGGAGGTGGATCGGCAGCTGGGTCAATTAATGTCTCCTCCAATTGCAAGAATAGATATTGTCTATTAGGACAACGATGATTAAAAGTGAATTTATCATCACAGAAGTAACATAAACCTTTTTCTCTACGAATTTGCATCTCCGCTGGACTAATTTTCTTGACATTCACCTCTTTCAATGGCTGCACATGCGGGGTAGGTAATAATGGTGGTAAAGAATGTTTGGCAATGCTCCTATTTTGATTCTGATTAACGACCAATGATGATGACGAAATTGGAGAATAACGCCTAATAGGTCCAGTACTAGTTTTAGTCACAGGAAAATATCTTTCTTCATACAACTTAGCCAAAGCAAATTCGAGCAACTATAAATTTCAAGAAAAGGAAATTCGAGCATTCATTCTGCAGTGTGCACCGGTAACAGAGAATGTGGATATATCAGAACAGAGAAAAAAGAATCATTATAGAAAAGAGGGAAGAGTGACAGAATAGAAGGTACCAAAAAGCCTCCTCTCCCTTACAGCACGTAGTCCTTTAATGTGACATTTTCCTTCTTCTGCCTCACGTTTTTTCTTTGATGCTCCACGTGTCCCCTTGCTCTAACAAATTTTCTGTTTTTCTCCAACTCATTTGGCACGCACGTGACATGGTCACGACCGTAGCAAGAAGGACCTACAAGTAGGTGATTGTTTTCCACTACACTGATCGTATGGTTCCTATTATAAGGGATGTTGCTCAGCCCTATGGTGGGTGCCAAAAAGTTTTAGGTAAGACATTGAGGTCCTTTACTCAAAGCATTCAAAGTTGTTTGAGGATTAAGCGGGCTTTCTAATAGTCCTTCATAATCCAAGTTACGCTAGTGCATAATTGGCTTTTAACGTCACCCATTAGACGTTAGTTAGAGGGGTCTATAGACGTCTGTTAGGGGGAGGTCCGACGTCTATAATATTATAAAAGTCGGGGCACCTAGTAACTGACGTCTATATATGTCTCACAGGTAGGTGAAAATTCATTACTTTCCGCCATGTAGACGTTAGTGCCCCTCCGAACCGACGTCTATAGTCTGACTGGTAGGTGAAAAGTTATTTATTTTTTCGCCATCTAGACGTCTGATCCAGGCACCTGACGTCTATATTCTATTATAAGCGTCAGTGACCCTCCCGAGCGACGTCTATAGTCTGACAGGTATGTGAAATATCATTTCATCTAGACGTCTGATAGCACCACCTCGACTTCTATATTTGATTATAGACGTTGGTCCCCACTACACCCGACATCTATATATACCACGAATATTATTTTTTAAATCGAATGGACGTCATATTAGTGAGGTCCCCGACGTATATTCCATTATAGACGTCGGTCTCCTGGGCAACTGACGTCTCATTTCTTGTTAAATTAGTGATTGCGAACCAGCAGTTTCGCGTACTTCATCGTCTTCCTTTGCCTTTTCTCTCCGCTGCATTGCATTTTCAGGTGCGTTTGATCTCTTTTGAACTGTTTAAACTTGCTTTTAATCCGATTAAAGTAATCTTTGATGTATTATGTTTCTTTTGAACCGATTAAAATGAGTTTTCGTTGTGTTTTGGTGCAGTTTTTCCTGTGTCTTCGGGTAACATAGTGCACCTTCTCCCTTTTCTAGTTTCCTCGTAAGAAAAGCTTGTGTTTTTTTGGATCTCTTATGGCATTTCAACCTGAAGCCAAACCTAGGTCCTTGCCTAGTTGCATTCCCACCTCCAAAGAAAAAGAATACAATGACACCCACCATATTCTTTTTCTTTGGCGGTCGGAATGGACCTAAGAAATGACCCAAGTTCGTCTTTGGGTTGAAATGCCATAAGAGATGCAAAAGACGCAATTTTTTCTTATGAAGAAACTAGCAAAGGAAGGAGGTGCTACTACGCTACCCAAAGAGACGAGCAAAACTGCACTAAAACACAACGAACACTTCGTAGACATCGGTTAATGTCATGTTCGACATCTATAGTGCACTTAGACGTGGGTTAGTGCCACATCCGACGTCGATAGTGCAATTAGACGTCGGTTAGTGCCCTTAGACGTTGAGTAGTGTCATGTCTGATGTCTATAACAACCCTTAGACATCGGTTAGTGCCATGTTCGACGTCTTTATAGACGTCAGTCCTGTCATTGAACCGATGTCTATAGCTATGTCGGACCTACAGAATCCGACGTCCTATTAACGTCATCCTTAAAGACGTCGGTTCGGAATGTGACGTTAAAAGCCAAAAATAACATATGTCTAAAGCTCTTTCTACAGTAGTGTTATGTTGTTCTTCTCTTATCTTTGTCCTTGACATGGGAGTGAATACTTATCAAATATATTCAGATGCTCAAGTCAGTTATTCATTCCATTATTCTGCATTAAAGATGAGTAATCATAATTAAAATTACCTAAATATATTTATAAATATTATATTGAGCTTACTATTAGGTCGAATTAATTTATTACTAATAAATGACATTATTTTTATTAATTATTAATCAATAACTATTATTCTTATTAATTTTCTATTAATAATTATTATTATTCAAATTAATTATCAATATTAACTATTCCATATCGATCGGTCATTTCCTTAGATCGACTGTTCAATCCTTAAGTAACCCTGGTCATACAATACTTATTAAAAAAACTCGTAACCTATTCTTATTTTTGAATTCATATATAGGCCACGTTTTCCTTTATGCAAAAATAACACTTCTCTATCACATTTGTATTTTCATTTTTACCATATGAAAAGTATATAAATATTAGTTATAATAAATGGAGATTTAATAAATAACGTAAAATGATTTGATATATGAATAATTGGTAATAGCTTACCGGGATAATTATTTATGAATAATTAGGTATAATAATTGAATATTTGGTAACAAAACTCAGTGATTTATGGTAAGTTTTCTTTTCGAATAAAAAAAATATAGTGCAATGTAGAATTGTTCAAATATAGTTTTAAATGGTTATTTAGTTTTATACAATCATTCCAATTTGGTTTTCTTAAATTGCGTGAAAAAAATCGAGTCAAATATATTCAGTTTTGTAAAAATTTCAGATTATACAATGTGAAATAATTTTTGTTTTTATTTTGAAACATATTTTTTTATTTGGACTGTGCAATTTAAAATATACAAATATTTTAAATTGTGTAAATATATATTTTATTTTAAATTGTACAATTCAAAAAATAATTTTTATTTTTGTATTTTAAATTATGCATTCTGAAATATAAACTTTGTATTCTGAACTGTATCTTTCAAAAGTTTTGAAATTAAACAATCCGAAACTAAAAGTGAAAATCCAAAACTAAAGAATGAATTTAAAACTTTAAAACTTACGAGAGTGCTGATTGAAACTATGGATGTGCACGAAGAAGATGCCCCTGTTATATTTCCATTTTTAACCCTGCATGTTTACTGGGCTTGCATTTTGGGTCAAACATTGGGTCTAGGCCTATAGAATTGTGTAAGAAAAATATTATACGATTTATCATGTGACAACATACAAGATGTTACAAATAATCTTATCCCCTGCATTCAAAGTTTGATCCTAGGTTTGTAGGACAACAATATTTAGTCGACATATGATTAAAAAACAAAAAAGAGTCTTCTGTATATAAAAATTTTAGTATGTAAACAGCATATATATTTTAAAATAACAATCCTTTTTTTTAATTTTCAACTTTAACGTAATAAAACTAATTTTTTTTTTACATAAAAGGTATATTTTAAAAAATATTATTAATAGTTTTTTAGCCTCCTCATTTTTCGTCTCAATACTAAAGTACCTATTCATTTGACAAGTGGAAACTGTTTTGGATGTAGTATTCGAAATAAACATTTATTTAATTCATTGTAAAATGGAAAGAAAGAAAAGCAATTAGTTAATTCCATAGTGTAGAATCCGTAAAGAAAAAATAGAGAATTCAATTACAGAAAGAACTAAAACAAGGGTGACAAAATGATAATAACTGAAGCAAAAATAATGAAGACAAAAACTAAAACATGAAAGAAAATGGAACAAAAGATGAAAGACTAGAAAGAGGTTACGTGCAACCACGCCACTTGAAGGGAAACAGTTTCACTAACTCAAAATAAGGATGTCACTACTTGAATCTAGGAAAACGTATCACGGTGACCGATGGTTGTGGTTAAGGTTTCTAATGTGTTGAAATGTTGAAAATAATTATGTGACAATGGGTATAGTATACTAGATAGGCTTAGAAAGAAAAAATCAAATAGTTCATTAAAAAACTATTAACATGTATAGTTTGTGGTTAACAATTTAGACCATATTATAATAAAGGTTAAAAACTCTTTTTGGTCCCAGTTTTGGTTCGGAAAATTCGAAATGGTCTCCATATTTTTTTTGTGTTTAATTTGGTCCTAAAGAACGTAATTGGTGTTCAATTAAGTCCTTTTCACTAACTCCGTTAAAATTGTTAATGGCAAGCTGTCCAACGATGTAGTCAGAGAATGAAATGTCATTAATTTACTTACGTGGATCTAATGAGGTGGATTTATTATTTTTGAAATTCTTTTTCTGATATTAGACTTATTATTTTCAAAATTAAATTAAGGCTTGATTTAATTTTTCTCCTCCTCTGCTTCTTCTTGTTCTTCTTCTTTGTTTTCTTCTTGGATTTGGTTTTTCTTATTTTGTGCTCTGTCTCTGATGTACTGATCCATGACCTCTAGCTTCTTTGTTGTGACCCTTTCAATGTCGGGGTACTCAGTAGAGCGAGCAATTCCAATATTCTTGGACCAGCTGTAGAATAAGTCTAGCTCATCATATTGTTTCCCAACGCGACAAAAAATGTCATACACCCTAATGCAGTCTGGTGTCTCCATGCCAATGAAACGATCAATGAAGATACTCAATATTTCTGTGATATAAGGTTGTTCTTGTGTTTCTATTTCTTCTCTGTAGGTTGACAATTATAGGTTGAGGGTTTTGATCTTGTAATTTGGGGGTTTGGTTTTATGGTTTCTGAATTTGGGAATTTTTTGGGGGTTTGGTTATAGGGTTTCTGAATTCGGAAATTTTTTGGGATTTCTGTTCTTGGTTTTTCTGATGTTGCGATTGGAGGAGTTGAAATCTTTGTTTTCAAATTGGATTTTGGGGATTTCCTGTACTTGAGTTCTTTTTTTTTTCTTTTTGAAATTTGGAGTTTGGGGTCCTGGTTCTTGCGTTTTTGGATTTTAATTGATGGTGATGGCACGAGTTTGCGATAATGGAGGAGCTGATGGGTACGGCCAGCAGCGATATCTCCGGCAACGTTGGACTATGGGGTGGTGTTAGGGCCATTCACTGATGTTCTTTCCAATCTTGCAGATCTCCCTTCCAAACCACGATCAACCCTTTAGACATCAATACCCTTAATTTAATTTTGAAAATAATAAGCCTAATATCAGAAAAAGAATTTCAAAAATAATACATCCACCTCATTAGATCCACGTAAGTAAATAAATGACATTTCATTCTCTGACTGCCCAGTTGGACAACTTGCCGTTAACAATTTTAACGGAATTAGTGAAAAGGACTTAATTGAACACCAATTACGTTCTTTAGGACCAAATTAAACACAAAATCAAATTAAACACAAAAAAAACATGAGGACCATTTCGAATTTTCCGAACCAAAATTGGAACAAAAAAGAGTTTTTAACCTATAAAAAATATCAAATTAAATATATATTATAAAAATTAAACCATATTAAATAGTCGAAATAAATATATTTTACATTGAACAAAATAAAAGTAAATTAAGACAAAAACAATATCGAAGCCGTAATATTAAATTCGATTGGTTTGGTTGGCATCAAACCTTGTCCAGCTAAAAAGTTTCAACCAAATTTAATTAATTTTGTTTGAATTATAAACTAAATTTACACAGATAAAGCTCATTTTGACCCATGGGTGCCTAAGTAGCATGTTTGGACCAAAGGTATACGCACTAGGAGATCAAATCTTGTTCAAACTATATTACTGATTTTTTTAAAAAAAAGTTAAATTAATCAAAACGCTCGTTCGCCGCCAGCCCGCCAAACATAAGTTAAAACCGTTGCGACTTTACCAAAATAATACTAAAAATATCTGAAAAATTCTAGATTCACGACTAATTTGGTCAAGAAACATCACAATCTAGCTTTGCATTATTGACTTTACTTTTTTTACAAAACAAAAATTAGTGATTACCACACTTTCTTATATATATATATATATATATATATATATATATATATATATATATATATATATATATATATATATATATATATATATATATATATATATATATATAGGTTTAAACCTCTTTTTGGTCCCTAAGTTATGAGCGGATGTTCAGTTTAGTCTCCGCTTTTAAAAATATAAACCTTTGGTTCCTAAGTTATAAAAAATGTATCAAATGAGTCCTTTTTTGACTTGAAATACTGTTTTTGGTTGTTTTTTAACAACTACTATAATGGGACCAAAACTTTTTAAACCAATAATGGAAATATAGATAAAAAAGAAACGTATTTTCCCTTTCATGGTTAAGAAAATAATAGTTAATAATATTGATAAATTTGCCGGATATTACATGTATAAACCTTTTTATAATGTTAAAAATAAATTTTTATGTAAATTAATACTTATTATACATTCAAATGATATAAAACGTGGTGTTTTTGCATCAAACTGTAAATTAATATGAAAAATAATTTTATATTAAACAAATTATAGTGTCGGTGAATTTATACTTCTTTACAATAGTGTTACCATTTTTTTAATGTCGATTGTGTAACAACTGACACAGAAAAAACAAATCGGAATTTGACATAATGATTTTTTATTATCACTTCATTCAACTTGGTTTTCTCTTCAAGAGGAAAGTTATCTCCAATTATTCAGCATATAGGTTGTCATGGACTTTACTAATGTTTGACCTGGAGATACTTTAAGATAATCATAAATAATTTCATTTACTATTTTAAAGAATATATATAAAAATAGTATTATTTTAGTAAGAAGAATTAAACTCACAACATCTCTTAACTTCCCTTTCAATTTTTACCGTTAAATCAATCTTATACTTTCAAAAGTCAAAATCATATACTTTTGAAAAGTGAAAGTAATAGTATGAAAAAATCAAATATAAATATATTTTACTATTTAAGTATAAATAGAAAGAATTTGTAACTAAAATATAGTATAAACTATACTATAGAATAATCACAAGATAGATCAATTATTCATAAGATGTTAAAGTATTTAACAATATAATTATTCAAAAATAACTATAAAATTAAAACTTTAAATAGAAACCTAATCTAATACAAAACTATGTACAAGACCTAATGGTTTGTACTAAACTGGTGGATCTTCTCCTTCCAGAGTCTGCTTTACCGAGACCTCTTCTCCATCTGCTCACACCCACAAGATGATCATTGCAGAGGATAAACCGAACGGGTAAACATGGCAAAATGGAAAAGAAGGGTAAACTAGTGTAATTTAACAATCATGTTAACATACAATTCAATAAACAAATAAAACATTCATACACATGCATAAAACATATATATACATATTCATCGGCCACTTTACTTTGACTGTCCGGACTGGTATGAATACGTAGCTTTGGTCGTTCGTGCACTCGTGAGTGTAGTAACTGGAAAACTCATCAGCTGTCACACGAGGTTAGCCCGTTATTCCTCACCTAAGGTCTTCCCCCTTAGACTAGGGCCTCCTACTATTCTCACGACAAGTATTACCACCCATCTCTACTTGAAACTTGGTAATCATTAGAATGTTAGGATGAACGCCATGGATTTAGCTATCCATATTCACACCTTATTACCACATTGAAAAACGAACACCAAGACATTCCTCCTTCGAATTCTCTTTCATCTCTACCTTTAGAAATCTCATACTGCACTACCATATCAACATTATTTCTCATGCATAATATATTTAACCCACTAAAGTAAACATTCAAAGTATAATATAACCATAACCCTTTTATAAACGGAAAGCTTCCTACTAAGGTCAAACCGAACAGTTACAACAACTACACATAAACATGACCGAACGGTCAAATTAGTAAGGCTCAAACATGAGTCGAATACAATTTGAGGGTCAAACATTTAGAACAACCGAACACTTAGAGCTTAAACCGAATACCAAGAATTTAGACAGAACCCATAGAACTTAGAATGAACATTTAGTGTGAGACCAAAAGGTCTTTCACTATCTAAGAACAAGACCGAACGGTCCATACTATGAAATGTTAAAGAACTAACCAAACACTATTAAGAACCAATCACAAAGGTAAGACTAAACACTAAAAAGTGACCAAACACTAAAGAGTGACCGAACACTAAAGAGTGACCGAACACTAAAGAGTGATCGAACACTAAAGAGTGACCGAACACTAAAGAGTGACCGAGTACTAGGTTGATACCAAATAGTAATACTAGACCAAACAGTATATTAGAATCAAATACTAGTACAAGACCGATCGATCATTAACTGAAGTTCCACCTGAGCAGAACTCAGTTAAGACTGAACACAAGAGAAAGGTTGAACGGTCAACGAATGACCCTCAGCAAACTGCATAATTCTGTAGAATAACTGCAGAATTATGATCAACACCAACCTTTACCAATTTCCTACATTCTTCCCATCTTCAAATCCTCCAAACTTATATCATACCTACCTATACACTTAACTAAGGGCATCTAAACTTTCCTAACATCATTTAGAGAGTTTTTAGATTTGAGAATCAATTATACATAATTAAGAACTCAAGGACCGAGAATCAGATTTCCTAACTTCGGTACAGTTTTGAGTGACTTAAGGATTTTATCAAGTCTTAAATAATTTACCCAGATCCTCCATACAGACTAAACTCACAACAGACATAATTTCCCCATTTTCACTACCACACTTCCCCACGATTCACTCGACCATGAACCAAAATTTTGCAGAAAGGCATTCAACGTGAATAGAACACACACCAACAATGTCAAACACACAAAATCATTCAATTTCACACACATGCATAACCATCAAACATTATTTTCATACATTATAAACCAATCTATTAAATTAGATAACTTCTCTTACCTCTCAAATGGACTGAAAACTCAACAATTGCAGAAACTTTGCTCACTACACCATAAACTCCAAGAAATCCTATAATTCATCGATTGATGAGAAGAAATCACCCAAAAACGAAAACAAGATCAGAAAAGGGACAAGGAAACTAATGAACACATGCAACTAAAAACTTGGATTACATGCATCAAAAATTTCGGAATTTCACAAGAATTTACGAGAATGATACTTACCAACTCTAAACTCAAATTTGACCAATGGAAATAGAAGCTCTTGACACGTTAATTAGATAAAGTGAGATGAAAAAATATAGAAAGAAGGGGAAGAAAACAAGAGATCAGAAATTTAAAGAAACATGCATTCAGATAATGGAACGAAACTTTGAAATTT
Organism: Vigna radiata var. radiata; assembly: GCF_000741045.1. Classification (NCBI taxonomy): domain Eukaryota; kingdom Viridiplantae; phylum Streptophyta; class Magnoliopsida; order Fabales; family Fabaceae; genus Vigna; species Vigna radiata. The sequence continues at coordinate 16,937,997 of NC_028358.1, read as the reverse complement.
TTCATTTATATAACACTCTTATTTTAAAATAAACTATTTGGTTACGTTCGGTGCATACACTTGTCCTCTCCAGTACCACTCGGCTCGTACCGTCCATCCACGTGTTCTCCAATTCTTTCCACTCTTAAAAAATCAACTATTTAAACTTTATTTATAAAAAAACATAATATTCTTTAAAGTAATTTTGTACCTAATCTTTTTTTTTTTTTTAATTTCTAAAGAATCGGTTTATCTTTTCATAAAAATCCTTTTACCTTTCATATATAAAAACTCTATGGTGGAAATATGTTATCTCATGTACAATACTTTGATTAATATTCTTTTTTTGTTTATTATAAAAAAGGAAGAAACTTTTTGTTGGTCTACTCAATTGAGTTATTTTTTCCCTTTTCTATTATTCTTCTTCTCAATCAAATGAAAACAAAATGCTTTACTTAAATAATAATAAGTAATTATGACAATATATACTTTTTTTTCTCATTTATTTATTATTGGCAAAGAAAATTATATATATATATATATATATATATATGAAATACTACTATGTTAAAATTTCCTACATAGTGGTTATTTTATGTTTATTATATTAGAAGTATACAATCAGCAAACATTTTAAGAGCCTAGTAATAAATCCTTATATTTCAACATTTTAAGAGCCTAGTAAACTAAAAATTTGTCCAATTCTCAAGTCAATAAAAATATTAGATTATGATTAATAAGAGTGGAAATTGAGTGAATAATCCCTAAAAGAATTGATTTGCTTTATATTGATAAGCCTTTTTTATCTAGACTAAAATGTACAAAAGATATTAAAAGTAAATGAAGATATGATTTTGTCTTAATATTTGTCCTTTAATCTATAATTTTCTATATATGTATGAATGAATACTAGAATTGTAAAGTTACACATCACTTTTACCTGTTACTATTGTCTTTTTCGGACATATGCCATTGAGTGTGATATGATATCACATGGCCAATAATCACACATTAAAAAAAAACTTACTGATAAAAATATGTCTTGCAAATGACGTAAATTACTGATGAATTAAACAAATTGAGATTAGCAATATATAAATCCGTTTCGTAAATTTAATAATATAAGAACCTTTTCATAATTCATTGGTAGTTTCTCAAAAAATATTAATTTATTTTTTAAATGAATTATTATTAATTTATGATAATTAACAAATTTTGAGAATGGATGTCTAAACATTACTTTTACTTTATTTTAACTAATAATTAAATAACATAATAATATTCTATATTATACTAATTCTCATGATTTTATTAAAAATGTATTTTATTACTTGTAGAACGTGAGTAATTATATTATTGTCAAAATAATGTAAGATTTATGTTTCATGTTGCATATCACTATTATTATTGTAGAAATTAAAAAATATTAGTTTTATGATATAACAATAGTATGATAAAATATTTACTTTTATGAAAAAAATATTTATATATATTCAATTATTTATATGAGAAATACAAAATTGAAAATTGAGAAAAAAAGGTAAAAGTAATGTTATATTTAGTTATGTCGTGCTTCTAAGTTGTACTAAGCAGATTTCTTTTGTTGCCAAATCCACGTAAGTCCTGATCAATTGGAATGGATTGTCTAAGTATTATTATCCAGGAAAATGATACTTTGACAAACGAGATTTGACAAATTTTTGACAAACACTACGTGTCAGTGTGTCATTGGTTCAACATTTTGAATAAAAAAAAAATTTAAATGACATGGATTAGCAGTGTCTGACAGAGCTGGCTTTCATTTTGAATTGGGATTTCATTTTCAAATTTACAGAATTTGAAAGAAACCCTAGAGAGAGAAAGCCTCCCTCTGAACCCTCAAAGCTCCACGACCTTGGCACACCGTGGGTCGCCGCCGTTCGCCGTGAACGGCCACCGATCAAAGCTCCGCCACCGATCAAAGCTCCGTCAATGTTCAACGACCAAACCCCCTTGACCACTCCACCGTCGTTCGCCGTTAAACGACCACCGGAGGTCCACCAAGAGGCGGTCATTTTTGGGGTATGTTCCTCGTTTCATCATTTTTTGAGTACTTTTACAACTTTTATTTGAACTTGGTCATATGATTCATTTTGTGTGCAATTATTTGTTTGCAGGAGGAACTTCAAGACATTAGGGAGAACTATGTTTGTGATCCTCATAATATGAGGCGAAAAAAAACTCTTGCAATGTATACAGTTAATGTATTACATTTTGATGAAACAAATGTATTATTAATATTTATTAGTAATGTAATTTGAACATTACAATGATGATTGTGTTAGATTTCGTAATGATTTTGACATGGTTTAATACAACACTGACTATTATTTGTGTACGATATTTGTTGCACAATGTCCAGGGATTGTTTTTCATAATGTGTGTTTAAGGTGCTATTTAGAGGGTTTTATTTCTTCACTAAAAATATGCATTTCAAAATAAGTCTGATTGAAACATGGCCTTTTTGTGCAAGAACTTAGCTACAACTACCCACTTAGAATGCTTCTGCTACCACTAAAATCTGTGCACCATGACTTCAAACATAAACGTTTTGTTGGGGATGGATATGTTAAGGTTTGTGATGACTTATTGTGTCAATGTTGTTTTATTTACCCTTTCCAGGTATGGTTTTGTCATCATTTTGTGACATCCAATTCAAAGTATAGTACAAGGATATCAAAGTTTCCAAGGTTGTTGAATTGGATTCATGTGAATATCGGTGACAAGTTCATGAAGAATGCTTTCAATAAGGGATCGGTGAGTAGTTTGTCATTTAAGCAATGTGTTGGCTAAATGTTTATAATATTTTGTGATTGATAAAAAGGAAATTGTTAGTTTATTCAGGTTGTTGTTGATGTTGGGATTTCGAAAGAAGAGCTTTCTTATGCTATAGTGAAAGAAGCTGTTGACAAATATCAAGTGCCGTTGAACCAGCAAAATATAGTAGATAAGGTCAAATTAGCTCGCTTTATAGAAGAAGAAACACAGGTTATTGGGAGCATGAAAACTAGTATTGCTCATTTCAAGAGTATATTGAAGGAAGACAAAAATGATGACAATGATGACAATGGTGAAGACTTTGATGGTAAGCCATTTACTGCAAGTGAAGTAAAAAATGATGATAATGGTCAAGACTTTGATGATATGCCGTTTAGCGCAAATGAAGATCCATTACAAAGCACACCGGTTCAACATCACGAACAAACCTCAAGGTGTGAAGGTCAAACTGAAGTCAAGAAAAGCACAATGTATGATCGAATGAAAGCTGCACCTCGAATAAAGATTAAGAGCAGGGCCAAGAGAACTCCATTTACAGCAGATGGTAGAACAAAGAAATGAGTATTTCAATATGTTGTAGTTATATTTTTATGTTCATAACCTTAAAAAGATGGTACAATTCTACATGACCTGGATAATATAACTTTTGATGTTGATGTACAAACATTTAGTTTTTTGCACTTTTATGAAGTTATTTGGATTGTATGAAGGTGTTTTAATTACATTGATTAGTGATTGTGATGTTTCTGTGCATAAAATAAGTGTTAGGCAGGTTTGTGAATTTAGATGGGCAAGCATCTTCAACTTTTGTGTTAGGCAGGTTTGTATATTGAATAAAATTCAACTTTTGTGCATAAAATAAAATCATGCTGCAGAAACGAAAGTGGTAGCAAGGACGATATAAATGGGTAGTTTAAGATAACTTTATGGACGAAGA